>NC_087484.1:32423590-32725050 GCF_036417665.1 Passer domesticus
ACTGTGGCTGGTAAGATTGGTTACATCATCCCATTGGGAGATGCTCCACCCAGAGGGAGGAGCCAAGCATCCCTGCCACCATAAAACAAGCATTTCTGAGACCACAGACAGCCTTCTTCGCTGGATTTCCCAGAGGAATCAGGAACCAAGGCCCAGCTGCTCCTTCGCCGCATTTTCAGAAAGGATCTACACCCTTCTGCACATCGCCGCTCCAGGACGAGCAGCCACCATCTGGCTGGACTACTATCAACACCCTGACTTCTCAGGGTGTCAGGTTTTTCTCACTCTGCCAGTGGTTTTTTGCTTGTGCTAAATTACATTGTTATTTAGGTTTTTTTTCTTCCTAGTAAAAAACTGTTATTCCCATTCCCATAGCTTTGCCTGAGAGCCCTTTTAATTCTGAAATTGTGATAATTCGGAAGGAGGGGGTTTACCTTTTCCATTTCACAGGAGGCTTTTGCCTTCCTTCACAGACTCCTGTCTTTTCAAACCAAGACAGATTTTGGCGCCCAACGTGAGTCTCGAGGGCATTGAGAAAAAAAAGGGATTAACAGTTCTTAGGTAGTTTAATTTTTAAGTACCGCCATGTGGTCTAGTTTTCCCTGGTTTGGGTGGCATGTGGTCGCAAGTGTATACTTCCCATTTACAGGCCCTTATCTAAATATGGGTCCTATAACTAAGGCCACTGTGTCTGTTATCAAGTTTGTCCTCTGGGTGAAGGATTCATGGATCTTTTATTTCCTCTGGATGGCAGGTACATGGATTCAGAGCTATCACACACTAACTGCATGTTTTTGGAGTTACTTTAATAATGGTACCTACTGTGAGGAAATGACACGGGGGGAAACTTTCTCCCAACCTTTTAACCATCTTTTTGGGTCTGCTCCACCAGTTTTCGAAGGGTTAAGATCCACTCTAAGTGCTAATGATATCATACAATGGGTGGTGTTGCTGATATGCCTGTTATGTTTAGTACTCAGAGATAAGAGAAGATTAACCTGGATAACTACCCTGACACCTACACCAGAGACTAGGGATGCTGCTGCAGAGCCTGACACTACCCCAGAGACTGGAGATGCTGCTGCTCCAGAGCCTGACCCTGCCCCACAGCCTGCCTCAGAAACGAACCACCCAGATTGGGTGAGGGTGCTGGTTAAGGAGATGCAGGAGATGCAAGAGATGCTGAAGGGGTGCATTTCACCAGCTGGTGAGAAACCTGCCCTTTGCCGTGAAGAGGGACAGTCTAATAGTACAGCTGTGGAACCCACAAATGTTACAACTGTCCAGGTTCCAGCTGAACCACAAAGGCAGTCACAGCCAGCAGCAGTTGCCCCGGTAGAAACAAGGAGGTCTAAGATGAAAGCAGAGCACCCAGCTAGAGATAGGAATGGAGGAACCTCACAACCCACAGGGGAGCCAGAAGTTGCGATCATCACCAAGTCCCTGACGTACAAAAGTCTCCGTAATCTGCACAAAGACATTGTGTGACGAAGGCGTGAGGCTTATACTACCTGGCTACTCCGGTTCTGGGACCTTATGGGTACAGGCGTGCAGCTGGACGGTGGTGAGGCAAGGAACTTGGGACCCTTAACCCAGGACTCAGGTATGAATCAGATTTTTGTAAGGGAGCCAGGATCCCTTTCTCTCTGGGAGCGGCTTTTAATGAGTGTCAGAGAGAGGTTTGTCCACAGGGAGAGAATGCAGGAGCACCACCATAGAATGCGTTGGAAGACCCTGGAGGAAGGGATCCAACAGTTAAGGGAAGTGGCAGCATTAGAGGTACTCTTTGGGAGGGATGGACAACATAATAATGACCCCGACAAGGTCAGGTGCACAGGGCAAATGCTGTGGAGTCTGGCAAATCTGGGGCCATCTCAGTATACCACTTTCATTGCAACAATTGATGCTGACACTAACCGAGAGACAGTGGGCTCTGTTGCCAACAAACTTAGGAATTATGAGAGTATGATTAATGGCCCAATGCAGGCTCATATCTCAGCTGTGATTAAGGAGTTCAAAGAAGAGATGAGGGAGGAAATGAGGAAGGTTAATGCAGCACCCGTACGAGTCACAGGCCCCAAAGTCAGAGCCCAACATTCCCCAGCTAGAGAGAGAGGGTACACCCCAAGGGCTAACCTGTGGTTCTTCCTGCGTGACCACGGGGAAGACATGGGGAGGTGGGATGGGAAACCCACTTCTGTCCTGGCAGCACGGGTCTGTCAACTCAAGGAGGGAAACTCTAACCGGGGGAGTTCCACCAAGGTGAAGGTAGCCTCAACCTCCCATGACCAAGCTTTTGGGTACGATCTGTCAGATCCCCTTGAAGGGACCTCTAGTATGTATACCCAGGAGAGGAATAATAACCAGTGTTAGAGGGGCCCTGCCTCTAGCCAGGGAGAGGCACGGGAAAACCGGATCTTCTGGACGGTGTGGATCCGATGGCCTGGCACATCAGAGCCACAAAAATACGATGCCCTAGTTGATACTGGTGCGCAGTGTACCCTGATACCATCGGGACATGTGGGGGCAGAGCCTGTTTCTATTGCTGGTGTGACAGGGGGATCACAGCAATTGACCCTGGAGGAAGCCGAGGTGAGCCTGACTGGGAAGGAGTGGCAGAAACATCCTATAGTGACTGGCCCAGAGGCCCCGTGTATTCTGGGCATAGACTTCCTCCGGAACGGCTATTACAAAGACCCAAAGGGACTCAGGTGGGCTTTTGGCATAGCTGCTGTAGAGGCAGGGAACATTAAGCAATTGAACACCTTGCCTGGACTGTCAGAAAACCCGTCTGCAGTAGGACTCCTGAGGGTGGAAGAGCAACTCATGCCAATTGCGACCTAGACAGTGCACCGCCGGCAGTATCGGACAGATCGAGATGCCGTGATCCCCATCCACAGAATGATTCATGAGCTGGAGAGCCAAGGGGTGGTCAGAAAGACCCACTCACCCTTCAACAGCCCCATCTGGCCTGTGCGCAAATCTGACGGAGAATGGAGATTGACTGTGGACTATCGTGCCTTGAATGAAGTGACTCCACCGCTGAGCGCCACTGTACCGGATATGCTGGAACTCCAGTACGAGCTGGAGTCCAAGGCAGCGAAGTGGTATGCCACTATTGATATTGCTAATTCGTTTTTCTCCATTCCTCTGGTAGCAGAATGCAGGCCTCAGTTTGCTTTCACCTGGAGGGGCGTGCAGTACACCTGGAACCGACTGCCCCAGGGGTGGAAACACAGTCCCACTATCTGCCATGGACTGATCCAGACTGCACTAGAAAAGGGTGAGGCTCCAGAACACCTGCAGTACAACGATGACATCATTGTGTGGGGGAGCACAGCGGCAGAAGTGTTTGAGAAAGGTAAGGGGATCATCCAGATACTGCTAGAATCTGGCTTCGCCATCAAGAAGAGCAAAGTCAAGGGACCTGCCCGAGAAATCCAGTTCCTGGGAGTGAAATGGCAAGACGGATGGCGCCAGATTCCCACTGAGGTCATCAACAAGATCACTGCTATGTCCCCACCAACCAGCAAGAAGGAAACACAAGCTTTCCTAGGTGCCATAGGTTTTTGGAGGATGCACATTCCCGAGTATAGCCAGATTGTGAGCCCTCTTTACCTGGTTACCCGCAAAAAGAACGATTTCCACTGGGGCCCTGAGCAGCAACAAGCCTTCACCCAGATCAAGCAGGAGATCGCTCATGCTGTAGCCCTTGGCCCAGTCAGAACGGGACCAGAAGTCAAAAATGTGCTCTACTCTGCAGCCAGGAACAATGGTTTGTCCTGGAGCCTTTGGCAGAAGGTGCCTGGTGAGACTCGAGGTCGACCATTGGGATTCTGGAGCCGAAGTTTCAAAGGGTCCGAAGCCAACTACACCCCAACAGAGAAGGAAATCTTGGCTGCCTATGAAGGAGTTCAAGCCGCCTCGGAGGTGATTGGCACGGAAGCACAACTCCTCCTGGCACCCCGACTACCAGTGCTGGGGTGGATGTTCAAAGGAAAGGTTCCTACTACCCACCACGCCACTGACGCCACATGGAGCAAATGGATTGCCCTCATCACCCAGCGCGCCCGTATTGGAAACCTGAATCGCCCTGGGATTTTAGAGATAATTACGAACTGGCCAGAAGGTGAAAACTTTAGTCTCACTGACGATGAGGAGCAGGTACAAGCGACAAGAGCTGAAGAAGCTCCACCCTATAACCAACTACCAGCAGAGGAAACACGCTACGCTCTTTTCACTGACGGTTCTTGTCGCATCGTAGGGATGAACCGGAAGTGGAAAGCGGCCATATGGAGCCCCACACGACAGGTTGCACAAGCTACCAAAGGAGAAGGTGGATCGAGCCAACTTGCTGAACTCAAGGCCGTTCAGCTGGCCCTGGACATTGCTGAAAGGGAGAGGTGGCCAAAGCTCTACCTCTACACTGATTCATGGATGGTAGCCAATGCTCTATGGGGCTGGCTGGGAAGGTGGAGAAAAGCCAACTGGCAACGTAAAGGAAAACCAATCTGGGCTGCTGATATATGGAAAGACATTGCCTCTCGGGTGGAGAAACTAACGGTGAAAGTCCGTCATGTAGATGCCCATGTCCCCAAAAGTCGGGCTAATGAGGAACACCGAAACAACGAGCAGGTAGATCAGGCAGCGAGAATAGAAGTGTCAAAGATAGACTTAGATTGGCACCATAAGGGGGAGTTGTTCCTGGCTCGATGGGCTCACGATGCCTCGGGTCATCAGGGCAGAGATGCCACCTACAAGTGGGCACGAGACCGAGGGGTGGATCTAACCATGGACAGTATTTCTCAGGTTATCCACGACTGTGAGACATGTGCTGCCATCAAACAGGCCAAGCGGGTGAAGCCCCTGTGGTATGGGGGGCGGTGGTCCAAGTACAAGTATGGGGAGGCCTGGCAGATTGACTACATCACACTGCCCCAGACACGCCAAGGCAAGCACTACGTGCTGACCATGGTGGAAGCCACCACTGGATGGCTAGAGACCTACCCTGTACCTCATGCCACTGCCCGGAACACCATCTTAGGCCTGGAAAAGCAAGTCCTATGGAGACATGGCACACCTGAAAGGATTGAATCTGACAACGGCACCCATTTCAAGAACGGCCTTATCAACACCTGGGCCAGAGAACATGGTATCGAATGGATATATCATATCCCCTATCATGCTCCAGCTGCTGGCAAAGTTGAACGGTGCAACGGACTCCTTAAGACTACCCTGAAGGCACTTGGTGGGGGAACATTTAGAAACTGGGAAAATAACCTGGCAAAAGCAACCTGGATGGTCAACACCCGAGGGTCCATTAATGGAGCTGGCCCTGCCCAGTCTGAACCCTTGCACACAGTAGATGGAGATAAAGTCCCTGTGGTACATATGAAGGGTATTTTAGGGAAAACTGTTTGGATTAATCCCACCTCAGGCAGAGACAAACCCATCCGTGGGATTGTTTTTGTTCAAGGACCTGGTTACACTTGGTGGGTAATGCAGAAAGATGGGGAAACCTGTTGGGTACCACAGGGAAACCTGGTCTTAAGTGAGAACTGAGTATAAGATTTCATTGTGACACAGATGGAAATAGAATAAGGGGTGTCGTGTTGTCCTGGCTTGTAAAATAAGCATGTATTCTATTTTTGCCATCTGTTGGGGGTTAGGCAGTTTTTCTTATCTCTTTCAAGAACAATGACACTGCCAGGAAGATAATCTCCTGCTAATGGGCTATTGAATTACTCACTGTGGCTGGTAAGATTAGTTACATCATCCCATTGGGAGATGCTCCACCCAGAGGGAGGAGCCAAGCATCCCTGCCACCATAAAACAAGCATTTCTGAGACCACAGACAGCCTTCTTCACTGGATTTCCCAGAGGAATCAGGAACCAAGGCCCAGCTGCTCTTTCGCCGCATTTTCAGAAAGGATCTACACCCTTCTGCACATCGCCGCTCCAGGACGAGCAGCCACCATCTGGCTGGACTACTATCAACACCCTGACTTCTCAGGGTGTCAGGTTTTTCTCACTCTGCCAGTGGTTTTTTGCTTGTGCTAAATTACATTGTTATTTAGGTTTTTTTTCTTCCTAGTAAAAAACTGTTATTCCCATTCCCATATCTTTGCCTGAGAGCCCTTTTAATTCTGAAATTCTGATAATTCAGAAGGAGGGGGTTTACCTTTTCCATTTCACAGGAGGCTTTTGCCTTCCTTCACAGACTCCTGTCTTTTCAAACCAAGACAGTCTTCATGAACAACAGACACATCTTTCTGACCCCCCAGATTTGACCAGCACATCAACTATTCCCTCCTCACAACTGCCCAGCTTGGCAGGAATTCCACAGCTCCACCAGGCTTGCTGCTGCCTCAGGAGCCATCAGCATCCATCCTAAGCCCTGCTGCTCACCTCACAGACATGGGGGGTGTTGACAAAAATGTCCCCAAGCTCCAGAGTGTCACAGCTGAGTTCAACCACGGGTCCTTGGCCTTCCCCTCTGAGCTGCAGGGGCAGCCTGCTCTCACGGCCTGGGGAGAGATGTCCATTTCAGTACAAGCATTCCCTCTGTCACACTGTCTTTTCCAGGCTGCCTCAGTGCTAGTCCCTGACTCTGAGCTGGATGGAACCAGCTCCTGATGCTGCAGGACAAGATATGGACCCATCTCTTCCCTCAGCAGATATCCCTTGGGGCTGACTTCTAATTCCTAACCCATTCCTTGGGCTGGTTTCCAATTGGAGCCACCAGCTGGCTGAGTTTCAAACATCTCTGGGGTCCTGTAGTGGCAGACCAAGAAGTAATGGGTAGAAATTGAAGGAAAGGAAATTTAGGTTAGATATTTGGGATGACATTTTTTCCTGTGAGGGTGGTGAGACACTGGAGCAGGTTCCCCAGGGAAGTTGTGCACGTTCCAGCCCTGCAAGTGTTCAAAGCCGGGTTGGATGGGGCTTGCAGCTACCTGCTCTGGGGGGAGGTGTCCCTGCCCATGGCAGGGGCCTTGGCACTAGATGATCTTTAAGGTCCACTCAGTCCTTAACATCCTAGGATTCTGTGCTTTCCTTCCCATGCACCTAGAGGAGCTTGGAAATCCATTCAGTAAAGGCACAAAGCTCATCCAGAGCTTGGCAATTACCAAACTACCTGGCCCAGCAGCACAGGACTTTGTTGCCCAAGTCCTCACCTTCTGACCCTCAGCACTGGGCTCTGTTTCCACAGACTGAGAGCTGCAAGGTGACAGCTCCCACACAGGGAGAGAAGCAGCTGCTGGCCAAGGCTGCTCCTTCTACCAACAGCCTGGGCTCAGTGGGGCTCAGCCCCCTCTGCTCTGGTGCTGTCTGGCCAGTGGGAGCTGATCCAGGCTCAGGGAGCACATTTCTAACCCAGCTCCTGCCACCTGATGATGGATCCATGTCCAATGGAGCCATCCTGGAGGCCAGGGGCCTGCAGGGGCTTAGTGCTTGTTCACTAAAGCTGCTCTGCTCTGCAGCTCTCTGGCCTTTGAGGAAATGCTGGCAAAGGCATGGCATCAAAACCTCTCCCTGCACTGCCTGGGCTGTGCTGGGATCAGGAACCCAGACACAGCACTCTGAGCCCTGGCCTTGCACGGGACACTCCCTGGGATTTGCAGGGCCACTGGGGATGTGCCAGCACTGCCCTGCTGACCAGGGACTCTTCTCAGCACTGCCAGGGCAGCCCAGTGGGCTCAGGCTTGCACCATGGCTGCACTGAGGGGGAGAGAAGCAGGGCAAAGGAGCTGTACCTGAGATGCTGCAGTAAGCCACACTTCCATACTCCAGAGATTCCAGGGGTTTGAAGGTCACCTGGATTTTGGCCAAACAATTCGGCCTGATTTCTCCCTCCTACAACACAAAGAGATAGCAAAACATTTCTCTTCCAACTTCACATTTCCTGTTTGCAACCACAGGCCTGTGAGCCTTTGTTTAGAGCATCAATGATGAGTGAACAACACAAGGAGCCCAAGGAAACCCTCCAAAGGCAGCTCAACACAGCGCTGGAAGCTCTCAATGCTCAGCTGATCAGCTCCCACTCTCCACAAGATTCCTCCTGCTCTGACACAAGCTCTTGCTCACATCATGCTGCTGTCAGCTGCAGTGGGATGCAACTGCCCCTGTGCACTGCTGCCTCTTGGCCTCACATGGGCCACAGCAGTAACCAAGAAGAGAACATGATCCCTTTCCTTGAAATACAAACATTAGTTAAGCTGCTTTGAAAGAAAGCAGAGATTGGGATTATTCTGGGCTTTACTCCAAGGGAAGAAGGGATTTTGCACTGTGCAGACACCAGGCATTCATCACCTCTCACAATGCCAGTGCTCAGAATCAAGGCTCTGGCTGATGGCAGCACGTGGCAGTTTGCTTGCAGAAACAGAAAAGGAAAAGGTTTTCTGTCCCTGTGTGCAGGAGAACTCAAAAGGCCCAGTGAAACCTTCCAGCCTTGTGTCCAGGCTCACAGATGGCACTGGAAGGCAGACTCAGAAATTGTGCAAGGCGTGGTTACAGGAGGCCATTGGCATTTCTGGGATTAACTTGGGCTGAATTTGGCCTCCTTTTCCCAGCCAACCATTGCCAGCTTCAGGTCAGTGTGTGAGCTGGCAGTGCTGCAACAGCCTCTGCTGAGCCCCACGTGTGGGGGCAGCCCCTGCCTACAAGAACTGCTCCCTGTGACACTGCAAGGACACGGAGTGCCCTGAGCTCCAGCCCTGGCAGCAAAGCTCGGCTTTGTCAGGCTCCCAGCCCTGCCTTGAGCCTGCAGGGCAGAAATGCTTTGAGCAGGGAGCTCTGCAGCCGCTCCAGAAACTCCATGTCCTCCCTCCCAGCACACGGGGCCAGCTGAGGATCTGCCCAGTGACCGCAGCCGGGGCAAGGGGGGCGGGGGTAGGGTGCTTGGGAGGAGCAGGAGGAAGAGGAGGAGGAGGAAAATGAGGTTCTCAGCTATCACTTACCATTGGCTCAATGAAAAAAACGTCACTGGAGAACAGCATGGGCTCTTCTGGCACCTTTGCCGTCTCCTCCTGGACCATGCTGCTCAGGAGGGCAGTGTCACCTCCACCAAAGCCCTTCACCTCCTCTGTGTTTTTCTCCTCTGGGATGTTTTCCTCTGACACCTCTTTGGGTGGCTGCAGCCAACACTGCCTGCAGCCCCAGGGAGAGACAAGGCCAGCAGATGGTTTCATAAGGCACAGATTTGCAGAGAGAAGTGGGAGTGCAGGAGAGCAAAGCACTTGGGCAGGAGCAGCAGCAGCTCCCCAGCAAAGGCTGACCCCAAGCCACGAGGGTCCCACATGGATCAGGGATAACTTGCTGTTCACTGGCACTGCAGGGACTTTTACTCCACACTTGCAAGCTCAGGAGAGCTTTCCAAAGCCAGCAGCCCTCCAGAGAACCTCCTGGCTCAAAGCCTCTGTCACAGCTGAGGGAGAATCCACCGGCCACCTCAGCTGGCTTTTCCTCCCACTGAGCTGCTCGGGGGAGGCAGATAAAGATCACAGAGCACCCACTGCAGGGCTTCCCTGGGAAGGGGAGACCAAGCTGGCTTGCAGCTACGTGTGACCAGCAGCACTCTTTGCTTCTTCCATTTTGGACCTGCCCTGTTCCCTACTCTGCCTTTCACAAGAGCATCCCAGAGCACTTCCAAAGGAAATGGATGAATTCAGGCACCAAATCCCCTCAGTGACATTCAAGGTTTTAGATGCAATATGCATGAAAACAGAGGCTCTGAGAGGGGAAGGGACTTGGTTGTGCAGGAAAGAGACAGCAAACTCCTGGAGAGATCTTTTCATCATCCAGAGCTTTTTGGCTCCCATCCCACTGCATGGTACCAGAATGTCCTGAGAGGAAAAGGATCCTGCACTATCTTTTCTCAGAAGAAAATCTCTCTGCTCTGAGATCTCAAATACTTCTCTGACAGCAGGACAGGGGGAGAAAACCAGCCTGGATGGGCAAGAAGCTTTTGAAGGAGCTAAGGGAAAAAAAAAAGGTGTATCACCTTTGGAAAGAGGGGCTGGCAACTTAGGAAATGTTTAGGGATGTTGCCAGTTCATGTAGGAAGAGGATGAGAGAGACAAGAGGCCAATTAGAACCTGAGGAAATCCAGTCATTGCAATCAACCTTTCCTTCCCAAAATTCCATCTTTGGTTGCAGTATAAATGGCACTGGAATGCTGAGTGCTGAGCTCCTGAAGCCCAGGGACACACACCCTGGTGCCAGGGATGGTTTACTTGGCCTAAACCATTCAAAAGCACCAACACCCCCCTGAGGCCACACGTTCCTTTCAGTCTTGGGCCATGTATCTCACTGAAATGCATCTTTCAAACCAACCTCCTCTTCTCTTCATCCTCTTCTTCCTCACTAGGAAAAGCCTTCCACTGGAAGTGGGCTGTGATGTTACTCCTGTTTTCAATGAACACAGTTCTGTAGCTTGACTTGGTGATCAAAGTCTTGTCCATCTCCACAGAACTTGTGCTCAACCCAATGTTGACATCGACAGCTTCTCCATGGAGGTGTGTGTGGATTCTCTCTTCACCTGGAACAAAGCAAAGGGGAGTCTTTGCTCAGCTCACTGGCTGATGGAAGCACAAGGAACGCAGCAAACCACAGGTCACAGAGCAAAGTGTCCCAGTTTTTAGCTGAATGAGCAGTTCTGTGGATCAGTCCATGGATCACATCCTGACAGCTCTGGGTGTAGAGCATGGGGATGTCCTGGGCAGCTCCTTCAACACCTTATTTCTGAGTGTCTTTGTAGAGCTGTGCCCCCAGGGTGACAGTGTGTACAGTGGGGTTGGTCCATGTGCTCTGGTGACCCACTCAGATCACTGGGATTTCTGCACCAAAGTCCTTCAGGTGACGCTGAGGAGCCCTGCTCAGTCCTGCCTTGCCCAGGGCCTCCCCGGGCACCCCACCAGACTCCTGTCTCTCCTGATCCCTTGCAGCCCTTGCTGCTGAACAGCAAATATGCCTGGGGGCAGGTGGGCAGCAAAAGGAGGCCCAGAGGAACAAGAGAAGTGACAGCCCACAGCAGGAGGGGACCCAGGTGAGGAAACACAACCTGCCTGGCTCTGCAATAGGACAAACCACTACAAAATGAACACCAGGAAAATCATCATCATCATCATCATTTCCCTGTCCAAACCCACAGCCACATCAGTCTTGGGATATTTTATATTGTTCTGATCTCAAAAACTAGGCTGAAGCATTGCAAATTAGATAAAAAAGGGATAAAGGAAAGATTACTAAGTACAGAGCTGTTTCTACATTAAGACTGAATGGGATTCCTCAGTCTAGAAATCAAATGGGAAATAGATGTGAGAGGTTTGCTACAGCATGAACAGCCTGGGAAATGGGAACAGGAAAAATTTGTTTTGATTCATCACAAAAAAGGAACTTGAGGGCTTGAAATTGTTGTTAGACAGAAACTACACATATGTGTAAGGGCCACATAGAAAAAGGCTCTGTGACAAGCCAGTGGAGAAGCAGCATATGGGACAGAGGTGTGCTAGAAATCCATTGCATTGGAGAGAGTCTGATGGAGAGCTCACCTACAGCACTGCCCTGGAAGAAAAGAAAACTTCACCCAGGCACAGACACATGGCAGTGGAGAATCAGGGATCCTCCTTCCTCCACTCAGCAACTCCCAGCAAAACAGGAGTCCAAAATCTTAGCCTGTTAGAGGGGATCCACTTTCTCAAGCCCCCAAACACCAAGGAGTTCTCAGTTTGCTTTGGGGTGAAGCTGAGCAGGGGAGGCACCTCTGGAGGGAATGGAGGGGATGGGACAGCAGGGAGCCATGGTGCAGAGCTGTCCTGTGCCCGGGCAGGCCCAGCACTCACCTGTGCTGCAGCACACTGCCAGGCACCCGCAATGGTCACCGGCCGTCAGCGCGTGGAATCCCACTGTCACCTGTCTTGCTTTGGCAAGAACCCCTTGTGTGAGGACACGAGGCTTGACTCCATTTTCATCAGAAGGCTGATTTATTATGTTATATATTATACTAAAATACTACATTACAACTATACTAAAAGAACAGAGAGAAGAAGATCAGAAGGCTACCAAGACAAGAATAGAATAGGAATCAATAACAAAAATCCTGTGACTGCTCACAGCCTTGACACAGGTGGCTGTGATTGGTCACTGATTGAAAACAATCCACATGGACCAATGGAAGATGCACCTGTGGCATTCCACAGCAGCAGATAGTTATTGTTTACATTTCTTTTCTGAGGCTCTCAGCTCCTCAGGACAGGAAAAATCCCAGCAGAGGCTTTTTCACTAAAATATCATGGCTACATCTCACCCTTTAAAATTTATTAAATTAAATTGAAAAAGAGAATGTTTGTAATTTCTTCTACTGGGCCTTTGCAGAAGAGAGAACAAACATTTCTTGAGGTTCATGTTTTGCCAATCAAAATCTCAATCATCTGCTGATGTGGAATGGTCAGGGAAATTTTTCACCTGTAGAACATTCAGGGAAATTCTTCCCTTATCAAACATCAAATTCTATCATATCACTAAAACAATCTTAAAAATTATAAGAAAATGCAAAAACTCATGCAAAGAAAGTTCATTGTTTCAAGTCCAAACAGCTGAGTTTCAGGACAGAGTCCATGGACTGAAGATGTTCCTTCTTTGACATCTCTGGAAGTCCCCTTTGGTCCTGAAACAGGCTTGCAGAATTCTGAAACAAAGAACTGCTAAAGAAAACCAACAAGAATTATCAAAATCCATTGACAGTCATCAAACAATTCAGAGAGAAAATTCTGGAATGCCCTGGCCACAGCCCTTCATTGAACCACTTGGGCTGAGGCTAATTTTTGGCTTTTCAATGTTTTTGAGCTGCTCGCTCTTTCCACTTTTCTTTATTAATTTTTTTTTTTTCCAAAGAAGTGCAGCAGCAGAAGAGGGTTTCTCTAGAACTCTTCGGTGGCCCTGGTCCTGGTGGGCGGACCAGAGAACCCAGACCTGGCTCAGAACGGTGGCCCAGGTCCCTGTGGGGAAAGCAAAGTCCCCAAACCCAGCACTGGACGGGGCGATGGCCCCGGCCCAGGGAAATGAGCCAAACGGCCCAGAACCAGCCTGTGAGGAGGGCTCTGTGTGCTCACAACCTGGCACGACCATGCTGCCAGTGTCTTGAGTGCAGAAATGACCCAATGCTTCCTCCCCCCAGCAGCACCGGTGCACACCGGCAGCTCGGGAAGAGAAGCTTTCTCAGGAATTGTCATCCCAGATCTGAGGGTTTCTTGTCCCCAGAGCAAGCGAGCAATGCTTGCTTTGCTCTGTGTCTCTTGCTCCTGCAATGCAAATGCAACTGCACCTGCTTTCTTCCCCTGGGCACCCCCATCCCCACTGGGCTGGGGACCAGAGGCAGAATTTCCAGGACCCAACTCCCCCACGGCACTGGGGCACTTGGGGGAGGGCAGGCACCCCAACTCCCAGGGAGAAGCCCCCGACCACACACGAAATGACCCAGAAACCACACTGATTTTGAACACAGCCAGCCGAACTGCCCCTGCAGTCAGCTGGCGGGCCGTGCCCCCTCCACGGAAGGACAGGCTCTTCGCAGGGTCTGATGCGAATGGCAGAGCTTCGGAAACCTGCGGGACAACTGGGGTGGGTGGTGCGGGCAGCACGGGCGCTGGTGTCGGCTCTTGAGGCGATCCCGTGGGCTCAGCACCATTCTCGGCATGCTCTTGCACTGCAATTGGGTCGGCAGGGAGCAGTGGGACAGGTGGGAGCGGTGGGCTTGGAACGGGGTCGGTCCGCGCCGGCGTCGCCTGCACCGTTGCGAATTCAGGTGCCGACTGGGATGCAGAGGGAGAAGGCACGGAGGCAGCTCCTGCAGCTCCCGGGGACAGCAGCACAGCCGCGGGTCGCGGCGCCAGGGAACCATTGTTGTTGATTGCGTTGCCTGGCAACACGGGCGGATCGGCGAGAGGCAGAGCCGCGGGGTCCGGCGCCTCCCGCGGGGCCGGGTGAGGCGGAGCCGCGTCCCCCCAGGGTGAGGGGAGCGGAGAGTTCCGCGGTGAAGCGGGCGGGGCTGGCCTGGAAAGCGGCGGGGCCGGCTCCCCATCCCCCCCAAGAGAAGGAGATAGGGGGGAAGGCAGCTCTGTCTGCTCATGCTCCAAGGGAGCGGAGAAAAACTTTTGCTCAGCTGTGGGCTGTGCGGGGGGGCTGCGAACCCGCGGTTCGTCTTCTTCGAGAGGCTCCTCTCGTGCTGAACCTGGTGGGAACGGAGCGCGACCGCGCCACCGAGCCATGATGTCCCTCGCAGCCTCCCTTTTTTTCAAAATACAGAATAAGAGGGCTTGGGACACTGAATACATTATCGGGCGTTTAACACCCTGGTGCTCTGTCCACTCAACAGCAGCGTCCATGAACTCCCAAAGATCTAAATCAAGGGAGTATGTCACATTTGTAAAAAATCTATGAAATTTTGCCCATCTGAAAACCTGATAATAATGTTTCTTCCTAAAAATCAAATCGTGTCCCCATTTGCACCAGAGTTTAATAACTTTCTCCTCTGACGCAGTAAACGGAACCTGAGCTTCCGAAGGTACATTTTTCCAACTTTCCTCCCACCTTCTGCGAATGGCAGGATCTTCAGGAAGGGAAAAAATAACAGTACCTTTAGACAGTGTCCTTGTGGATCCAGCTGTGCACCTCTGTTGCTCTGCGGTCTCTGGACACAATCTCCAGGAAAGTCCAACAGGTTCTCCTGTTTGCCTTGGCTGTGAACTCTGCCCATCTTCAGGGTCTCGTTTCTTCAGCTCCAGGCTGGACTCCGTGGTCACTCTTGGAGTGACCATCAGTTTCACACGTCCAGGGGTCACCAATTCTTGTTTCGGCAAGAACCCCTTGTGTGAGGACACGAGGCTTGACTCCATTTTCATCAGAAGGCTGATTTATTATGATATATATTATACTAAAATACTACATTACAACTATACTAAAAGAACAGAGAGAAGAAGATCAGAAGGCTACCAAGACAAGAATAGAATAGGAATCAATAACAAAAATCCTGTGACTGCTCACAGCCTTGACACAGGTGGCTGTGATTGGTCACTGATTGAAAACAATCCACATGGACCAATGGAAGATGCACCTGTGGCATTCCACAGCAGCAGATAGTTATTGTTTACATTTCTTTTCTGAGGCTCTCAGCTCCTCAGGACAGGAAAAATCCCAGCAGAGGCTTTTTCCCTAAAATATCATGGCTACAAATACCCCTTGGTCTTTGTGGTCCCTTCCCCCAGGCGGGACTTGGGCTCATTTGGTCACTCAGGAGCTGGGCGGGGGCTCCAGAGGTGGCTGTGGAGCATTGCCTGTGCTGTGCCAGGGACTGGCAGCCACTGCTGGGCTGGGATAGAGGCTCTGGAGGGATTGGAGTTCCAGGGCAGGGCAGAGCTGGGGTTACAGGGCAGGGCAAGGCTGGACCTGCCGCTCCTCTCCTACACAAAAAATGTTTCCAGCCAACAATCTCCTCCAGTCTGTCACAATAGGGAAAGTTGGAGTGAAATCCCAAATTTGGCCATGGGGACCTAGATAACAAGGACGGTTCTTTTCCATAGGAAGGAAAGCACAGAGTCCCAGTGTATGAAAGCCAGGTGAGAGCCTGAGTAGGCCAAAGCCAGCCAGACTTGTCAGGAACGGCAGATTTTGTCTGGGACCAATTTTTAGATTTAGGGAATTTTGGAGATGAAATCCCAATCTTGGCCATGGGCGCCTGGATATACAGGACAGTTCTTTCCCATAGCAAGGAGAGCATGGAGCCTTCCCCATTGTTTTGTGGAGAGATAGGAAGTGACCCTTCTGAAACCACTGCCAGCCAGACGTGTCCTGGCAATATTCCTATTTGGAACAATCCCTGGAAATAAGTTAATTTGGAGGTGAAATCCCAATTCTGACCATGAGTGCCTGGAGGAGAAGGACAATTCTTTTCCATTGAGAAAAAAAGCATGGAGCCCCAGTGTTTCAGCAGCAGATGAGGAGAGACCCTCAACATGCCAAGATCAGCTGGACCAGTAAGGCACTCCATGGGAGGCCAAACCAGCCAGACATGTACCATGTTCCCTTGGTCTTATGAGGTCCTGCAGTATCACCATGGTTTCCTTGGTTCTGTGGGGCCCCACATTGTCCTAATGGAGCTTTGATTCCATGGGGTCCAGCAGTGTCACAGTGGACCCTTGGTTTGAATGGGGTCCCACAAAGTCACAATGGCCCCTTGGTTCCAGAAGGACCTGAAGTTTCACAATGGTCCAAATTATTCCATGAGGCCTTCCTGTGTCACAATGGTCTCTGTGGTTCCCCAGGCCCCACAATGACATGTGACTCCTCTGTTCCATGAGCCCTGCAATGTCACAATGGACCTTTGGTTCAATGCAGCCCTGCACTGTCACAAAGGTCTCTTGGTTTCACGAGACCCCACAGTATCACAATGGACCTCTTGGTTATGTGGGGACCCCCAGGGTCACAATGGTCTCACTGGTTCCATGAGGCCTCAGAGTGTCACAATGCTTTGCTTATTCCACGGGGCCTCTTAGTGTCACAATGGTCTCCATGATCCCATGAGTCCCCTGAGTGTCACAATGGCCCCCTGGTTCCATGAGGCTGTGAAGTCTCTTAATGGTGTCTCCATTGTTCCATGAGGTTTTGCAATGACACAATGGACCTTTGCCTCCATGGAGTCTCTCAGTGTGACAATGGACCCTTGGATCCATGACACGCCAAAGTGTCATATTGGTCTCCACAGTTCCAGAAGGCCCTGTGGTGTCACATGGCCCCTTGATTTGATGGGGCCTCACAGTATCACAATGATTCCTAATTCCATGGAGCCAGAGAGTGACAGTACAGTCCCCTTGGTTCCATGAGACCAAGCAAAGTCACAGTGCTCTCCATGATTCCATGAGACCCCCACAGTGTCACAATGGTCCCTTGGTTCCATGGGCCCTGTGCTGCTGCATTCCCCCCTCCCCTTCTCAGGCCGCCCTGCCAGCTGAGAAATGCTCCTTGGGCCTCGGCCTTGGCCAACAGCCCCTGGGCTCAGCTCCTCTGCAGCTCAGCACAAACACTGTCTGCTCCAGCCACTGCTGTGCCCAACCAGCTCCTGGTTTCTGTAGGAGCAGCCCTGGGAACTGTTTGTGTTCCCTCAGTGGCACAACATCCCTGTTCTCACAGTGCCAAAGAAAGCTGTTGATGCCAAGTGTGGCCAGGATGAACCATTGCTGTGACTGCAGCCCCTCTCTTGGGGCCCTAAAAACAGCGCTCCAAAAGGAGCCCTTGGAGCTCTCCTGGGCCAGCGACTCCCTCTGAGTGGGGCCTCTCCCAGCTGGGAACTCTCCCGTTTGCTGCACTTGGGGATCCTGAACAACGACGGAGCCTGGGCTGATCCCCCCACTCCTCCAGCCTCAACCCTTCACCTGCTGGGGAGATGCCAAAGCATCCACAGGGAGCATTACCTGCCCTCAGGGGAATTTCTCACAGGTGCCTTGCACTGACTCTTTGTGTCTGTGTGCACACAGGAGTGCCTGTGCTGGGGAAATGTGGCAGAAATGCTGCTCTTGGAGGGGTTGGAGTGCCTTGCATAGCTGAGTCAGTCAGGCCTGAGGTGAGGTGAGGTTAAGTCACAAGGTCAAAGTGAAGTTAAATGCTGCTAAGAGTTGTTCTTTTGCTAAGTCGTTATGTTTAATATAAGTTAATAGGTGAGTTAAATAGTATTAAATGTTTTTCCCCTGTTAAATTTCAAAGTCAGATGTTATAAATTAGGTTAAATGCTGTTAAGCTCCATTCTTCTGCTAAATTGTGAAGTTGAAGGTATCAGTTAAGGTTAAGGTGTAAGTCAAGTCCTTTTCAGTTTGAGCTCTGTTACCCTTTTAGGCTGTATTCCTTTTCTCCTTTCCCTCACTATCCTTGTGTCACACACACACACACACACACACACACACACAAAGGGACAGTTTTCGGTTCATTTCTGTTTTGATTGTCTGGAGGTTGTTTTGGTTTTGTTGTTGCTTTGTTTCTTTGTTGTGCCTGAAGTGTCCAGTCAGGAGTGACTCTTGCCAAGGAACTTTGTGGTGCTGTCCCTTAATATTAAATCTGGTTTTGCTGATCACTTGCTGGGGATTTTTCAGCGCTCTCAAGCCCTCGTTTGTAACAGGGTAAAGGAGCCCTGGCCCAGGCTCTGGCCCTGGGGGACACAGGGATGCTGCCGGGGGGTCCCTGTCCCCCTGTCCCACCCTCCATGGCCCCGGCCCCCCATCCCCGTGTCAGGCTCTGGGGTCGATCTCGTGGAACATCCTCTGGGGGAGGCTGCGGCGCCGGGGGCGGGGGGACCCGGGGGGACAGGGGACCCCGCTGTGAACGAGCAGCGTTGGACTGCTCTGGGGGGAACTGTGAGGGGGGCTGGGGCAGAGTGACCTCCCCAGTGACCTCACACAGCCCCTGTGATGTCACAGCCCCCTATGAAGTCACACAGTCACCCTGTGATGTCACACAGCATCATGTGATGTCACCGAGCCCCCTATGATGTCATACAGCACCCTTTTGGTGTCACAGAGCCAACTCTGGGATGCCACCCTGGAATGTCATGCAGCTGCACTGTGATGTCACAGAAGACTCTGTCATGTCACAAAGTCACCATGTGATGTCACAGTCTGTTCTGTGATGTCACAGCCTGCTCTATGATGTTACACATCACCCAGTGATGTCACAACCCCCTCTCTGATATCACATAGCCAACCTCTATGATGGCAGGATCTGCTCTATGGCCTCATACTCTACTCCATGATGTCACAGATAGTTGTGTGATATCGCAACCCCCTCAGTGATGTCACAAAACCATTGTTCTGATGTCATACTGGCACTCTGAAATGTCACAGCACACACTTTCACCTCACAGTCTGCTCTACGATGTCATACTGCCATGCCATGATGTCACATCCTGCTCTGTGATGTCACACAATCCCCTCTATGGTGCTGTAGCTGCTCAGTGACCTCACACAACAAATCCTGTGATGTCACAGCGCAGTCTGTGACCTCACACAGCCCACTCTGTGCTGTCACACACCCCCTTGCTGACATCACAGCTGCTCCTCCTGCCTCTATGACACAGCCACAGAGGTGCTGCTGTGACACAGCCCCCTCTGGGACATCCCCCAGCTCCTGCCAGTGCTGAGCCCCTGTCAGCTCTGGCTGTGCCCTGCTGGTGTCCCTGAGCTGCCCTGGCAGTGCCCCAGCCCTGCTGGGCTGTGCGCAGGAGCTGCTCCTGGCCAGAGCTGTCTCTCTGCAGCGCTGCCCATGCCAGGAGCTGCCTCTGGGCCAGGAGCTCGGCCCAGCTCAGCAGCACAGACACAGCACCAGGACTTTAATGACCCTCTGCAACTTTGGTGCTCTTTGCATCAGACTCAGTCCCTCAGAGTGTGCTCAGAGAACTTTTCAGGGAGTCAAAAAGAGAGTGAAACACAGAAGTTTCTCATACTTTAAACCGATCCTTCTGAGGGACAGGACTGAGAAAGTGTCCTCAATCTCCAGATAAAGCAAAACACTGGAGGCAGTGATGACAGGTGGGGACAAGCAAGGGAAAGGTTTTTCTGATGCTGAGCAATCCTGTGCCTCTGTCCCTGCAGGCTGTCGTCATCCCCCGCTGCTCCACCTGGCTGGCCCCTTCCTTTGCTGACAGCTCTGCCTCCTGCCTGCCGCTGCCTGCCCACACAAAGCCTTGGGCTGCTCCAGGCTTTTTCTGGGTGATGTGTTGCACCATAGCGCTGCCCTGACAGGGAAATGCTTTTCTCCTGGTGTCCAGTCTGGGCCTCCCCAGCTGCCCTTAGCACGATTATTTCTTCTTCACGCTCATTCCCACTATGAAGAAAAGCTCCAGCCTCTCTGAAACCACCCTTCACTCCCTCCTGGACTACTCCTGTTCTGTCCTCAGTCTCCACACCACTGAGCCCAGAGCCTGCAGCCTCCTCCCGCTGCTTATGTGATGAGGCCTCCAAACCCCACCTTGGGAGATTTTTGCATCCTATCCAAGGTCTGTGAAGATAGAAGAATAGTGGTCAAAATTATTTTCTCCCAAATCTTGCAGTGACAGAACAAGGCTCAATATCTTTCAACTGAATGAGGGTGGATTTACATTTGTTAAAAGGAGGAAATATTTTACAATTATGAGAGTGGCAGAAAACGGCAACTTTTTCCAGAGCAGTGGATTCCCTATCACCGCACTACTCCGAGATCAGCAGCTTTGTGCAACCTGATCCAATGAAACCCTCTCATCCCCAAAACCAGAATTCCTGTTGTGTGGGTTCTCTGCTGTGCTGGGTGCCCTCACAACGCTTCTGGCCAGAATGTCTGCTGAGGGCAGCCAGGCTGCTGCAGGGGCAGTGACCTCACAGCCATCACCATGGCAGCCCTGTCCCCTGGGCCTGGCTCTCCCCTTTCCTCTGCCCCTGCCGTGTCTCTGCCGGCATGAGGAGTTTTGTCATGAATATCTTGTGCCCAAGGTGCTGGGGCCAATGGCTTCCCAGGCCGGCTCCTGGAGCAGAAGTGGCTTTTCAGAGCCCAGGCAGAAATGAGCCCTGAGGCAGCAGCTCTGCAGTGCTGGCCACCAGGCCGGGCTGCCAAGGGAGGCTTCTGGCCATGCCCTGCAAGCAGCTGCTGCTGCCAAGGTGCCTTTGGTGCCTCAGGCTCTGCCTGGCACAGCTCCCAGCACGGCACTCTGCCCTTGTGCCCGAGCCCTTCCCTGTGCTGGGGCTGGCCTGGGGCTTTTCCTGCAGGGGGACCTGCCCTGCTGATGGCACAGGAAAGGCAGCTCCTGCTGGAGCAGGAGGCTCTGCCTGCAATGGGCTCCAACCACTCCAGCAAGGCTCTGTTGACTCCAAAACTGCTTCCTAAAGCAGAATATTCTAATAATTGTTATAGAACCTATACTGTGAAGTAAATAACTGTGGTTAAGTTCTTTCTTCTAATCATGATCAGAATCAATCAGAGCCATATTTATAGAAATATATCTGATATTACATCATTAATTGTATGGGAACAAATTGCATTAAGATTCAATTCCACCTGTACAATCTCTACACCTTTGACAAATTCTGGGGCTAGGATTGGATCCAGCTGATCCCAGTCTCCTCTCTTAAAAGGAATTCTGGAAGTCTGGGGGCACTGCAGGGATTTGAGGATCCATGGTGGCTGTTGGATGTCATTCCTCTATCTCATAACCCAGCAGGATTTTCTGTAATAAAGAAATAAAGCTTTTCCCTGAGGCTCCCACTGTGCCCATGACAGGAACCCCTGGGAGTGTCTGGGACATCCCGGCTCTTTGGCAGCCTGGGGACTCCTGGGATGTCACCGTGGAGCCCCTGTCAGTGCCTGGGACAGATCGGTGCCTTTGCAGCCCAAGGTGCCCTGGGATGTCACCATGGAATGGCTGTGACTGCCTCTGACCACAGAAGCTCTTTACCATCCCCAGAAACCCCTGGGAGGTCTCCATGGAGCCCCCAGCTCTGCCCGTGACATTCCAGCTCTTCAACAGCCTGGAATGTCCCCATGGAACACTCTGACGGCCAGTGACAAATCTGATCCTTACCAGGCAACCATCCCCAGCCCCCTGTTGCTATGGTCAGTTTCCATGGCAACCATCCCCAGCCCCCTGTTGCTATGGTCAGTTTCCATGGCAACCATCCCCAGCCCCTGTTGCCATGCTCAGTCCCTTGGCAGCTCCATGCACACCCCAGGCCAGGGGTGGGTGCCATGGACACCAGTTCAGGCGTGCAGCCAGAGCCCGTTGCCATGGCAACCATTGGCAGCCCCATCCCCAGGGTCATGGGATCCCAGATCCACAGAATTGGCTGAGCTGGGAGGGACCCATCAGGATCCTGGAGTCCAACTGCTGGCCCTGCACAGGACACCCCAACAATGCCAGCCTGGGCCTGGCAGCGCTGTCCAAACGCTGCTGGAGCTCAGAGAGCCCTGGAGCTGGGAGGCTTCCCTGGGGAGCCTGGGCAGTGCCCCAGCAGCCTCTGGGCAAAAACCTTTTCCTGAGATCCAGCCTGAGCCTGCCCCGACTCAGCTGCAGCCGTTCCCTCCAGTCCTGTCCCTGGGCACCAGAGGGAAGAGGTTCCCACAGCCCCAGCCAGGGACCCGCTCCCAAGGCTGTTGCCATGGCCACCAGGGCTGGGACCAGCTGGGATGCTCGGTTTCCATGGGCTGGGGTTCAGGAATGGGATTCCCCAATTTCCTGCTCCCTCTAAAACCGCGCTGCTGCTCACTGCCCTCCCACCTCCCATGGAAAGCACAAAAGGCAAAGATCCCAGGCTGGGATAAGAACAATTTACTGGGAACAGCAATGAGATAAGGAACAAATAGGAACAAAAGCAATATTGATAACAGAAGGGATAAGAAAAACTATTTACAGGGAAAACTACAACATCACCACTGAGTGGCTCTTCCTGGCCACGTATTTCCTCCTGCCTGGAAAGGACACCTTTCTCCTCAGGGAGAGAGAGAGAGTCCCTTTCCTGCCCCTGGCAATGACCTGAGGTGGGAGTGAATGTAATGACACGGCTCTGGCCAGACCCTCTTGTTCTTCAATCCTACATCAGGTCACTAGCAGGGGCAGGAAAAGTGACAAGTGTCTTCCCACCATGGATCACAGGGAACATGGATCAGCAGGTCTCTTCCCAGTGTGGGTTCTCCAATGGGGGATGAAGCTGGAGCAGCACACGAGGCTCTTCCCACACTCAGGGCACTTGCAGGACTGCCCTTACTGGTGACTCTGTTGATGTTTGGTCAAGTTAGAGCTGTGGGTAAAGCTCTTCCCACACTGGGGACACTCGTAGGGCCTCTCCCCGCTGTGGATGCACCGGTGCCTGGCGATGTTTGAGTTGCACTTGAAGCCCTTCCTGCAGTCTGGGCAGCGGAAGGGCCTCTCCTCTGTGTGAATCTATTGATGCTGGAGGAGACTGGAGCTGGTCTGAAACCTCTTCTGACACTCGGGACAGTCATAGGGCCTCTCCCCGGTATGGATGCGTTAGTGAGTGATGAGCTCAGAGCTGCACCTGAAGCCTTTCCCACACTCCCCACACTCGTAGGGCCGTTCCCCAGTGTGGGTTCTCTGGTGCACGATCAGGCTGGTGATCCACCAGAAGCTCTTCCCACACTCCAAGCACCTGTGAGGCTTCTCCCCATCAGGAACCTGCTCATGGACCACCAGCTCCAAGCTCTGGCTGAAGCTCTGTCCACCTTCCTGGCACAGGGTGGATCTTTACTCCTCAGAGCAACCTGGGCTGCGTTTGCAGCCCCTCCTCGTGCAGGATCTCCGGGGCTTTTCCTCCCCGTTGGCTTCCTGCGCCGTGGAGCCGCTCAAAACGGCCTCTGCCACGAGGTTCTGCCGCGGGGATTTGTCCTCCCTGCTCTCCATGCTCAGCTCCTGCTCTGGGGGAGGAAGGACAAGGACAGGATGGCATTTGCCTCCGGGCCACAGGCAAGGGCAAGGAGATTCCCCCAGGCTGTCCTGCAGCCGGGACCGTGCTGGGCTGGGAGATGGAGCAGGAGAGAGGGGAAAGGGGCACTGACTTCCTCCTCACCTGCTTGCATGTTCTGGGGCATTTTCCTCACAGCCTCAATGGGGGTTGGCAATGGAAATCCTGGTTTGAGGAAAACAAAGGATGAGCACATTGACTCTGAAGGTCCCTCTGCCCAAGTGCATCTCTACAAGTCACCGGCCATTGGGGCTCCAGAAAAACCTCCCAAACGCCACGAGTCAGCCTGGAAAAAGCCTCCCAGGAGTTCCCTGTCCCTGCAACCTCCCCTCAGGTGTTGGGGGTTCCCCCTGTCCCAGCTGCTGGGGTCACGCTTGCATTGGGGGTCCCCCTTCTCCTCGGTGCCCGCCCTCCCCAGCCTGCTGGCAGTCCCAGCAATCCCAAAAGCTGCCCCCTCTTCACTCTGCCCATTCAGGGGTGCCGGGGCTTTTCGGGCTCCCTTTTGGGCTCCCTTCTCCCCTCATGCTCTGCTCCGGGCTGCAGGGGCTCCAAGGAGTCCCCCCTGCCCCTCTCCAGCCTCTGCAGGCTCCCGCCCATGGCGGCGCTCCCCCCTCTCTGGGCTCCCCACTTTGGGCTCCTGGGGGACACAGGGCTCTGCTCCTCCAGGCTGCCTCTGCCGCCAGCCGCCACCGCCACCCCCCGATGTCCCCCCGAGGGGCCTTTTCCGCTCAGCCTTGCACTTCTTCATTCTCCAAACATCCCCCCAAAAAACCCAACTGGGAGCAACTGGGAGTGACTGGGAACATGCTGGTGTCACTGGAACAAACTGGGCTTCTACTGGGATCAACTGGGATCACGCTGGAGGTGACTATGATCATCCTGGCAGTCAGTGCCACTGCACTGAGGCTGACTGGGAGTGCTTGGCAGCAAATGGGATCATACTGGGGAATAATGGGAGGGACTGGGAACATGCTGGAGGGAACTGGGATGCACTGGGAGATACTGGGAGTGACTGGAACCAAAGGGAGGGTGAAAGAGAGCAACTGGAACCATGTGGAGCACAACTGGTTCATACTGGCAGGGACTGGGAGCACACTGGGCTCATCTCTGGATCATCATGGGAGGGACTGGGAGCACACTGGGCTCATCTCTGGATCATACTGGGAGGGACTGGACTAATACTGGGAGAATCTGAGAGTGACTGTGAACACACCCTGCACATCATCCCCCATACTGGGCCTGACTGGGAGCAACTGGGATTATACTGGGACCACACTGGGAGGGCTGGCATGTGACTGGGATCCAACTGGAGCTTACTGGGATCATACTGGGGTTGAAAGGGAGTGACTGGGATCACACTTTGGGCTACTGGGAGCACCTGAGAGAAACTGGGATCATGCTGCAAGCAAACTGGAGGAACTGGGCAGGACTGGATGCATGCTGGAGGCAGCTGGGATATTCTGGGCATGACTGGGGGATCACACTGGGAGAACTGACACCTTCCTGGGGCCCCTGGCAGCACCTGGAAATGACTGCAGACATGCTGGGACAAGGTGGGAAAAGTTGGGGGGGTTTTGTGGATTTTGGGGAGTTTGGATTTTGGGGGTTTTATTGGCGCTTTGGCGGGGTGTTCTTCTGGGGGTGTTTATTGAAATTTTGTGGGTTTTGTATTTTGGGCGGTTTTACTGCGATTTTCCTGGTTTTTTTGGGATTCTCAGAAATTCTGGGAGTTTTTATGGGATTTCTAGGAGATTTTGAGGCATTTCACTGGAATTGTGGGGGCTTTTAGTGGGATTCATTGGGGATTTGGTTTTTTTCAGAATTTTCGTGGGATTTTTGGGGTTTTGTGGGTTTTTTTGGGTGTTGCCATGATTTCTTTGGGTCTTGGGGGGGGGATTTTATGGGATTTTTATTATTTAGGGGACATTTTT
Source organism: Passer domesticus (assembly GCF_036417665.1). Classification (NCBI taxonomy): domain Eukaryota; kingdom Metazoa; phylum Chordata; class Aves; order Passeriformes; family Passeridae; genus Passer; species Passer domesticus. The sequence goes on from NC_087484.1 coordinate 32,449,005, forward strand.
GGGGGGATTTGCGGGGTTTCATCTGGATTTTGGGGGTTCTTGAGATTTCAAAAGATTTTGTGGGCTTTTATTAGGATTCTAGGGTGTTCTAATGGGATTTTGCCATATTTATTTCGGATTTCATGAGTTTTATTGGGACTTCTGGGGCCTTTAAGGAGATTTTGATGCCTCTCAGCCCTTCCACAAACCCTGGGACAACCCCAAAGGCCCCAGACCCCCAAATCCCCCACAAATTCCATTAAAAATCCCAAATTCCTCAAGAAATTACAGTAAGATCCTCCAAAACCCCAAAGAATCCCACAAAATCCCAGTGAAACACACCAATACTCAAAAAAACTCCCCAAAATTTCACTAAACCCCCTCAAAAATCAACCCCCCCAACCCCAATAAAATCTCCCAAAATCCAAAACTCCCCAAATCCACAAAACTTCCAAAATCCCATAACCCCCTGAAACACAATAATTCTCTCCAAAACCCCAATAATACACCCTCAACTTCCATCAAAATCCTCAAAAGGCCTAAAGAAGTCCCAAGGTAATCCCCAAAATCCACCCAAAACTGCCTCAAAACAGCCCCAAAATGCCCCAAATCCCAAAATTCCCCCCAAAATTCCCCCAGAACCCCCCAGACTCTCTGGGGCCGTCCTGTGTCAGGGGCACCGGCCGGTGGAACAGGAGCCACCTCAGGGGCCCTCGGAGCTCTGTGGGGAGGGGGCACCATGGGAGACCCCCAAAAACGGGAGGGGGGGAGCTGGGAACCCCCAGGATCCCCAAATCTCCCCCGGGAACCCCAAATCCCCCTGAAAAGCCCCCAAGGTTGGCCCAGGACCACCCTGGAACCCCAAAGTGCCCCCAGCACCCCCAGGACCCCCCTCAAGACCCCTCTCAGGACCCCTCCCCACCCCCAGATCCCCCCCACAGTGCCCCAGGACCCCTCCCCAGACCCTCCCTGACCCCTCACGATCCCCCAGCCAAGACCCCTCCCCAGACCCCTCCCCACACCCCGGAACCCTCCCCAAAGCCCCCCCAGCCCCCCGGACCCTCCCACGCCCCCCCGATCCCCTCTCAGCCCCTCCCGGCCCTGTCCCGGCCGCCTCAGCAGCTCCCGGAGCGCTCCGGCCGCTCCCAGCGCCGCCCCCGCTCTCTGCAGCGCCCGGCACCGGCACCGCCGCTGCACCTCGCCTCTGATTGGCTGCAGCGCCGCGGGGAGGCGGGCGCTGCTGAGGGGAGCCGCGCCCTCATTGGCTGGTTCGGGGCGGGGCGCGCCGCTATTGGCTGGGGAGCCCGTGCAGGCGGCGGAGGCGGGAGATTCAGAAGCGAGCGCGGCTGAGGAGGGCGCTGAGGGGAAACTGGGGGGGTTTGGGGCGGTCTGAGGAGAAATTGGGGATTTTGGGGAGATTGACGGGAAATAGGGGGGTGTGCGGTGGGTTTGGGGGGAGTGAGGGGGTCTGAGGGGGCTTTAGTTATCTTTCCGGGCAGCTTGAGAGGGTCTGGGTGTTCTCAGGTGGATTTAGGGGGATCTGAGGGGAATTGGGAGGGTCTGAGGGGATTTTGGGGGATTGTGAGAGGAGCTGGGGGGCTCTGGGGGGTTCTGAGGTGCATCTGGGAGGCTTTAGCGGAGTGTGAGGGGATTTCCCAGGGTTTGGGGGGGATTGAGGGGTCTGAGGGGGATTTGGGGCAGTCTGATGGATTTGAGAGGGGTCTCAGGTGGGTCTGGGGTAAATTTTGTGGAGAACTGGGGGGTCTGAGGGTCCCGGGAAGGTTTTGGGGGTCCAGGGTGATCCTGGGCCAACCTTGGGGGGGTTTGGGGCTCCTGGAGGGGTCCGGGGGAGATTTGGGGGTCCCGGGGGTCCCAGGCCCCCCCTGAACCGGGGTCTGGGGGTTTCGGGGCGAGGGGGCACAACAGGGGTTCCACCCCCCCCTCCCGTTTCTGGGGGTCTCCCATGGTGCCCCCTCCCCACAGAGCTCCGAGGGCCCCTGAGGTGGCTCCTGTTCCACCGGCCGGTGCCCCTGACCCAGGACGGCCCCAGAGAGTCTGGGGGGATTTGGGGGGGCATTTTTGTGATTTTGGGGCAATTTTGACGAATTTTAGGAGGGTTTTGGGGGATTATCTTGGGGCTTCTTTAGGGCTTTATTGGGTATTTGATGGAAGTTCAGGGGGAATTATAGAGGTTTTGGAGAGAATTATTGGGTTTTGGGGGGTTATGGGATTTTGGGGGTTTTATGGAATTGGGGAGTTTTGGATTTTGGGAGATTTTATTGGGGCTTGGGGGGTTGGTTTTTGAGTGGGTTTAGCGAAATTTTGGGGAGGTTTTTGAGTTTTGATGTGTTTCACTGGGATTTTGTGGGATTCTCCGGGGTTTTGGAGGATCCTATTGTAATTTCTTGGAAATTTTGGGATTTTTAGTGGAATTTGTGGGGGATTTGGGCGTCTGGAACCTTTAGGGTTGTCCCAGGGTTTGCGGAAGGGCTGAGAGGCATCAAAATCTCCTTAAAAGCCCCAAAAGTCCCAATAAAACTCATGAAATCCAAATTAAATCTCACAAAATCCCATTAGAACATCCTAGAATCCCAATAAAACCCCACAGAATATTTTGAAATCTCAATAACCCCCAAAATCCCGATGAAACCTCGCAAATCCCCCCAAAAATGTCCCCTAAATAATAAAAATCCCATAAAATCCCCCCCCAAGACCCAAAGAAATCATGGCAACACCCAAAAAAAACCCACAAAACCCCAAAAATCCCACGAAAATTCTGAAAAAAACCAAATCCCCAATGAATCCCACTAAAAGCCCCCACAATTCCAGTGAAATGCCTCAAAATCTCCTAGAAATCCTATAAAAACTCTCAGAATTTATGAGAATCCCAAAAAACCAGGAAAATCCCAGGAAAACCTTCCAAAATACAAAAAAAAAAAAAATCAATAAACCCCCAAACACCCCCAGAACAACACTCCCCCAAAGCGCCAATAAAACCCCCAAAATCCAAACCCCCCAAAATCCACACAACCCCCCAACATTTCCCACCTTGTCCCAGCATGTCTGCAGTCATTTCCAGGCGCTGCCAGTGCCCCAGGAAGGTGTCAGTTCTCCCAGTGTGATCCCCCAGTCATGCCCAGAACATTCCAGCTGCCTCCAGCATGCATCCAGTCCTGCCCAGTTCCTCCAGTTTGCTTGCAGCATGATCCCAGTTTCTCTCAGGTGCTCCCAGTAGGCCAAAGTGTGATCCCAGTCGCTCCCTTTCAATCCCAATATGATCCCAGTAAGCTCCAGTTGGATCCCTATCACATGCCAGCCCTCCCAGTGTGGTCCCAGTATAATCCCAGTTGCTCCCAGTCAGGCCCAGTATGGGGGATGATGTGCAGGATGTGTTCCCAGTCGCTCTCAGATTCTCCCAGTATTGCTCCAGTCCCTCCCAGTATGATCCAGAGATGAGCCCAGTGTGCTCCCAGTCCCTGCCAGTATGAACCAGTTGTGCTCCACATGGTTCCAGTTGCTCTCTTTCACCCTCCCATTTGGTTCCAGTCACTCCCAGTATCTCCCAGTGTATGCCAGTTCCCTCCAGCATGTTGCCAGTCCCTCCCATTATTCCCCAGTATGATCCCATTTGCTGCCAAGCACTCCCAGTCAGCCTCAGTGCAGTGGCACTCACTGCCAGGATGATCCCAGTCACCTCCAGCGTGATCCTAGCTGATCCCAGTATAAGCGCAGATTTTTCCAGTAACCACCAGCATGCTCCCAGCCACTCGCAGCTCCTCCCAGTTGGGTTTTTTGGGGGATGTTTGGAGAATGAAGAAGTGCAAGGCTGAGCGGAAAAGGCCCCTCGGGGGGACATCGGGGGTGGCGGTGGCGGCTGGCGGCAGAGGCAGCCTGGAGGAGCAGAGCCCTGTGTCCCCCAGGAGCCCAAAGTGGGGAGCCCAGAGAGGGGGGAGCGCCGCCATGGGCGGGAGCCTGCAGAGGCTGGAGAGGGGCAGGGGGGACTCCTTGGAGCCCCTGCAGCCCGGAGCAGAGCATGAGGGGAGAAGGGAGCCCAAAAGGGAGCCCAAAAAGCCCAGGCATCCCTGAATGGGGAGCAATAGAGGGGGCAGCTTTTGGGATTGCTGGGACTGCCAGCAGGCTGGGGAGGGCGGGCACCGAGGAGAAGGGGGACCCCAATGCCAGCGTGACCCCAGCAGCTGGGACAGGGGGAACCCTGAACAGCAGAGGGGAGGGAGCAGGGGTGGGGAACTCCTGGGAGGCTTTTTCCAGGCTGACTCGTGGCGTTTGGGAGGTTTTTCTGGAGCCCCAATGGCCGGTGACTTGTAGAGATGGACTTGGGCAGAGGGACCTTCAGAGTCAATGTGCTCATCCTTTGTTTTCCTCAAACCAGGATTTCCATTGCCAACCCCCATTGAGGCTGTGAGGAAAATGCCCCAGAACATGCAAGCAGGTGAGGAGGAAGTCAGTGCCCCTTTCCCCTCTCTCCTGCTCCATCTCCCAGCCCAGCACAGCCCCCTGCTGCAGGACAGCCTGGGGGCATCTCCTTGCCCTTGCCTGTGGCCCGGAGGCAAATGCCATCCTGTCCTTGTCCTTCCTCCCCCAGAGCAGGAGCTGAGCATGGAGAGCAGGGAGGACAAATCCCCGCGGCAGAACCTCGTGGCAGAGGCTGTTTTGAGTGGCTCCACAGCGCAGGAACCCAACGGGGAGGAAAAGCCCTGGAGATGCCGCACGAGGAGGGGCTGCAAACACAGCCCAGGTTGCTCTGAGGAGTAAAGATCCACCCTGTGCCAGGAAGGTGGACAGAGCTTCAGCCAGAGCTTGGAGCTGGTGGTCCATGAGCAGGTTCCTGATGGGGAGAAGCCTCACAGGTGCTTGGAGTGTGGGAAGAGCTTCTGGTGGATCACCAGCCTGATCGTGCACCAGAGAACCCACACTGGGGAACGGCCCTACGAGTGTGGGGAGTGTGGGAAAGGCTTCAGGTGCAGCTCTGAGCTCATCACTCACTAACGCATCCATACCGGGGAGAGGCCCTATGACTGTCCCGAGTGTCAGAAGAGGTTTCAGACCAGCTCCAGTCTCCTCCAGCATCAATGGATTCACACAGAGGAGAGGCCCTTCCGCTGCCCAGACTGCAGGAAGGGCCTCAACTGCAACTCAAACTTTGCCAGGCACCGGTGCATCCACAGCGGGGAGAGGCCCTACGAGTGTCCCCAGTGTGGGAAGAGCTTTACCCACAGCTCTAACTTGACCAAACACCAACAGAGTCACCAGTAAGGGAAGTCCTGCAAGTGCCCTGAGTGTGGGAAGAGCCTCGTGTGCTGCTCCAGCTTCATCCCCCATTGGAGAACCCGCATTGGGAAGAGACCTGCTGATCCATGTTCCCTGTGATCCATGGTGGGAAGACACTTGCCACTTTTCCTGCCCCTGCTAGTGACCTGATGTAGGATTGAAGAACAAGAGGGTCTGGCCAGAGCCATGTCATTACATTCACTCCCACCTCAGGTCATTGCCAGGGGCAGGAAAGGGACTCTCTCTCTCTCCCTGAGGAGAAAGGTGTCCTTTCCAGGCAGGAGGAAATACGTGGCCAGGAAGAGCCACTCAGTGGTGATGTTGTAGTTTTCCCTGTAAATAGTTTTTCTTATCCCTTCTGTTATCAATATTGCTTTTGTTCCTGTTTATTCCTTATCTCATTGCTGTTCCCAGTAAATTGTTCTTATCCCAGCCTGGGATCTTTGCCTTTTGTTCTTTCCATGGGAGGTGGGAGGGCAGCGAGCAGCAGCGCGGTGTTAGCGGGAGCAGGAAATTGGGGAATCCCATTTCTGAACCCGGCCCGTGGAAACCGAGTATCCCAGCTGGTCCCAGCCCTGGTGGCCATGGCAACAGCCTTGGGAGCGGGTCCCTGGCTGGGGCTGTGGGAAACTCTTCCCTCTGGTGCCCAGGGACAGGACTGGAGGGAACGGCTGCAGCTGAGTCGGGGCAGGCTCAGGCTGGATCTCAGGAAAAGGTTTTTGCCCAGAGGCTGCTGGGGCACTGCCCAGGCTTCCCAGGGAAGGCTCCCAGCTCCAGGGCTCTCTGAGCTCCAGCAGCGTTTGGCCAGCGCTGCCAGGCCCAGGCTGGCATTGTTGGGGTGTCCTGTGCAGGGCCAGGAGTTGGACTCCAGGATCCTGATGGGTCCCTCCCAGCTCAGCCAATTCTGTGGATCTGGGATCCCATGACCCTGGGGATGGGGCTGCCAATGGTTGCCATGGCAACGGGCTCTGGCTGCAGGCCTGAGCTGGTGTCCATGGCACCCACCCCTGGCCTGGGGTGTGCATGGAGCTGCCAAGGGACTGAGCATGGCAACAGGGGGCTGGGGATGGTTGCCATGGAAACTGACCATAGCAACAGGGGGCTGGGGATGGTTGCCATGGAAACTGACCATAGCAGCAGGGGGCTGGGGATGGTTGCCATGGAAACTGACCATAGCAGCTGGGGGCTGGGGATGGTTGCCTGCTAAGGATCAGATTTGTCACAGGCCCTCAGAGGGGTTCCATGGGGACATTCCAGGAGACTCCAGGCTGTTCAAGAGCTGGAATGTCACAGGCAGAGACAGGGGCTCCATGGACACCTCCCAGGGGTTTCTGGGGATGGTAAAGAGCTGTGTGCTCAGAAGCAGTCACAGCCATTCCATGGTGACATCCCAGGGCACATTGGGCTGCAAAGGCACCCATCTGTCACAGGCACTCACAGGGGCTCCATGGTAACATCCCAGAAGTCCCCAGGCTGCCAAAGAGCCGGGATGTCCCGGACACTCACAGGGGGTCCTGTCATGGGCACAGTGGCAGCTTCAGGCAAAGTTTATTAGAGAAGCTCCTGTTGGGTCACAAGGCGAAGAATAGCCCACATAAATCCCCAAATGTCACTGTTGAGTCAGAGATGACACAGACTCAGATGAGAAGGCTAAGGGCCAAAAGCCACCCATTTGTTCAAGCCTATTCTTTTATACCTTGGCTTGCTACAGGTGGACTTCATTGGTCATTTAATCAACACATTTCACATGACTGGCTAATTAAGATAACACCCTTCAGTAAACCACTTGTTTACAATTCTTTCTCTCCAGCTCCCTAACAGTTCCCAGACCAATGCATGGGAAAGCTTATTTAGCTTTCTCTGTCTTGACCAGACTGTCATATCCACACCCAAACACCCCCAAAGACCTCCAGGCTTTCTAAACTCCTTCTGCGAGAGGAGCCTTGGAGCATCTGTCCAGTCCCATCCCCAGACTTTTCAAGCGTTCATGTGGAAAGAATTTTCAAGCTGGAATTAAACCTTTATAGAATTTGTCCCACAGGATTAAGGATAGCAAACCAGAGATATTTATATAAATATCTCTTATGGTAATGATGAGACAAAATTATCTTAATCAGAAATATTTACTCCAAGATATAAGAGCTGTAACATATTATAACATATTATCTTATATAGAGCACTCAGAAGTGATTTCAAAGCAACTGTAGTAAAACAAAACCAGTAATTAAGCAGAGATTGATGTCACTTCCCCAGACCAATGACCAGGGGCAAATCCCTCTGCAGCAGTGACCTTGAGTGGTATCCCCACTGCAGGGAGGAATCTCCACACCCCCAAGAAGGGAAATGTCAGGAGATGCTGCCATTAAAATTTGGGACGGGGCTTTTCTCGTCTCAAGTGCTGCCCTGTCACTCAGATGTGCCCAGGCTGGGCCAGCTCAGCAGCTCTGCAGAAGCTCTCAGTGGTGTTGCTTGGTTGTTCCTTTCTTTGGGGATTTTTTCAGTTCTGCCACAGCTTCAGCTCCTTCTGAGGATATGGAACTTTGGAATGGAGCAGTCAGGCTGGTTTCAGCATTATTCACCCCAAAAGCAGCATGACCCCCCCTCCTTCATTTCCCACTGGGGGCTTTGCAAACAGGGCCTTGCTGGAGCCCACTGCAGGCAGAGCCTCCTGCTCCAGCAGGAACTGCCTTTCCTGTGCCAGGAGCAGGGCAGGTCCCGCTGCAGGAAAAGCCCCAGGCCAGCCCCAGCACAGGGAAGGGCTCGGGCACAAGGGCAGAGTGCCGTGCTGGGAGCTGTGCCAGGCAGAGCCTGAGGCACCAAAGGCACCTTGGCAGCAGCAGCTGCTTGCAGGGCATGGCCAGAAGCCTCCCTTGGCAGCCTGGCCTGGTGGCCAGCACTGCAGAGCTGCTGCCTCAGGGCTCATTTCTGCCTGGGCTCTGAAAAGCCACTTCTGCTCCAGGAGCCTGCCTGGGAAGCCATTGGCCCCAGCACCTTGGGGACAAGATATGAATGACAAAACTCCTCATGCCAGCAGAGACACGGCAGGGGCAGAGGAAAGGGGAGAGCCAGGCCCAGGGGACAGGGCTGCCATGGTGATGGCTGTGAGGTCACTGCCCCTGCAGCAGCCTGGCTGCCCTCAGCAGACATTCTGGCCAGAAGCTTTGTGAGGGCACCCAGCACATCAGAGAACCCACACAACAGGAATTCTGTGCTTGGGGATGAGAGGGTTTCACTGGGTCAGGTTGCACAAAGCTGCTGATCTTGGAGTAGTGCTGTGATAGGGAATCCACTTCTCTGGAAAAAGTTGCCGTTTTCTGCCACTCTCAACATTGTAAAATATTTCCTTCTTTTAACAAAGTAAATCCACCCTCATTCAGTTTAGAAATATTGACTCTTGTTCTGTCACTGCAAGATTTGGGAAAAAATAACTTTGGCCACTATTTTTCCATTTTCACAGATCTTGGTGAGGACCCAAAAATCTCCCAAGATGGGGTTTGGAGGCCTCTTCACATAACCAGCAGGGAGAGGCTGATGGCTCTGGGCTCAGTGGTGTGGAGACTGAGGACAGAACAGGAGTTGCCTGGGAGGGATTGAAGGGTGGTTTCAGAGAGGCTGGAGTTTTTCTTCATTGTATAAAACAGAGAGAGGCACCATGTGCAGCTGGGGTGGTCCAGACTGGACACCAGGAGAAAGGAATTTCCCTGCCAGGGCAGGGCTGTGGTACAACACGACCCCCAGAAGGAGCCTGGAGCAGCCCAAGGCTCTGTGTGGCAGGCAGAGGCAGGCAGGAGGCAGAGCTGTCAGCAAAGGAAGGGGCCAGCCAGGTGGGGCAGCCGGGGGATGACGACAGCCTGCAGGGACAGAGGCACAGGTTTTCTCAGCATCAGAAACACCTTTTCCTTGCTTGTCCCCACCTGTCATCACTGCCTCCAGTGTTCTGCTTTACCTGGAACATGGGGATACTTTTTTGGTCCTGTCCCTCAAAAGGAACTATTTTAAGTATGAGAAAATTCAGTGTTTCACTCCCTTTTGAGTCCCTGAGAAGTTTTTTGAGCACACTCTGAAGGACTGAGTCTGATACAAAGAGCAGCAAAGCCCCAGAGGGTGATTAAAGTCCTGGTGCTGTGTCTGTGCTGCTGAGCTGGGCCGGGCTCCTGGCCCAGAGGCAGCTCCTGGCAAGGGCAGCGCTGCAGAGAGACAGCTCTGGCCAGGAGCAGCTCCTGTGCACAGCCCAGCAGGGCTGGGGCACTGCCAGGGCAGCTCAGGGACACCAGCAGAGCACAGCCAGAGCTGACAGGGGCTCAGCACTGGCAGGAGCTGGGGATGTCCCAGAGGGGGCTATGTCACAGCAGCACCTCTGTGGCTGTCTCATGGAGGCACAGAGCAGCTGTGATGTCAGCAAGGGGCTGTGTGACAGCACAGAGTGAGCTGTGTGAGGTCACAGGTTGGGCTATGACATCACAGAGTTTGTTGTGTGAGGTCATTGAGCAGCTACAGCATCATAGAGGGGATTGTGTGACATCACAGAGCAGGCTGTGACATCATGGCATGGCTGTATGACATCATAGAGCAGGCTGTGAGGTGAAAGTGTGTGCTGTGACATTACAGAGTGGCAGTATGACATCACAGAGAGGGTTTTGTGACATCACTGAGGGTGTTGTAACATCACTGACGGTGTTGTGACATCACAGAACTGTCTGTTACGTCACAGAGTGGGATGGGAGGCCATGGAGCAGAGTCTGCCATCATGGAGGGTGGCCCTCTGACATCAGAGAGTGGGTTGTGACAGCACTGGGTGATGGAGCAACATCATAGAGCCAGGTGTGACATCACAGGGTGACTTTGTGACATCACCAAATCTTCTGTGACATCACAGAGCAGCTTTATGATATCAGAAACTGATATCCCAGCACTGGCCCTGTGATATCATGAAAGGGCTTTGTGACATCGCAGAGCAGGCTGTGACATCACAGAGCAGTTGTGTGTGTCACCACTGAGTTACCTGTGACATCATAGAGTAGGCTCTGTGACATCATAGGCTGTGACATCATAGAATGGGTTCTGCCATCACAGTGTATCTGTGTGACATCACAGAGGGGATGTGAGATCCCAGAATGGCTGTGTGACATCCCAGGGTAGGATGTGTAATATCATAATGAGGGCTGTGTCATCACAGAGGGGCTGTGTGTCATCACAGGGGCTGTGTGAGGTCACTGGGGAGGTCACTCTGCCCCAGCCCCCCTCACAGTTTCCCCCAGAGCAGTCCAACCCTGCTCGTGCACAGCGGGGTCCCCTGTCCCCCCGGGTCCCCCCGCCCCCGGCGCCGCAGCCTCCCCCAGAGGATGTTCCACGAGATCGACCCCAGAGCCTGACACGGGGACGGGGGGCTGGGGCTGTGGGGGTGGGACAGGGGGACAGGGACCCCCCAGCAGTGTCTGTGTGTCCCCCAGGGCCAGAGCCTGGGCCAGGGCTCCTTCACCCTGTTATGAACGAGGGCTTGAGAGTGCTGAAAAGATCCCAGCAAGGGATCAGCAACAACCAGATTTAATATTAAGGGACAGCACCACAAAGTTCCTTGGCAAGAGTCACTCTGCTCCTGACTGGACACTTCAGGCACACCGGGGGAACAAAGCAACAACAAAACCAAACCAAATCCAGCCAATCCAACCAGAAATGAACCAAGAAATATGTGTGCGTGTGTGACACAAGGACAGTGATGGCAAGGATAAAAGGAATATGGCCTAAAAGCTGAACAGAGCTCAAAGTTAACCTTTCTTAACTTACACCTTAACCTTTACTTCTACCGTAAACGTACATTTTAGCAAAAGAACAGCACTTAACAGTGTTTAACCTAATTTATAACATATGATACAGCAATATAAGAGATTAATAACGCTTAACAATATTTAATTTAGCTAATAACTTATATTAAGCATAACAACTTAGCAAAAGAACAACGGTTAGAAGTATTTAACTCAGCTTAGACCTTGTGACTTAACCTCACCTACAGGCCTGACTGACTCAGCTGTGCAAGGCACTCCAACCCCTCCGAGAGCAGCATTTCTGCCACATCTCCCCAGCACAGGCACTCCTGTGTGCACACAGACACAAAGAGTCAGTGCAAGGCACCTGTGAGAAATTCCCCTGGGGGCAGGAAATGCTCCCTGTGGATGCTTTGGCATCTCCCCAGCGGGTGAAGGGTTGAGCCTGGAGGAGTGGGGGGATCGGCCCAGGCTCCCTCGTTGTTCAGGATCCCCAAGTGCAGCAAACAGGAGAGTTCCCGGCTGGGAGAGGCCCCACTCAGAGGGAGTCGCTGGCCCAGGAGAGCTCCAAGGGGCTCCTTTTGCAGCGCTGTTTGTAGGGCCCAGAGAGAGGGGCTGCAGTCACAGCAATGGTTCATCCTGGCCGCACCTGGCATCAACAGCTTTCTTTGGCAGTGTGAGAACAGGGATGCTGTGCCACTGAGGGAACACAAACAGTTCCCAGGGCTGCTCCTACAGAAACCAGGAGCTGGTTGGGCACAGCAGTGCCTGGAGCAGACAGTGTTTGTGCTGAGCTGCAGAGGAGCTGAGCCCAGGGGCTGTTGGCCAAGGCCGAGGCCCAAGGAGCATTTCTGAGCTGGCAGGGCGGCCTGAGAAGGGGAGGGGGGAATGCAACAGCACAGGGCCCATGGAACCAAGGGACCATGGTGACACTGTAGGGGTCTCATGGAATCATGGAGAGCACTGTGACTTTGCTTGGTCTCATGGAACCAAGGAGACTGTACTGTCGCTCTCTGGCTCCATGGAATTAGGAATCATTGTGATACTGTGAGGCCCCATCAAATCAAGGGGCCATGTGACACCACAGGGCCTTCTGGAACTGTGGAGACCATGATGACACTTTGGCGTGTCATGGATCCAAGGGTCCATTGTCACACTGAGAGACTCCATGGAGGCAAAGGTCCGTTGTGACATTGCAAAACCTCATGGAACAATGGAGACACCATTAAGAGACTTCACAGCCTCATGGAACCAGGGGGGCATTGTGACACTGAGGGGACTCATGGGATCATGGAGACCACTGTGACACTAAGAGGCCCCGTGGAATAAGCAAAGCATTGTGACACTCTGAGGCCTCATGGAACCAGTGAGACCATTGTGACCCTGGGGGTCCCCACATAACCAAGAGGTCCATTGTGATACTGTGGGGTCTCGTGAAACCAAGAGACCTTTGTGACAGTGCAGGGCTGCATGGAACCAAAGATCCATTGTGACATTGCAGGGCTCATGGAACAGAGGAGTCACATGTCATTGTGGGGCCTGTGGAACCACAAAGACCATTGTGACACAGCAAGGCCTCATGGAATAATTTGGACCGTTGTGAAACTTCAGGGCCTTCTGGAACCAAGGGGCCATTGTGACTTTGTGGGACCCCATCAAACCAAGGGTCCACTGTGACACTGCAGGACCCCATGGAATCAAAGCACCATTAGGACAATGTGGGGCCCCACAGAACCAAGGAAACCATGGTGATACTGCAGGACCTCATAAGACCAAGGGAACATGGTACATGTCTGGCTGGTTTGGCCTCCCATGGAGTGCCTGACTGCTCCAGCTGATCTTGGCATGTTGAGGGTCTCTCCTCATCTGCTGCTGAAACACTGGGGCTCCATGCTTTTTTTCTCAATGGAAAAGAATTGTCCTTCTCCTCCAGGCACTCATGGTCAGAATTGGGATTTCACCTCCAAATTAACTTATTTCCAGGGATTGTTCCAAATAGGAATATTGCCAGGACAAGTCTGGCTGGCAGTGGTTTCAGAAGGGTCACTTCCTGTCTCTCCACAAAACACTGGGGAAGGCTCCATGCTCTCCTTCCTATGGGAAAGAACTGTCCTGTATATCCAGGCACCCATGGTTTCATCTCCAAAATTCCCTAAATCTAATAATTGGTCCCAGACAAATCTGGCTTGCTTTGGCCTACTCAGGCTCTCACCTGGCTTTCATACACTGGGACTCTGTGCTTTCCTTCCTGTGGAAAATAACCGTCCTTGTCATCTAGGGCCCCATGGCCAAATTTGGGATTTCACTCCAACTTTCCCTATTGTGACAGACTGGAGGAGATTGTTGGCTGGAAACATTTTTTGTGTAGGAGAGGAGCGGCAGGTCCAGCCTTGCCCTGCCCTGGAACCCCAGCTCTGCCCTGCCCTGGAACTCCAATCCCTCCAGAGCCTCTCTCCCAGCCCAGCAGTGGCTGCCAGTCCCTGGCACAGCACAGGCAATGCTCCACAGCCACCTCTGGAGCCCCCGCCCAGCTCCTGAGTGACCAAATGAGCCCAAGTCCTGCCTGGGGGAAGGGACCACAAAGACCAAGGGGTATTTGTAGCCATGATATTTTAGGGAAAAAGCCTCTGCTGGGATTTTTCCTGTCCTGAGGAGCTGAGAGCCTCAGGAAAGAAATGTAAACAATAACTATCTGCTGCTGTGGAAGGCCACAGGTGCATCTTTCATTGGTCCATGTGGATTGTTTTCAATCAGTGACCAATTACAGCCACCTGTGCCAAGGCTGTGAGCAGTCACAAGATTTTTGTTATTCATTCCTATTCTATTCTTGTCTTTGTAGCCTTCTGATGATCTTCTCTCTGTTCTTTTTAGTATAGTTGTAATGTAGTATTTTAGTATAATATATAACATAATAAATCAGCCTTCTGATGAAAATGGAGTCAAGCCTCGTGTCCTCACACAAGGGGTTCTTGCCAAAACAAGAATTGGTGACCCCTGGACGTGTGAAACTGATGGTCACCCCAAGAGTGACCACGGAGTCCAGCCTGGAGCTGAAGAAACGAGACCCTGAAGATGGGCAGAGTTCACAGCCAAGGCGAACAGGAGAACCTGTTGGACTTTCCTGGAGATTGTGTCCAGAGACCGCAGAGCAGCAGAGCTGCACAGCTGGATCCACAAGGACACTGTCTAAAGGTACTGTTATTTTTTCCCTTCCTGAAGATCCTGCCATTCGCAAAAGGTGGGAGGAAAGTTGGAAAAATGTACCTTCGGAAGCTCAGGTTCCGTTTACTGCATCAGAGGAGAAAGTTATTAAATTCTGGTGCAAATGGGGACATGATTTGATTTTTAGGAAGAAACATTATTATCAGGTTTTCAGATGGGCAAAATTTCATAGATTTTTTACAAATGTGACATACTCCATCAATTTAGATCTTTGGGAGTTCATGGATGCTGCTGTTGAGTGGAGAGAGCACCAGGGTGTTAAACGCCCGATAATGTATTCAGTGTCCCAAGCCCTCTTATTCTGTATTTTGAAAAAAAGGGAGGCTGCGGGGGACATCATGGCTCGGTGGCGCGGCCGCGCTCCGTTCCCACCAGGTTCGGCACGAAAGAAGCCTCTCAAAGAAGACGAACCGCGGGTTCGCAGCCCCCCCGCATTGCCCACAGCTGAGCAAAAGTTTTTCTCTGCTCCCTTGGAGCATGAGCAGACAGAGCTGCCTTCCCCCCAGCTCCTTCTCTTGGGGGGGATGGGGAGCCGGCCCCGCCGCTTTCCGGGCCGGCCCCGCCTGCTTCACCGCGGAACTCTCCGGTCCCCCCACGCCGGGGGGACGCGGCTCCGCCTCAGCCGGCCCCGCGGGAGGCGCCGGACCCCGCGGCTCTGCCTCTCGCCGATCCGCCCGTGTTGCCAGGCAACGCGATCAACAACAATGGTTCCCCGGCTGTGCTGCTGTCCCCGGGAGCTGCAGGAGCTGCCTCCGTGCCTTCTCCCTCTGCATCCCAGCCGGCAACTGAATTCGCAACGGTGCAGGCGGCGCCTGCGCGGGCTGACCCCGCTCCGAGCCCGCCGCCCCCGCCTGTCCCGCCGCTCCCTGCCGACCCGATTGCAGTGCAAGAGCATGCCGAGAATGGTGCTGAGCCCACGGGACCGCCTCAAGAGCCGACACCAGCGCCCGTGCTGCCCACACCACCCACCCCAGTTGTCCCGCTGGTTTCCGAAGCTCCGTCATTCGCATCAGACCCTGGGAAGAGCCTGTCTTTCCGTGGAGGGGGCATGGCCCTCCAGCTGACTGCAGGAGCAGTTCGGCTGGCTGTGTTCAAAATCAGTATGGTTTCTGGGTCACTTTGTGTGTGGTCGGGGGCTTCTCCCTGGGGGTTGGGGTGCCTGCCTTCCCCCGAGCGCCCCAGCGGCGTGGGGGAGTTGGCTCCTGTGGTATCTGCCTCTGATTCCCAGCGCAGTGGGGATGGGGGTGGTGCCGAGGGGCAGAATGCAGGAGAAGTGGCATTTGCATTACAGGAGCAAGAGACACAGAGCAAAGCAAGCATTGCTCGCTTGCTCTGGGGACAAGAAACCCTCAGATCTGGGATGACAATTCCTGAGAAAGCTTCTCTTCCCGAGCTGCCGGTGTGCACTGGTGCTGCTGGGGGGAGGAAGCAGTGGGTCATTTCTGCTCTGAAGACACTGGCAGCATGGTCCTGCCAGGTTGTGAGCACACAGAGCCCGCCTCACAGGCCAGTTCTGGGCCGTTTGGCTCATTTCCCTGGGCCGGGGCCATCGCCCCGTCCAGTGCTGGGTTTGGGGACTTTGCTTTCCCCACAGGGACCTGGGCCACCATTCTGTGAGCCAGGTCTGGGTTCTCTGGTCCATCCACCAGGACCAGGGCCACCCAAGGGTTCTAGAGACCCTCTGCTGCTGTTCTTCTTCTTTTGAAAAAAAAAAAAAAAAAAATTAATACAGAAAAGTGGAAAGAGCTAGCAGCTCAAAAGCATTGAAAAGTCAAAAATTAGCCTCAGCCCAAGTGGTTCAATGAA
This sequence comes from Passer domesticus, assembly GCF_036417665.1. Classification (NCBI taxonomy): domain Eukaryota; kingdom Metazoa; phylum Chordata; class Aves; order Passeriformes; family Passeridae; genus Passer; species Passer domesticus. The sequence continues at coordinate 32,465,063 of NC_087484.1, forward strand.
GGGCTGTGGCCAGGGCATTCCAGAATTTTCTCTCTGAATTGTTTCATGACTGTCAATGAATTGTTTGATAATTCTTGTTTTCTTTAGCAGTTCTTTGTTTCAGAATTCTGCAAGCCTGTTTCAGGACCAAAGGGGACTTCCAGAGATGTCAAAGAAGAACATCTTCAGTCCATGGACTCTGTCCTGAAACTCAGCTGTTTGGACTCGAAACAATGAACTTTCTTTGCATGAGTTTTTGCATTTTCTTATATTTTAGGATTGTTTTAGTGTTATGATAGAATTTGATGTTTGATAAGTGAAGAATTTCCCTGAACATTCCACATCAGCAGTTGATCGAGATTTTGACTGGCAACAGATGAACCTCAAGAGGTGTTGTTCTCTCTTCTGCAAGGCCCCAGTAGAAGAGATTGCAAACATTTCTTTTTCTATTTAATTTAATAAATTTAAAAGGGTGAGATGTTGCCATGATATTTTAGTGAAAAAGCCTCTGCTAGGATTTTTCCTGTCCTGAGGAGCTGAGGGCCTCAGGAAAGAAATGTAAACAATAACTATCTGCTGCTGTGGAGTGCCACAGGTGAATCTTTCATTGGTTCATGTGGATTGTTTTCAATCAGTGACCAATCACAGCCACCTGTGCCAAGGCTGTGAGCAGTCACAAGATTTTTGTTATTCATTCCTATTCTATTCTTGTCTTTGTAGCCTTCCGATCTTCTTCCCTCTGTTCTTTTTAGTATAGCTGTAATGTAGTATTTTAGTATAATATATAACATAATAAATCAGCCTTCTGATGAAAATGGAGTCAAGCCTCGTGTCCTCGTCCAAGGGAACACAGTTTAAACAAGACTCCCCGACCCATGAAATGTTTTGAGCCAATAATCTCCTCCAGTCTCTCACAATAGGCAATGTTGGAGGTGAATCCCAGTTCTGACCATGGGCACCTGGAAAAGGCAAGTTCTTTTCCATAGGCAGGGAAGGGCAGAGCCCCAGTGTTTGGAGGGCAGGTGAGAGTCTCACTAGGCCAATGCCTGCCAGACTTGTCAGGAATGGCAGATTTTGTCTGGGAGCAGTCTTTGAATTTAGGGAATTTTGAAGGTGGAAGCCCAATCTTGGCCATGGGCACCTGTAGAAGGACAGTTCTTTCCACAAGAAGGAAAGCACTGAGCCTTCCCCAGTGTTTTGGGGACTGATGAGAGGTGACCCTCATGAAACCGTTGTCAGCCAATCTTGTCCTGGCAATATTCCTATGGGAATAATCCCTGGATATAAGGAAATCTGGAGATGAAATCCCAGTTCTGGCCATGGATGCCTGCAGGAGAAGGACAGATCTTTTCCATATGAAAGAAAGTATGGAGCACCAGTGTTTCAACAGCAGAAGAGAAGAGGCCTTCAACATGCCATGGTCAGTTGGACCAGTCAGGCACTCCATGGGAGGCCAAACCAGCCAGACCTCTTCTGTGTTGCCGTGGTTTTAAGAGGCCCTGCAGTATCACCATGGTCCCCTTGGTTCCACAGGGCCCCACAGTGTCCTAATGGTGATTTGATTCCATGGGGTCCTGCAGTGTTACAATGGTGCTTTGGTTCAATGGGGTCACACAATGTCACAATGGCTCCTGGGTTGCAGAAGGCCCCGAATGTCACAATGGTCCCAACAATTCCATAAGGCCTTGCAGTGTCACAATGGTCTCTGTGGTTCCCCAGGCCCCACAATGACACGTGACTCCTCTATTCCATGAGACTGCAGTGTTACAATGGACCTTTGGACTACGGGGTTTTGCAGTGTCACAATGGTCTCCTTTGGCTCCACAGAGTCACAATGGACCACTGATGACACCAGGCCCCACAATGTCACAATGAACCTTTGGCTCCATGCAGCCCTGCAGTGTCACAAAGGCCTCTTGCTTTCACAAGGCCCCACAAGATCACAATGATCTCACTGGTTCCATGAGGCCTCTCAGAGTCACAATGCTTTGCTTATTTCATGGGGCCTCATAGTGTCACAATGGTCTCCATGATCCCCTGACTCCATTGTGTGTCACAATGGCCCCTTGGTTCCATGAGGCTGTGAAGTCTCTTAATGGTCCCTCCATTGTGCCATGAGGCCTTGCAATGTCACAATGGACCTTTGGCACTATAGGGTCTCACAGTGTCACAATGGTCCCTTGGTCTCACAGGGCCCCACAGTGTCACCATGCTCCCTTGGTTCCATGGGCCCTGTGCTGCTGCATTCCCCCCTCCCCTTCTCAGGCCGCCCTGCCAGCTCAGAAATGCTCCTTGGGCCTCGGCCTTGGCCAACAGCCCCTGGGCTCAGCTCCTCTGCAGCTCAGCACAAACACTGTCTGCTCCAGGCACTGCTGTGCCCAACCAGCTCCTGGTTTCTGTAGGAGCAGCCCTGGGAACTGGTTTTGTTCCCTCAGTGGCACAGCATCCCTGTTCTCACACTGCCAAAGAAAGCTGTTGATGCCAAGTGCGGCCAGGATGAACCATTGCTGTGACTGCAGCCCCTCTCTTGGGGCCCTACAAACAGCGCTGCAAAAGGAGCCCCTTGGAGCTCTCCTGGGCCAGCGACTCCCTCTGAGTGGGGCCTCTCCCAGCCGGGAACTCTCCCGTTTGCTGCACTTGGGGATCCTGAACAACGACGGAGCCTGGGCCGATCCCCCCACTCCTCCAGGCTCAACCCTTCACCCGCTGGGGAGATGCCAAAGGATCTACAGGGAGCATTTCCTGCCCCCAGGGGAATTTCTCACAGGTGCCTTGCACTGACTCTTTGTGTCTGTGTGCACACAGGAGTGCCTGTGCTGGGGAGATGTGGCAGAAATGCTGCTCTCGGAGGGGTTGGAGTGCCTTGCATAGCTGAGTCAGTCAGGCCTGTAGGTGAGGTTAAGTCACAAGGTCTAAGCTGAGTTAAATACTGCTAACAGTTGTTCTTTTGCTAAGTTGTTATGCTTAATATAAGTTATTAGCTAAATTAAATATTGTTAAGCGTTATTAATCTCTTATATGATTGCTGTATCATATGTTATAAATTAGGTTAAACACTGTTAAGTGCTGTTCTTTTGCTAAAATGTACGTTTACGGTAGAAGTAAAGGTTAAGGTGTAAGTTAAGAAATGTTAACTTTGAGCTTTGTTCAGCTTTTAGGCCATATTCCTTTTATCCTTGCCATCACTGTCCTTGTGTCACACACACATATTTCTTGGTTCATTTCTGGTTGGATTGGCTGGATTTGGTTTGGTTTTGTTGTTGCTTTGTTCCCCCGGTGTGCCTGAAGTGTCCAGTCAGGAGCAGAGTGACTCTTGCCAAGGAACTTTGTGGTGCTGTCCCTTAATATTAAATCTGGTTGTTGCTGATCTTTTCCCAGGGATTTTTTCAGTGCTCTCAAGCCCTCGTTCATAACAGGGTGAAGGAGCCCTGGCCCAGGCTCTGGCCCTGGGGGACACAGGGACGCTGCTGGGGGGTCCTTGTGCCCCTCTCCCACCCCCAGGGCCCCAGCCCCCCGTCCCCGTGTCAGGCTCTGGGGTCGATCTCGTGGAACATCCTCTGGGGGAGGCTGCAGCGCCGGGGGCGGGGGGACCCGGGGGGACAGGGGACCCTGCTGTGCACGAGCAGGGTTGGACTGCTCTGGGGGAGCTGTGAGGGGGGCTGGGGCAGAGTGACCTCCCCAGTGACCTCATACAGCCCCTGTGATGACACACAGCCCCTCTGTGATGACACAGCCCTCATTATGATATTACACATCCTACCCTGGGATGTCACACAGCCATTCTGGGATCTCACATCCCCTCTGTGATTGCAGCGGCGACAGCTGACCTCTGACTCGCCCGGCCGCTCCGGCCAGCACCGCTGGCGGCAGTGAGGGGGGAAGGGCACTCTCCCGCTAGGAGACCACCTAGGGAGAGTGTTTAAGGCGGAATGCCTTCAAAAGGGCGAGAAACCCCCAGAGCCGTTTAAAGAGGAGCTGGGCTGCGACCCGCAGGAGAAAAGGCTTGGACCGCGTCGACAGGGAAAAAGGAGGTGTTTTATTGAAAGTGCGTCGAGCGCGGACAAAAATGCATGCCCGGCAAGGTCTTATAACTAGAACACAGCGACCAATCTAAATTTTTGAGAGGAGGGAATAACGCGTAACAAACAACTCGGATGTCCAGTGTGAATAAATTGGGGGTTGAACCCTGACCTCTGGTCCAATCATTCAATGTCCAAGACAGAAGGTTCTGGATGGAAGGGCATGGACACTGAATAACAGACAGGCAGCCAGGGAGGGATTAGGAGAGATAAAAGTGTAACTGACGGGACAATCAAGAAGAGGGAGAGAGAGAGAGAGCCCGGGGCAGAACCATAAACAGGAATGGGGGGTACAGGAATAAACCAACTTAAACTAATGCACCCCAACATGTGATGTCACACAGATACACTGTGATGGCAGAACCCATTCTATGATGTCACAGCCTATGATGTCACAGAGCCTACTCTATGATGTCACAGGTAACTCAGTGGTGACACACACAACTGCTCTGTGATGTCACAGCCTGCTCTGCGATGTCACAAAGCCCTTTCATGATATCACAGGGCCAGTGCTGGGATATCAGTTTCTGATATCATAAAGCTGCTCTGTGATGTCACAGAAGATTTGGTAATGTCACAAAGTCACCCTGTGATGTCACACCTGGCTCTATGATGTTGCTCCATCACCCGGTGCTGTCACAACCCACTCTCTGATGTCAGAGGGCCACCCTCCATGATGGCAGACTCTGCTCCATGGCCTCCCATCCCACTCTGTGACGTAACAGACAGTTCTGTGATGTCACAACACCCTCAGTGATGTCACAACACCCTCAGTGATGTCACAAAACCCTCTCTGTGATGTCATACTGCCACTCTGTAATGTCACAGCACATACTTTGACATCACAGCCTGCTCTATGATGTCATACAGCCATGCCATGATGTCACAGCCGGCTCTGTGATGTCACACAATCCCCTCTATGATGCTGTGGCTGCCCAGTGACCTCACACAACAAACTCTGTGATGTCATAGCCCAACCTGTGACCTCACACAGCTCACTCTGTGCTGTCACACACCCCCTTGCTGACATCACAGCTGTTCTGTGCCTCTAGGACACAGCCACAGAGGTGCTGCTGTCACACAGCCCCCTCTGGGACATCCCCCAGCCCCTGCCAGTGCTGAGCCCCTGTCAGCTCTGGCTGTGCCCTGCTGGTGTCCCTGAGCTGCCCTGGCAGTGCCCCAGCCCTGCTGGGCTGTGCGCAGGAGCTGCTCCTGGCCAGAGCTGTCTCTCTGCAGCGCTGCCCTTGCCAGGAGCCGCCTCTGGGCCAGGAGCTCGGCCCAGCTCAGCAGCACAGACACAGCACCAGGACTTTAATCACCCTCTGGGGCTTTGTGCTCTTTGCATCAGACTCAGTCCCTCAGAATGTGCTCAGAGAACTTTTCAGGGACTCAAAAAGAGAGTGAAACACTGAAGTTTCTCATACTTTAAACCGATCCTTCTGAGGGACAGGACTGAGAAAGTGTCCCCAAGCTCCACATAAAGCAAAACACTGGAGGCAGTGATGACAGGTGGGGACAAGCAAGGAAAAGGTGTTTCTGATGCTGAGCAATCCTGTGCCTCTGTCCCTGCAGGCTGTCGTCATCCCCCACTGCCCCACCTGGCTGGCCCCTTCCTTTGCTGACAGCTCTGCCTCCTGCCTGCCTCTGCCTGCCCACACAAAGCCTTGGGCTGCTCCAGGCTTTTTCTGGGTGATGTGTTGCACCACAGCCCTGCCCTGGCAGGGAAATGCTTTTCTCCTGGTGTCCAGTCTGGGCCTCCCCAGCTGCCCTTAGCACAATTATTTCTTCAGGCTCATTCCCACTATGAAGAAAAGCTCCAGCCTCTCTGAAACCACCCTTCACTCCCTCCCGGACTACTCCTGTTCTGTCCTCAGTCTCCACACCACTGAGCCCAGAGTCTGCAGCCTCCTCCTGCTGGTTATGTGATGAGGCCTCCAAACCCCATCTTGGGAGATTTTCGGGTCCTCTCCAAGGTGTGTGAAAATACAAGAATAGTGGTGGAAATGATTTTCTCCCAAATCTTGCAGTGACAGAACAAGGCTCAATATCTTTCAACTGAATGAGGGTGGATTTACATTTGTTAGAAGGAGGAAATATTTTACAATGATGAGAGTGGCACAAAACTGCAACTGCATTCTTCCACAGAATTGGATTCCCTGTCTCAGGAATTATCCAAAAGCAGGAGCTTTGTGCAACCTGACCCAGTGAAACCCTCTCATCCCCAAGGACACAATTCCTGTTGTGTGGGTTCTCTGCTGTGCTGGGTGCCCTCACAACGCTTCTGGCCAGAATGTCTGCTGAGGGCAGCCAGGCTGCTGCAGGGGCAGTGACCTCACAGCCATCACCATGGCAGCCCTGTCCCCTGGGCCTGGCTCTCCCCTTTCCTCTGCCCCTGCCTTGTCTCTGCTGGCATGAAGAGTTTTGTCATTCATATCTTGTCCCCAGGGTGCTGGGGCCAATGGCTTCCCAGGCCGGCTCCTGGAGCAGAAGTGGCTTTTCAGAGCCCAGGCAGAAATGAGCCCTGAGGCAGCAGCTCTGCAGTGCTGGCCACCAGGCCGGGCTGCCAAGGGAGGCTTCTGGCCATGCCCTGCAAGCAGCTGCTGCTGCCAAGGTGCCTTTGGTGCCTCAGGCTCTGCCTGGCACAGCTCCCAGCACGGCACTCTGCCCTTGTGCCCAAGCCCTTCCCTGTGCTGGGGCTGGCCTGGGGCTTTTCCTGCAGCGGGACCTGCCCTGCTCCTGGCACAGGAAAGGCAGTTCCTGCTGGAGCAGGAGGCTCTGCCTGCAATGGGCTCCAACAAATCCAGCCAGGCCTTGTTGACTCCAAAACTGCTTCCTAAAGCAGAATATTCTAATAATTGTTATAGGTCCTGTACTGTGAAGTAAATAACCGTGGTTAAGTTCTTTCTTCTAATCATGATCAGAATCAATCAGAGCCGTATTTATATAAATATACCTGGTATTCCATCATTAATTGTATGGGACAAATTGCATTAAGGTTTAATTCCACCTGTACAATCTCTACACCTTTGACAAATTCTGGGGCTAGGATTGGATCCAGCTGATCCCAGTCTCCTCTCTTAAAAGGAATTCTGGAAGTCTGGGGACCCTGCAGGGATTTGAGGATCTATGGTGGCTGTTGGATGTCATTCCTCCATCTCATAACCCAGCAGGATTTTCTGTAATAAAGAAATAAAGCTTTTGCCTGAGGCTCCCACTGTGCCCATGACAGGAACCCCTGTGAGTGTCTGGGACATCCCGGCTCTTTGGCAGCCTGGGCACTCCTGCGATGTCATCGTGGAGCCCCCGTCAGTGCCTGTGACAGATGGGTGCCTTTGCAGCCCAAGATGCCCTGGGATGTCACCATGGAATGGCTGTGACTGCCTCTGAGCACATAGCTCTTTACCATCCCCAGAAACCCCTGGGAGGTGTCCATAGAGCCCTTGTCTCTGCCTGTGACATTCCAGCTCTTGAACAACCTGGAGACTCTTGGAAAGTGACCATGGAACCCCTCTGAGTGCCTCTGACAAATCTGATCCTTAGTGGGCAACCATCACCAGCCCCATTCCTACTGCCAGCTTCCATGGCAACCATCACCAGACCCCTGTTCCCCCAGAACCACAGAACTGGCTGAGCTGGGAGGGACCCATCAGGATCCTGGAGTCCAACTGCTGGCCCTGCACAGGACACCCCAACAATGCCAGCCTGGGCCTGGCAGCGCTGGCCAAACACTGCTGGAGCTCAGAGTGCCCTGGAGCTGGGAGCCTTCCCTGGGGAGCCTGGGCACTGCCCCAGCAGCCTCTGGGCAAAAACCTTTTCCTGAGATCCAACCTCAGCCTGCCCCGACTCAGCTGCAGCCGTTCCCTCCAGTCCTGTCCCTGGGCACCAGAGGGAAGAGGTTCCCACAGCCCCAGCCAGGGACCCGCTCCCAAGGCTGTTGCCATGGCCAGCAGGGCTGGGACCAGCTGGGATGCTCGGTTTCCATGGGCCGGGGTTCAGAAATGGGATTCCCCAATTTCCTGTTCTCGCTAAAACCGCGCTGCTGCTCGCTGCCCTCCCACCTCCCATGGAAAGCACAAAAATAGAGGATCCCAGGCAGGGATAAGAACAATTTACTGGGAACAGCAACAAGATAAAGAACAAACAAAACCAGAAACAATACCGGTAACAGAAGGGAAAAGAAAAACTATTTACAGGGAAAACCAAAACACAACTCACTGGATCATCCTGGCCACATATTTCCTCCGGCCTGGGAAGGACACCCTTCTCCTCAGGGAGAGGGAGACCCTTTCCTGCCTCTGGCAATGACCTGAGGAGGGAGTGGATATAATGACATGGCTCTAGCCAGATCCTCATGTTCTTCAATGCCACATCATGTCATTTGCAGGGGCAGTTAAAGGGACAGGTGTCTTCCCAGCATGGATTATCACAGAATCACAGAATTTCTAGGTTGGAAGAGACCTTCAAGATCATCGAGTCCAACCCATCCTATCCTATACCTCAACTAGGTCATGGCACCAAGTGCCACATCCAGTCTCCTTTTAAACACATCCAGGGATGGTGACTCTACCACCTCCCTGGGCAGATGATTCCAGTGTTTGACCACTCTTTCTGTGAAAAACTTCCTCCTTAGGTCTAACCTGTATCTCCCTTGGCGCAGCTTGAGACTGTGTCCTCTTGTTCTATCTGTTGTTGCCCGGAGAAAGAGACTGACCCCCAGCTCACCACAGCCACCCTTCAGGAAGTTGTAGAGAGTGATAAGGTCACCTCTGAGTCTTCTCTTCTCCAGGCTAAACAATCCCAGCTCTCTTAGTCGTTCCTCATATGGCTTGTGTTCCAAGCCCCTCACCAGCCTCGTTGATGTCCTTTGGACACGTTCAAGCATCTCAGCGTCCCTCCTAAACTGAGGGGCCCAGAACTGGACACAGTACTCTAGGTGTGGCCTCACCAGTGCCGAGTACAGGGGAAGAATGACCTCCCTGCTCCTGCTGGACACACTATTCCTCATACTGGCCAGGATGCCATTGGCCTTCTTGGCCACCTGAGCACACTGGAGGCTCATGTTCAGCCGACTGTCAACCAGCACCCCCAGCTCCCTTTCCACCTGAGCACTGTCCAGCCACACTGTCCCCAGCCTATAATGCTGCAGGGGGTTATTGTGGCCAAAGTGCAGGACTCGGCACTTGGACTTGTTGAACTTCATCCCATTGGATTCTGCCCATCCATCCAACCGTTCCAAGTCCCTCTGCAAAGCTCTCTGTCCCTCTAACTGATCGACACATGCTCCCAGCTTAGTGTCATCTGCCAATTTACTAATGAAAGACTCTAAACCCTCATCCATATCATCAATAAAAATATTAAACAGAACTGGCCCCAGCACAGACCCCTGAGGGACACCACTGGTGACTGGCCTCCAGCTGGATGCAGCACCATTCACGACCACTCTCTGGGCTCGGCCATGCAGCCAGTTCCTAACCCAGCACAGAATGTTCCTGTCCAAGCCACAGGCTGTCAGCTTATCTAGGAGTATGCTGTGGGAGACAGTGTCAAAGGCCTTGCTGAAATCCAAATAAACAACATCTACAGCCTTCCCTGCATCCACTAGGCGGGTTACCTGGTCATAAAAGGTGACCAGGTTGGTTAAACATGACCTACCCTTCCTAAAGCCATGCTGACTGGGTCTGATACCCTGGCCATCCTGTAAATTCTTCATGATGGCACTTAATATAAACTCTTCCATTATTTTGCCAGGTACTGAGGTCAGACTGACTGGTCTATAATTACCAGGATCCTCCTTTGCACCCTTTTTGTGAATGGGTGTCACATTGGCCAGCTTCCAGTCTTCCGGAACCTCACCAGTGAGCCAGGACTGTTGGTAAATTATGGAGACTGGCTTTGTAAGCTCATCTGCCAGCTCTCTCATTACCCTGGGGTGGATCCCGTCAGGTCCCATAGATTTATGAACATTACAGTGAACATAGATCACAGGTCTCTTCCCAACGTGGGTCCTCCAATTGGGTATGAAGCTGGAGCCAGGCACGAAGCTCTCCCCTCAGGGACATTTGCAGGGCTTGCCTTACCGGTGCTTCCGTAGGTGTCTGTTCAAGTCAGAGCTCTGGGTGAAGCTCTTCCCACACTGGGGACACTCGTAGGGCCTCTCCCCACTGTGGATGCGCTGGTGCCTGACGAGAGGGGAGATGTACTTGAAGCCCTTCCCGCAGTCGGGGCAGCGGAAGGGCCTCTCACCTGTGTGAATCCGCTCATGTATGAGGAGACTGGAGCTGGTGTGAAACCTCTTCCAACACTGGGCACACTCGTAGGACCTCTCCCCAGTGTGGATGCGTTGGTGGGTGACGAGTTCTGAGCTGCACCTCAAGCCCTTCCCACACTCCCCACACTCGTAGGCCCATTCCCCGGTGTGGATCATCTGGTGGTGGATCAGAGTGCTGCTCTGCCTGAAGCTCTTCCCACACTCCAAGCACTTGTAGGGCTTCTCTCCATCATGAGGCTGCTCATGGATCACCAGCTCTGAGCTCTGGCTGAAGCTCTGTCCACCTTCCTGGTTCAGGGTGGGTCTTTCCTCCTCAGAGCACCCTGGGCTGGGTTTGGAGCCCCTCCTCCTGTGCGATCTCTGGAGCTTTCCCTCTCTGTTGGATTCCTGTGCCGTCGAGCTGCTCAGAACAGCCTCTTCCATGGGGTTCTTCTGTGGGCATTTGTCCTCCCTGCTCTCCATCCTCAGCTCCTTGTCTGGGGGAGGAAGGACAAGCAGAGGATGGGATTTGCCTCGGTGCCAGAGGGAAGGGCAGGAGATCCCCCAGTCCATTCCTGGCAGGACTATGTCAGAAGTGGGATTGTCCTGCAGCCGGGGGCCGTGCTGAGCTGGGAGATGGAGCAGATGAGAAAGGGAAAGGGGCACTGACTTCCTCCTCACCTGCCTGCGTGTCCCAGGGCTTCTTCCTCTTCCTCACAGCCTCCTCCTCCATCTGGCCAAGGTTTGGGAATGAGAAGTCCTGGTTTGGGGAAAAATACAATGTATGAGCACATTGGGTTAGGGGGTTCCTCCTGCCCAAGTCCATCTCTGGTGTTGTGGCACATCCACAATGAGCCCTGGTGAGCAACCTGCACTCCCAGAGCCCGGAGCATGCTTGCTTAACCTGCTGATGGACAAGGCCAGAGACGGGTCTGTGCGCACAGCTCCAAACGCAGTTTATTGCAATGTAGAAGGTGCAGAGACAGAGACAAAATGGGGCTGAGGACACAGGGTTTGATAAGGGGGAAAAGGGCGGGTCTGAGGGCCAAGGGCCAATGGGAACTGAGCACAGGTGGTGCAGAGGAGGGGCAGCCCACTGGGGAACCAATGAGGTAACAGGGGCGGAGCATTGCAGTAAACCGGGACCAATGGGGGACAAGAGAGGGGAGAACATTCTAGGGGGAGTACATATAAGGAAAAAAGGGCAGCTGGACTGGGTGATACCAATGAAGCCTGCTGCATTCACGTGAGCCTGCAAATGCTTGTGGTGAGACCATTGTCCTCAGAGGGGTGTCTCTCTGACCCTGGTCACCTTTGCCCTGAGGTATTACAGTTCCAATGTTGGGCCCCTGCGCCTCCACACTCTAGAAGTCACCGGGAATCTGGTGCCCATGTAAACCTCCAAAACACCGAGATTCAGTCCCCCAAAATACACAAATGACCAAGAGTCAGCAAAAAGACCCAACCCTGGGTTTCCCCTCTCTGGTCTCTCCACTTTGGGCTCCTGGAGGCCCCCCTGTCTGGGTTGCTGCGGGTCAGGTTTGTATTGGTGTTCCCCTTTCTGGGCTGCTGGGGCTCCTGGCAATCCCGCAGGTTCCCCTTCTCTGGGCTCACCACTTTGGCATCATAGGCATCCCAGGGGTCAGCACTGTCCGGGGTCCCTGTTTCAGAGTCCTGGGGTATCCATGGGTCCCCCCTGTCCAAGCTGCCAACATGTCCAGGCTTCTGGAGCACCCCCAGCTCTCGCATTGCCCGTTTCTGCTCCCCCCAGGGCCGGTTTCCCTGCCAGCCCTGCCGGTCCCGGGCGATCCCCAGGTGGCTCTGGGCTGACAGTGCAGCCCCTGGGCCGGGCAGAGCCAGCCCCAGCACGGGGGGACCCTGCATCCTGCGCTGCCTCGGCAGCCGCGCCCAGCGCCGGGCACAGAGCTCGGGCAGCCCCCGCCGCCCCCTGCCCAGGGAGCCCCGGGACCCCCGCAGCCGGGGCTGGCTCTGAGCGAGGCGGCCCCGAGCCCGGCTGCGTGGCCAGGGGGACACGGCGAGCCCGGGGCCTCTGTGCCAGCGCTTCCCCCGCTCTCCCTCAGCCTTTGCCCGGCCCGGCCCCCGAGCACAGAGCTCTGCCCGGGGCTCCCGGCCCGAGGGGCGGCTCCGGGCCCGCCCGGCCGCTCCCGGCTCCCACAGCCCGCCCGGGGCCGCCAACAAAACATCCCAGCACCAAATCCACAAACCAGCCACTGCCACCCTGTCCTGCTGCGCCTTGCCAGGGACCCCAGCCCCGCGGCAGTGCCCCCGGTGCATCGGGACAAAAAGCTGCTCCAGCCCAGCCCCTCGGAAGCCCCAGCTGCGGCCCGTCCCTGGCACAGCGATCCCGGCAGCTGCCCCGCTGCCGCAGCTGCGGCTCTGGAGCAGGGAGGCTCTGCGGGACCCCCGGGCTGGGCCCCCTCCCAGCCCGTGCCCGCCCCGCACCTTCAGCCCGGCCTCTCTCGCTGCTCCGGCTCCTGCACAGTCCCCGCTCTCCATTCCTTGGCCCCCTGAGCTCTCCTCTGGGGCTCCTACAACACCCGGCAATGGAAAACAATCGACTTTGGTGCTCTCTAGCCAGGCCACAACTGAAACTTGTTCCTTTGGCCTGGCTGCAGAAACCCCCAGGGTGTTTTCTGCACACAGTTCCAGCCCCCAGCGCTTGCTGAAGGCGCTCCCTGCAAATGTCACTGTGCCAGGGCCCTGTCCTTGCTGTCACCTGCTGGGGCTGGCCATGGACAGAACTCCTGGACTTGCATTTCCAGCTGCTGTGCAGCCAAAGCTGAGCCATCTGCAGCTGCCTGAGTGCAAAAACTGCAACAGGAGCCTCTCTCCAGGGGGAAATCTCTCCTCCTGTGCCGGCCCCGGCAATACTGCCATTCTCTGCTGCTGCTGCTGCTGCTGGGGCACTCGGGGCTCTGGCTGAGCATCAAAGGTGATCCTGAGCCAGGAGCTTTCCTTGGCTGCAGCAAAGCCTCGGCACGCAAAGCCCTTCCCAGCGCTGTGCCCTGTGCCAGGAGGGATTGTGCCAGCCGAGCTGACCCGAAATTTCTTCTCCCAGGCAGCTTTAGGACACGCACCATGGAGAAGCCAGAGCCCAGTCTCAGCTTTGTGCAGTCCTGCAGAAGAGTCCTGTGTGTGAAGCAGCCTGGGAACAGGGTTTAGTGTCAGGGGAGGGAAACTCAGAGCCCTTTTCTGCCCTGTGGGCTGAGCTTTTGCATTTCCAATGGGTCTGCAGCTGCCAAAGGGGCTTTTTGGCTCAGCTGAGAGCAGTTCTGCTGAGAGTCTGTCTTAAACCTGCTTTACCTGCAAATGTGCCCAATGAATCCTAGTTTTTTGAAGCCCCAGGTCTTGTGTGAGTGCAGGTGTGACAAGTGAATGATGGAACAGCTCTGCTCGGGGGGAGGTCTCCTTCTCTTCTTTTGGTTTTTCTTTTGTTTGTTTTGGTTTGGTTTTTTGTTGTGTTTTGGTTTGTTTGTTTTTATTGGTGTTTTCATTGTTTTGTGGTTGGTTGTTTTTTTTTTTTTGTTTTGTTTGGGTGGTGGTGGCATTTTTTGTTTTGGTACAGTTTTGTTTGGTTTTTTTATTGTTTTATTTTTGTTGGGGCTTTTTCTTTTCTTTTCTTTTCTTTTCTTTTCTTTTCTTTTCTTTTCTTTTCTTTTCTTTTCTTTTCTTTTCTTTTCTTTTCTTTTCTTTTCTTTTCTTTTCTTTTCTTTTCTTTTCTTTTCTTTTCATGAACTCTCCCTTTTAGCTCTGGGCAGAGCTCTGTAACTGTGTCTCACACTTGTCTGTGGCACTGTGCAGGTGGCCAGGGGGACCTTCCCCGAGCTGTGTGCAGAGGAATCCACATCAGCCCAGGCCGGGCTGGGCAGTGGCCGCTCAGTTCCATGGACTGGACGCGGCTCTGGACGCTTCCCTTGGAGCATCTGCAGGGAGGGAACGCTGGGGCTGTCACTGCTGGGGTGTCACACACAGGGGAACGCTGGGGCTGTCACTGCTGGGGTGTCACACACAGGGGAACGCTGGGGCTGTCACCGCTGGGGTGTCACACACAGGGGAACGCTGGGGCTGTCACTGCTGGGGTGTCACAGACAGGGGAACGCTGGGGCTGTCACTGCTGGGGTGTCACAGACAGGGGAACGCTGGGGCTGTCACCGCTGGGGTGTCACAGGCAGGGGAACGCTGGGGCTGTCACTGCTGGGGTGTCACAGACAGGGGAACGCTGGGGCTGTCACTGCTGGGGTGTCACACACAGGGGAACGCTGGGGCTGTCACTGCTGGGGTGTCACAGGGGAACGCTGGGGCTGTCACCGCTGGGGTGTCACAGACAGGGGAACGCTGGGGCTGTCACTGCTGGGGTGTCACACACAGGGGAACGCTGGGGCTGTCACTGCTGGGGTGTCACACACAGGGGAACGCTGGGGCTGCCCTGCTCCTGCCCTGTCCCCAACAGCTCTGCCAGTGCCTCGAGGGGACACAAAGGCTGAGCCAAAGGGTGAGAATTGCAGACGGGGCTGAGCTGGCAGGGGCCCATTGGGATCACCAAGTCCAGCCCCCAGCCCTGCACAGACCCCCCAACAATCGCAGCCTGAGCAGCCCTGGGAGTGGTGTCCGAAGGCCTCTGGAGCTCCGGCAGCCTCAGGGCTGTGCCCATTCCCTGGGGAGCCTGGGCAGTGCCCAAGCCACCTCTGGGGGAAGAAGCTTTTCCTGATCTCCAGCTGAGCCCTGCCCTGGCCCAGCTCCAGCCGTTCCCTCGGGTCCTGTCTCTGCCCACCTGGACAGAGATCAGAGCTTGCCCAAAGCAGCTGTGGCTGCCCCTGGATCCCTGGCAGTGTCCAAGGCCAGGTTGGACAGGGCTTGGAGCAGCCTGGGATAATGGAAGGTGTCCCTGCCCATGGCAGGGGGTGCAATGAGATGAACTTTAGCGTCTCTTCCAAGCCAAGTAATTCTGTGATTCTGTGATTTTGGGAGAGAGGCTGAAGCTCTGGCTCAGCTTTATCTCCCCAGATGTCTGGACCCAGCAGCAGCCATGGGTGGGATCATCTCCTCCTCCCTCTCCCTGTACCTGGAACTCACCCAACGGAGCAACTGAATAATGTCCCTCATGGGCAGTGATTACCAGAAAGATTCCTCCTTGGGGAAACACATTGTCCTTGGAATTCAGCAGAGCATTGAAATGGCCCCCTTGGCACCTCAGCACCACTGACATCTCCTCTTACTGTACTTGGCCCAGGAGATCTCCAGGAACAGCTGCAGAGGAGTCGCTGTCAGGACGAGGGACATTTATCAAAGGTAGATGTAGATCAAAACAAGCTCTGGCACCATACCAAATCTTTATTTGCCACTGGGAAATAAATGCAGATGTCCCCATGTCACAATCTCAGTCCTCCCAGGGTTCCTTTGTTTAGTTTTATCCCCTGATATGGAGACACAGGAGCTCTCCCAGCTGGACAGGGTGTCAGGAATCCCTTCCTGAGCTTGACACCCTTGGGGAGGGTGAACAAGGAGGTTCCTTCTTGCAGGAGACTGTATGGGTTTTGGAAAGAGGCCAGAACTGGAGAAGCTGCTTCTACAACCCCTCAGCACCGGCAATCCCACATCTTTATTTGTGTGGCTGTCTTGTCAGGGCAGGGAGAGGGCAGAGAGGAGCCTCCTTCGGGCAGGGAGAGGAGGCAGAGACACCAAAAGCAGGAGTCCCAAAGGGATCTGGGCAGATCTGGATCCCATGGCTGCAGTAGGTGTGCCATTCCTAAATCCAGTTTGGGAGAGCCACGGCTGTGTTGCTGTGTAAGCTCTGAGGTATCTGCTGCTGGGAGGTGCTCAGGTTCCTCCTGTTTGCGTCCCCAGGTCCTGCAGAGCTGCTGTTAAACAGCACCAGGGGATGCTCCTGGCACTGACCCTGGCATGGCTCAGGCCTCAGGTTTCCTCCATCAATCCCACCTCACAGCTTCACTCTGGTGGGCAGGTGTTAGTGGGTCAGGAGCAGCACAATCCAGAGAATTGGAGCATGGTTTCATGTTGGCAGTTCTGGGAATGGGTTTCTCTGGCAGGATGCTGGACACCAGGGATTTCTGCCCTCCTTTCTCAGAAGAGTTTGGGATTCTCCTGTTAGTGCTGTTCCACAGCTTCCACCATCCCTACTCCTTTCCTTGACACTTCCCCAGATCCCAGTGTCCTTTCTGAGGGGGAAGAAAGGAATGTCCATGGTGGCACCACCTGGCTGCCTCGGACTCCAGCTGCTCCTGCAGTTCCAGCGTGTCCAGCACAGCCGCTCTCAGTGGGGCTGGGACTTGGTTCAGGCCCCACAGTCCCTGTCAGTGGCCACTCCCCGCTGGGCTCACGCTCTGGCCGTGTGGGGCTCCTGAAGGGTCAGCGGGTCTGGCTCAGCACTCCCAGCTCTGCAGCTCCTGACTCATCCCAGGGATGGGGTCCCGCAGTCCCGCTCGGTGCCGTGTTGCCAACGGGGCCCTGTTTTGGGGTGGCCATGGGTACCTGCTGTTCCTCCACCCTCAGCAGCCCCACAGCAGAAGGGTCCTCTGGGAGCCCAGGCAAGGGATTCAGCTGTGGAATTCTTCTGTCTCCACAGCATCTCTTCCAAAAGTCCTTTGGGCTCCCTGAAATGCTGTCTCCTGAGGTGATCCATGCCAAGGAGTCCTGGGGCCTCTGGGCCAGTCCCAGTGGGGTGTTTTTGCCATTCCCAGTCGTGGTCACTTCAGCTTCTGATGTGCTCAGGCCTGAGTGGCAGCCTCAGCCAGAGCTGACTTACAGGACAAACCCTGGGCATTTTGTGACTAACACCATCAGTTTTATTGAGCTAAAAACAGATGACCCATACGATTCTGCTGCTGTTTAAAACCAAACCAGCTGCTGTGGAGACTTCCACATAATCTTGTGTAGTTACCTGAAAGAAATGCATCATTCTAAGAAATTTCCCCAATTGACATGAATAGAGGCTTATAGGATATTTTAGAGGAAACCCTCCAAGCTGAGGACTGTGCTCTGGCCAATCCCTGGCTCTCCTGGCCAGGAAAAGTGCCATGAGACCCAGGAGTTTATGTGCTAAAAATATAATCAAGTGACTTTGGCTTGCTGATTTGGGCCTATAAAAGCTGGACCTGCATTTGGAGCAAATTTGGAGAACTCACCTATGGGTGGATGCACCACATGGGATTTTCCCAATCTCTTGGAAGAGTTCTCCAGGTCCTTGCTGTGAAATGGGACCTTTCAGCAACTGCAGACTCTGGATGATGGTAAAGTATTTAGGCAATTGGTGATGTGTCTTTCTCAATCCCTATCCTTTCTCTCCTATAATAATGATTAAGTGCATTACCTTGCTTCTTTTTGCTTGTTGCTAAAGCCAAGCAGGTAGTTTTATTGAATGCATAATTTAACTTTTGTGTTGCCTTAACATTCACAGTAAAATAAGACCATTCTTCCCATTGATTTCTGTGTTCTTTAAATCAGCCCGTCAGCTGGCAGAACAGGTATCAGAACCTGATGAAAGCCAGGCTCTGCTGTGATCTAGCTGGGCCCCATGGAATGAAGAGGGCCCCTGTCAGTCCATGGAACCCATGGAAGCAAGGCTCAGATGTGAAAAAGGCCTGCACCCAAGAGCCCCTCATGGAACCAGGGCTGCACTGTGTCACCGAGGGAGGGACCTCATGGCAGCAGGAGAGCATTGTGAGGCTGTGCAACAACAGGGCACCAAGGTTCCACTGTGACTTGACAGAACCCCATGGACGTGAATGGCCCCAAATCGGGCCAAGAGACACTTCCCAGACAAAGCCCAAGGAGGGGATTTGCTTTATTCAGCCTGCTGGGTGTGCAGGGATATCTCCTCCTAACAGCGCACACAGGCACACAGCAGATTACAATATACAGTTACACTCTATGCATATTCATATTTCTCCTCAGAAAAGGTGTGGTTATGTAAATGATTTCTCAGCACTCATTACAATCATTAGCATACACAAGGCACAGGTGCAGTGCACACTGGTGGTGGCACTGAGGAAGGCTCTGCGTCTTCCTCGGGGGTCTCCTGATGAAGGCTGGACGTCTTCATCACCGTGCCCTTTTCACCTTTCTCCTCTAGGCATGCGCAGTCTCTTGTTGGCTGTTTCAGCAATTTCCTCACTGGCTTTAGCAAGCTCTGCCTTTCATTCCTGCCAGTTTTGTTCCCTATTTCTTGCCAAGTTTCATCCTGTGTCTTTAGCTTGTGGCTGAATTTTTGCAAGCGTCCATACTGGGTGCAATGTCTCTTATTCTTTCCCAAGTATGCCTGGACACAGTGCTTTTAACCCTTTCACAGCCACAGACTGGAGAGCCACTCCTGGACACTGGGAATTCCTGCAGGTGCCTCCACCTTTGCAGCCAGTGAGGCTCCAACCTCACTGTGAGAGGCCACAGCTTTTACACTGTTAAACAAACAAGCTGACATCAGTGCTAGCGTGGGAATAACTGGTTTAATTCTCCTTTTTGGCTTCTTCCAAAGCCTGGCCACGGCTCAAGGAGGAGCCAAGGGAAGTGACTTTGATCCCACAGCCCCAAACAAAGCCAGATGGGGCCTTCTCCAGTTTCCAAACACAGAAAGGTAAATCCATGTTTCACCAATGAACACATACAGAAATCATATTGCTAATAATGATTCATTAATGAGCAGATACAAATATAACATTTGGTTGGAAGGTTTATCTAAAGGTCAGCTTTGGCTCGGGGCCTGTTGTTTAGGCTTCAGTCAGGCAGGGTCTGACTAAAACAGCCCTAATTAGTTGTTATTCTCTATGTTCTTTATTACAGCCCACTTTTTCTTGAGACTGTGTCTCTTTTTAGACAAATCTCAGTACTCCATTTCCAGCACAAGGTGTCACAACAACTCTAACATGGAACCATAACACACCAAGTGCTCACACCGCAATGATCACAGTGACTGCCATGAATGCATTTCACAGCAGCCTCCAATTTGGGAGCCAATCCCACCAGGAAGAATTTTCTTCTTTCTGCCACTCTTCTCCTGATCTTTCTATCAAGGAGATCCCTGATTGCTGGACCTCAAACCCAGCACTGATAAACATCCCTGCAACATTCCTGTCCTACAATAGCCCAGGTTCCTCCCCGGCCAGCAAGCAGATAATCCAAGGCCATGTGGTTCTGCAGAGCCCCATTTGTGTTTGTTGGAGCTCACAGGATGTACTATTGGATATTTTGACAGCATCATTTTTTACTTCATCTAACAATCAATTTAGCTTGTTAATATAAATTGGGGGCAGCCGTGCACAGCCAGGGGATTCCATTTTCCCAGTGGGCCATTGTTAAGGGCATGGAGCACATCTGGGAGATGGGTTCTCCATGGGGACAGGTTCCCATCTCCTCATTTTGTCAACTGCTCTTTTAACAAACCTTCACCCATTCAACCAATGCTGCAGCTTGTGGATGGTCTGGGATATGAAAAACCCAGCAGTCTTAATCACTGTATTTTTTACAGTAACAGACAAAGCATTCCGCATCACAGTATAAACAAATCCTATAAAAAAATGCCAATTTCATCCCTTCCTCCTTTATTCATTACACACAATTCACAAAGTTTACCACTGACATTTGGGTCTTGGCCAGTCCTTTTCTCTAGGGTATTTAGTGTTTACAGTGAGCAGCCAAAGCTGACAAATTATTGTCAGCCTTATTTCACATTATCAAGTTTTAATTATACAGATATAAATATAGATTATTGTGTTATATATAATTATTATTATTATATCACTTGCACAAACAAACCTGAGCTCAAGATTGAAACCTTCTTCTGTCACTCCATGTGGGAGTGTTCCAACAACAGTTTTTCCTTCAGTTAGTGCTGTTTCCAATGTGTCATTAACAAAATTCACCCTTGTCTTCCAAAAACGCAAGTTTTTTTCCTTTTTCCATATGCAATTTTTGGATGCATTTTAAGACATCCAGGGGTTCAGCTTCTTTTAACCAGCTGCCCCACTGCTCACATCTGCTCTGACCTCAGCCCACTCCAGAGCCAGCCAACTCCAGTGAAGGGCTTCCCATCTGGGAATTTCTGATGGGACTGATTCCTCACATTTACATTTAAAAATGACATTTTCTTGTCGTCTGGCCCGACTGTGCCAGTTTTGTTTTACCAGTGGGCAGGGTCAGCATCAAAGACACAGACTCCAACTGAAGGAATCAGTGTCATTTACTGCAGCTCAAAGCAGCAAAGGATCACAAAAGGAGCAGCTCAGCAATGCAGCCAACCATCAGCACCAAAGATTGCAGCAGTGATTAAGAAAGATCCAGCACCTGTTACCCTCAGACTTCAGCATCCCCCAGATCCACACAGCAGCGGGGGAAGCTGTCCCAGCCAAGGGCTGCAGAGCCACTCCTGGACACTGGGAATTCCTGCAGCTGCCTCCAGCCACAGGTGAGGCTCCAAGCTCGCAGTGAGAGGGCCCAGCTCTGACAGTGCTGAATGAACAAACTGACAGCACTTCTGGTGTGGGAACATGTGGTTTCATCCTGCTCTTGGGTTCCTCCCAAAGCCTGGCCAGGGCTCAAGGAGGAACCAAGGGAGCTGACTTTGATCCTTCAGCCCCAAACAAGGCCAGATGTCAGATTTCATGGCCCTGTCTGGCTTGCAAATACAAAAAGATCAATACATGTGTCAGCTACATCTATCACAGTGCTAATGACCATGCATATTTCATTAATGAGCAGATACAAAGATAACCTTTGGTTGAAAGGTTCATCCAGAGGCCACCTTTGGCTCAGGGCCTGCTGTTCAGGCCTTGGCACTTCAGGGACATGGTTTAGTGCTGGGCTTGGCACTGCTGGGTGACCGGCTGGACTGGATGAGCTCAGAGGTCTTTTCCAACAGAAAGGATTCTGTGATTCCAGGATTCTATCTGCTGAATTCAGTTAGGTCCAGGTTAGCAGCACTCATTTGCTCAGAAAGTCTCCTCTTGCTCAGCTCTTGTGGCCTGAGGCTTCAGCTCCTTCAGCTCCTGGTGCTAAGCTGCTCATGCTGAACGAGACGACTTGGAGAGAAAAACACAGTCCATCCAATTCCTTCTGGGACACAGAGAGGGGAGGGTGTGGAAACAGGAGCATTGTTTGGTGAGGCCTCCTCTCTGTCCTTCATGGCTTTCAGTGCTGTGAACCAGCCAAGAGCTTTCTCCAAGAGTGCAATGGAGCAGCTGTTCCTGCTCCCAGCTCTGGCTCTCTCCAGTCTCTGACCTTGCTTGGCTTTGTCCCTCTTGCTATGCCCTCTGTTCCCCCAGGGCTCGGTGGCTGCTGCCCAGGACTGTGGGACTGGCACAGATCCAGTGGTCGAGACCCTCCTTGCTGTGGCCTTGGAGCTGCCTGGGCACAGCAGCCTCTTCCATCTGGAAGCTCCCCATGGACAGGGAGTCCCCAGCTCTGTTCCTTGCACAATCTCCAGGAGCCCAGGGCTGTCATCTCAAGTCCCTGCTGGCACTGGGGGCTCCCAGGTGCCTCAGGCTGCTGTGACACCGCTGCACACAGGAGGGAAGAGTGGCAGGGGCTGTGCTGAAATGTCACTATAGGACACAAGACAACACGACGCAGAGACGCTGTTGGTCTCAAGGCAGGAAAAAGGGCAGGTTAATTTATTTACTCCAACATTTATAGATTTCCAAATATGACAGTGGATTGGAGGGTGAAAGTGCCACCTCTCCAAGGACAAACAAACAGTCCATCAAGTTTCTCCTCCTCCATAAAAGAATGCAAAACAATAAGTTGTTTACAGAAAGTGTGTGAGAAAGTTTGGTACAAGAATGCAAACATCAGAACACTTAGAAAATCTTAAAAAGTCAAGGCGACATTGAAAGTCAGCTCCATGTGCTGCTGCTGCTGCTGTGGAGCCATTTGTCCAGCCCTGGCCCAGAGTCAGGGATCAGATCCAGGCCCTGCTGCTGCTCCCTCGGGATCAGCCCCAGTTTGGGTGTTGCTGTCAGGGCCAGCAGGAGTAGTGGCTGGAGCAGCAGGTGCTGACAGTGCCCCAAGCCCTGGGGCTGGAGGGGTCCCTGGGCTGGGCTGGAGGGAGCTGCCCCTTGTTCTCCCTCTGCCCCAGGCAAAGCTGGGCCAGGCACAAGTGGGGCAGCACAGCCAACAGGGAGCCTGTGAGCCTCTTCCAGCCCTGGCTGCTCAGAGTTTGGGCCTTGGAGCCCCAGGTGGCCAAAGGCAGCTGCTGCTGGTCCCTCTGTGTGCCCCTGTGTTCAGCAGTGCTGCTCCATCAGTCTGTGCCCAGCAGTGGGGAAAAGCCTCAGCCCTGCAGGGCCAGGAGCTGCCGGGCTCTGCCTGAGCAGCTCAGCCAGCAGGAAGGGAGCTGCTCCACATGGGAACCAGGAGCAAAGGGCTGCAGCACCTCGTGCTGGGGCAGAGCCCGAATTCTGAGAGGGAATAACAGAGTTATTCATGTGCATTGCTGCATCGGCACTGCGGGTGCTGTGCCAGCAAACACAGAGTTCAAGATGTGCAACAGAATTCTGCAGCTCTTGACTGGATCAGGATGTCAGCAGTGCTGAACTCCAGCACAGTCCAAATGAAACACTTCACACCTCTGCTCATATCTGCTAGATTTTTTTCTTCAGGGTGTCCAGAGAAAAGTAAACAGAGGAGGAGCCTACGTTTTCATTGTTTATCAGAAATGTATCTCATTTTGCTGTACATTCCTTTTGTAGGACGAGTTCTCTGTTAAAAACACTGGACAAAAAAGAAAAGAAAAAATATGAAAGATAAAACCAAAAAACAAATGCGTAGTGAAAATCCTTGGTAACTTTGGATTAAGAGGCAACTGATCTTTTTAAGAAGAGAAATCAGTTACTCTGTAAATGTTCTGATGGCATGGATTCATCTTACTGACCTTGGCATCCCTTTTTTAAAACATTCAGGGTTTTGTTTGCAATACTATGTTATTCTAAATTGTGATGGAATCAATAGGAAATTGAAAGATCTATTATGCATTTATGCATTACTGTGTCTGGAGTGTAAAAATATTGCAGTTGGAAATTTGGATTTAAAGTGTTGCAAATGAAAGTTATAAATCCCAGTGGATTGTCTGACAGCAGCTTTTCCTAGAGGATGTGCAGCACTCTACCGACTTCATCAGTGGGGTTGGGGGTACTTGGACCTTTGTCCTGTGCCACTCTGAGAATGTCATAGAATGGAACTTTGCCTGCCACCAGCCCAAGTCACCCTCTGCCACCAAACCTCCTTGGACCTTGTGTTCCCCAGGCAGGCACAAACTGTTTGTGCTGCTCCCGCTTTTGCACAAACCCACAGAGAGCTGGGATTTTTCCAAGTCTCATGTCTGCATTGGGCCATATTCCTAAAGAAGCAGCAGCCCATCCCAATGAATATGGCAAGTTATATGGATGGTTGTGAGCTCCACTTCCTACCTAGAAATCCTGAAACTGCTTCTGAATGCTGCTCCTTCAGCTCTTGGACATCTTCTCACACAGAGCTGGGAAAAAAATCCCCTGGTCTCTGGCTAAAGGGTGAGTTATGCCAAAGTTGGAGCTCTGTGCGAAGTCTCTATCCATCCCTCTCCTATTAATATACCAATATGTGGGGGTGTGCATGGATGTGTCTTGTACACAAAGGAAGGAGTGTGCAAGCAACGTGACTGACACTTTCACTGTCCATGTTCTCCCATACCCATGGGTACAGAGACATTATGGAAACCCAGGCACACACAGAGCCTTCTGCCCCTGGATACAGAGACACCCAAGAGCCCCTGGCACACACAGACCCTTCTGTCCATGGATACACAGACATCCAAGAGCCCCTGGCACACACAGACCCTTCTGTCCCTGGATACAGAGACATCCAAGAGCCCCTGGCACACACAGACCCTTCTGTCCCTGGATACAGAGACATCCAAGAGCCCCTGGCACACACAGACCCTTCTGTCCATGGATACAGAGACATCCAAGAGCCCCTGGCACACACAGACCCTTCTGTCCCTGGGTACAGATACATCCAAGAGCCCCTGGCACACACAGACCCTTCTGTCCCTGGGTACAGAGACATCCAAGAGCCCCTGGCACACACAGACCCTTCTGTCCCTGGATACAGAGACATCCAAGAGCCCCTGGCACACACAGACCCTTCTGTCCCTGGATACAGAGACATCCAAGAGCCCCTGGCACACACAGACCCTTCTGTCCCTGGATACAGAGACATCCAAGAGCCCCTGGCACACACAGACCCTTCTGTCCATGGATACAGAGACATCCAAGAGCCCCTGGCACACACACAGACCCTTCTGTCTCTGGAGGACAGAGCGTGGTGGGTGGGGGTGGTTGGTGGGCAGCGAGTCCCGGACAGCAGGCCAGACCCAGCTCCAGCCCTGCCAGGGCTCAGTACCAGCTCCTCTGGAATGGGGAAGCCCTTCAGCCTTGTCCCTGCCCAGAGGGGCAGTGCTGGCCTGGCAGCACAGGTTGTTTTCCCCTCAGGCTGCAGGAGATGAGAACACAACACTTGCCAGCACTGAGTGCGAGGCACAGCTCCGGGTGCTCCCCATGAACCTCAGCTCTGGGAGCACTGTCTGCCCCAAGCTCCAGGGGTGCAGTGGGAGCCCGGCTGGGCTCTGCCCTGGGGCCATCCTGCAGGGACAGCTGGAAACAGGGAGCATTCAGCTGCCACAAACAGCCAAGCCAGGGCTGCAGGGCAGCTGCTCCAGCCCGGACTGCACTGCTGTGTGCTGTGCTCTGGGACTGGGGCTCCCCACACAGGGGACTGGACTGGTGTGCCAGAGGAGACAGAGAAGCTTCAGCTTCAGCCTCACTGAGGTGGCTGCGTGGGCTGGGAAGAGTGGGGAGGCTCAAGGGGATTCACAGAGCTCATCCTGCTGCAAGGATGAAGAAAAGGGAGTGGGAACTCAGCAGTGAGGAGAGCTGAGGGCTGGAAAGTGGCTCTGAATGACACTAAAATCCCACTGGACCTCTGAGACACTGCTGCTCCTCAGCCACTGACAGCATGAGTCCCTAAACCTGGGGGCTTGGCCTTCCTTGTGGTCAGGGGCATCAAGGAAGGCAACAAGAGTGATGGAGACTGCAACAGGTTGGTAACTTATTGGGGGAAAATAGGGAGCAGTTGAAAAGTAAAAGGCAGGTGGGGGAGAGAACTGTTCAGAGAAGGGCTGAGCTACATCTTGAGAAAGCTGAGAAATGTCATTTGTAGTCATCCCAGATTGATTTGATTTCAGAAGGTATTGAACAAGTTTAATTTTTGGGAGGTGTCATGTTTTCCCTTGGAGGTGTACACTCTGCAAACTTGAGCTGTGTTGCCAAAATGCTCAAGCAAGTCTGTGCTGCAGGTGACACCATTTCTTCTTTGGCTGATTCCAGCCTGGTGCTGAGCTCCAGCAGAGCCCTGCCAGAGCCCAGAGCAGCTTCAGCATCCGCAGAGCCTGGCTGCAAGGAGAGAAAGCAGAAACCACCCGTCAGCTGAGGGCTCCTGTCCCCTTGTCCCAGCTGCCCGCGGTGTCCAGGCCGTGCTGGCCGGGCTCAGAGCTGTGCCCAGAGCTGCCCATCAGTGCTGCTTTTGGCAGCTGGGCAGGAGGGCAGGACATGTGCCCAGCCTGCATCCAGCCATGGCACATCCACCTGCTCAGCAGCTGCCCAGAGCAGGATGCTCCTGTGCTCGCTGCCATCTCCCAAAAGCTCTGATCCCACCCTGCCAAGCAGACAGGCACCCACCTCACGCCATCCACGGCTGGAAGAAAAGCTAGTCCCAAACGATGTCCTCAGCCTGCTCCAAGGGCACGGCCCATCCACGCCACAGCTGGTCCCAAGCACTTCCCAATCCAGACTGGACCCCACCTGGAACGCTTCCTCTAGAAAAACAAACAATAAATTATTGAAAATAGATAATAGACAAAAAGGGGAAAAAACAACAGATGTAAAAATCTTATCTCTGTCAGGGTCTTGAGGAAGCACCAACCCCTGCATGTCCACCCACGGGAAAAACACACCCATGGGTGAGGGAAGCCCACGCTTTCTCCTTTCCCCCTGCACTGCCCCCCAAAATAACCATGATCTCAAAGCAAACAAGGGCAGTGGAGCAGCCCAAGCCCTTCCTTGCCTGCACAGCAAAGCAGCCCTGCAAAACTTCTGGAGTCCCACCTCTGCTCCCACCATGGGGGTTTGTTTGTATCGGGCTGGCTGCCCCAGCCCCAGCCCAGGGCACGGTGGGTGCTGGGGGCTGTTGGCAGGGCCAGGAGCCCACTCCCATTTCGTACCCATCCCAGACCATGGCCCCAGCCCTGCCAAAAGCAGCTGGGCAGCCGACTGAAGGATCAGCTGCATCTGCCACAGCAAAGAGGGGAACCTTTGGTTCTTAGCCAGGCTGTGCAATGCCCAATTCTGGGAGCATCCCCCTGCGTGTGGACTCATCTGTAAATTCGCTGTGGAGCCAGACTTTGAAGAAGGTGCCAGAATTGAAGGCCATCATCTTCAGCTTACCAGTGGCCAGGTCCAGGGAGAGGTTGTCATCCTTGATGTCATCCTCGCTGTCTCCTGCAGCAGCAGCCCCACCTGGTACAGCTTCTCTGGGGGCTCCTTCTCCTTCCCTGGGCTCAGACCAGGCTGTCAGGGCTCTGCCCAGGGCCCCAGCTGTCAGGGAACCAGGACAAGCCAAATCAGCTGGGATGTTGGCCACCAGGGCTGGGCAGAGCAGCTCAGCTCCAGCACAAGGGCTGTGTGCTCCCATCTGATGAGCCCTGGGCAGTGACACAGGCAGGACAAAAAAGTCTGGGTTTCTTTGCTTCTCATTACCAAGGCATGTGTGCAGCTGTAACTTACCAGGGCCCTGCAGCACAGTGTGCCTGTGGCTCTCTCCCTTCTTCTAGGGCAGATGAATATCCTGCATCCAAGGATGACAGAACACCTCTTCTAATGAGGGCCTTTCCACGTCCGGCATGGATAAACACCACCTGATGAGATCTTGGCACTCTGGGCAGAGAAACCAGAAACGGCCAGTCAGTTGGAAAAGGCTTCTGTTGGCTTTGCCCCACTATTCCCATGCCCACTCCATGCTGGATGTGCTCAGAGCTGAGCCTAAACTTTCCCATCAGTTCCCTGTTTTGGAGGAGAGCAGGAGAGCAGGACATGTGCCACCTCCTCAGCAGCTGCCAGAGCGGGATGCTCCCGAGCCTGCTGCTGTCTCCCAGCACTGGCATTCCCCCCGTGCCCAGAGATGAGGATCCACCTGGAGAGAGCCGTTGTGGCAGCGAGAGCTGATGGTCCCAGCTGATGTTCTGGCCCCTCCTGAAAGGGTGCTCCCCGCAGACCATCTGGTGCAGCACGATGCCCAGGGACCAGATGGTAGCTGGCTCGCCATAGTACCAGCCAAAATGGGTCCATTCTGGGGGGCTGTATGATGGTGTTCCTGTGGAATACAGATGGAGTTCATCAGGGGGATGCTGCTGGCCCCAGCATCCCTGGGCGTGCCGGGGCTGCAGCAGTGGCACACGGGGTGACCACTGCCCTCTCACCAGCACCTGGGACTGGTGTACAAACTTTGGGTTGGAAAAGAAGCCACTGGTGTGGGAAGGGGACAACGGAAGCCCTGGCAAGACCAACCATGACAGAAACACACTTAGTGCTGAGGGAAAACCATGCCTTCATCCTCCCTGCCTGCATTGTCCCAAAATACATTATGAACCCAGAACAAACCAGGTGAGTGGACCAGCCCAAGCCCTTTCTCACCTGCACACCAAACTGGCTGGGGCACAGGTTCCAGGCCCCCCCATCTCTGCTACCCTCACCCACGGGTGTTTTTGTTGGGCTGGCTGCCCCAGCCCCAGTCCTGGGCAAAGTGGTGGGCAAAGGCTGCCAGCAGGGCTGGAAGATGGCTCCCCACCCACCCCTGCTCAAACCCAACTCGGCTGAAGACTCCGTGCCATGAAGGTCAGCAAAAGGGAGAATCCCTGCTGCCACACCCAGCTTGGGCCCTGAGATGCTGGGCCATCAGATACCAGAACCGGGAGCACAGCTCTGTGTAGGCTCACCTGCAAAATGAATGTAGGCTGTCTTTTGCAGGTAGGTGCCACAGCCGAAATCAATCAGTTTGGCTTGCCCGGTGGCCAGGTCAATGAGGATGTTTTCTGGCTTGATATCCCTGTGCAGGACCCTGCAGCTGGTGCAGTGCCGCACGGCCTCCAGCACCTGGCGGAACAGCTGCCGCGCCACCTCCTCGGACAGGAACCCCCGTGCCCGAATGAAACGGTGCAGGTCCTGAGAGTGCTCTGGGCGCTCCAGCACCATCAAGATGTCGTTGGGGAGCTCAACCCACTCCAGCAGCTGGACCACACCGGAGAAGCCATTGGACACCTTGACCTGCAGCACAATCTCCAGGGGTGCGCTGGTGCCGTCGGGCTGTGGGACGAGCACGATGCCGTCAGTGGGGCTGATGCCGTGCCGGGGGTCAGGAAGCTCTCAGCCAGCCCGGGATGCTCTGCGCCCTGCGCTGGCCCCACGCCGCTCTCCTTTGAGGTGTCCTGGAGGCTTCCACCCTGCCGGGCCTCGGCTCATCCCTGCCCAGCACAGCACCTCGCTCACTCACCAGCTCACCCCAGTGATGGACGCGGTTCTGTGGCACCCTTTTGATGGCCACCTGCAAGCCAAGTGCAGAACAGGGCTCAGCTCGCTGTCCACCCTGCCCAGCCCCATCCTCCACCCGCCTCCTCCGCCCTGCTCCTCCTCCTCCGCCCCCTCCTCCTGCGCCCGCCGCCGGTCCCGCCGCTCACCGGGGCGCTGTCCGAGAGCCGCGTTGCTGCGAAGACGCTGCCGAATCCGCCCCGGCCCAGCAGCGAGCCCAGGCGGTACCGCTCCTTCAGGCGCTGCTGCGCCTTCCCTGCGGGCGGGACGCGGCTGTCAGCGCTCGGCCCGGGGCCAGCAACGGCCCCCGAGCGCCCCTCACCCGCCCCGGCCCGGCCATGCCCCGGCGTTCGCTCCCTGCAACGGGACAGCGGCGGAGCTCGGGCCGGGGGAGCTCGGGCCGGGCAAGCCGCAGCGGAGGTGGCGGGAGCGGCAACACCGCGTGTGTCCTCCGCGGGCCCCGGGAGGAGCCGGGGCCGGGCTCGGGGTCGGGGGCGGGCTCGGGGTCGGGCTCGGGGCCGGGGCCGGGCTCGGGCCAGGCGGAGCCAAAAGCCGGCGATGCCGCCCCAGCCCCAGGCATTGACTCCCGCCCAGCAGCGCCAGCGCCAGCACGGCCAGAGCCGGGCTGAGGCCAGGCGGCGGCGGGACGTCCGGGGGCGGGCACGGGGCAGCCCCGCCCGGGGCCGGGGGCGGGCCGGGGACATGGCCCAGCCCGGCACGGGGAGAGGGAGGCGGGGAGAGGAGGGGAGACCGGGAAAGGGAGAGCGGGAGAGGTACGGGGCAGCGGGAGAGGGAGAGGAGAAGAGACTCTCAAGTTTCTTCTGTCGCTGCTGCTGCCGCCACTGCCGCTGCCGCTGCTGCAACTGAAGCTCCGGGGCCGTTTGTCCCCGTGTCCGTTTGTCCGTTGCCCGCTCGCCCCCGCCCCGAGCCCCACGTTCCCCGAGGGCAGCCCCTGAGCCTCTGCAAACACGGGAACTTTGCCGAGTTCAGCCAAGAGCCAGAGTCTGGACTCCTGCACAGTGGCTCAGGATTGCCCTCGGTCCCTGCTGTGCATTGTCCCTGCTGAGGGTCAAACACTCTCAGAGCACAATCCCTGAATGCAGAATTTGTACCTGACCCAAGCACTACACTTATCTCTCCAGCATTGCTTTCCAAGAAAAACAGGGGAAACCAAACTCTGTGTAGGTCATGGTATCTTAAAATGTCTAAAACTTGCCAACTCATGGATCTTAGTGGTGAGATCCATTTGGAATTAATGGGATGGAGAAGTAGTGCAAGATGGAAAAGGGGAGCATAAAAATAAATTGAGAAAAATGTCTTGAATTGTTTCAGTTTTCATTTAATATCTTAAAAGCTCTTTCAGTTTTTCTAGAATCTTCTCCTCAGTCCTGTTTGCTTTTTCCAAGAACCTTTCCTGGAGAACGAGGTGCAGCTTCTGTCACAAGGTGTGCCACCAACTGCAGCTTTCCACACTGTGGGTACAGCACAACTCTTGCAGCAAAGCAGGACAAATATTTGAAGAATTTTGCAGCTTGTTCTTTTCTTTTCCTTGTGGGCTGGGCAGTTGTGCCATTGGTAAGGTTTTCATTGTTACTCTTCTACCCTAAGCAAACATGACAGGCTACCAAGAACTCTTAGGGAATGCAAGCCTGACTGAATGCAGACAAACAAACTCTAGAGCCTGCAGCCAGAAGTGGAGAGCTGTGTGATAATCATTCCAACACCCCCAAGGACATCTTGAAAGTGATCTAGAAGATGAAAATGGGCTGACAGAAGGAGTTTGTTTCTGTGTTCAGTTCAGATTCTGCTACATCTGAAATCAATTCTACAGTCTCCATCTAAATCAAGAGTACAATCAGTTCATGAAAAGCACCAGAACAAACTGGACCTCTAAAGAGATGACAGAAAGAATCTGAAAAGGAAAAAAGCAGGAGAAATGCATTTCTCAGCACTGCAGTACTTGCCTACCTGAAACCCTCCTCCATTTCCTCTGCATGCCTGGATCTGGCAGTGTCAGTTCTGTATTCGGTGGTGCCTCCAGCCCTGAATCCCCTCATCTACAGCCTGAGGAACCAGGAGCTCAAGGCTGCAGTGTGGAGACTGATGACTGGACATATTAGGAAACATTAAACTGCTGGCCAATTTCTGCAAATCACTTATAACAAAATTAATCTTTGATAGTTCTGTTGGTTTGGTCCATTGATTTCCCTGTCATTTTTTTTTTTTAATATTCTTCCTAAAGCTAGACCATTGTTTCTGCTATTTCTGACTTTGTTTCTCTCCACCTTTGCTGTGGCCGCAGACTGTGACAATGAGGAGGTGTGCTCTCAGTGGCTTTAAAGGAACTAAAAGATCTCCCAGCAGAGTTTTCTGCAGAGATCCCCCTTTTGTTGCCTTCTCTGGAGCTGCAGCAGCAATGTCTGTGTGCAGAGCTGGGGGCAGATCAGTGCTGGCACAGCAGCTGTGCCCAGCAGCAGCAGTACTTGGTGTTGCCAGTGCTGCTGCCGTGGCCCTGCCCCGCTGCCCTGGTGGCCCTGGTGTTGCTGCAGGGCCTGAGTGCTCTCGGGGCCGGGCACAGTCCTGGGGGTGGCAGTGCCGGGGCTGCAGCAGGGACAGGCCATGGGCACTGCTGGGGCAGCGCTGACGCCTCAGGCCAGGCCCTGGGGGCTCCAGGCTCCTTGCCCAGGCTCTCTCAAGAACACGGCCAGGCCAATGCTCAGCACAGAAAAGCCCCAGGGTGAGCAGCCCCAGGCTGGCCGTGGGCAGGCTGGGGGCAAACAGCATGGCTGGGGCTCTGCAAGGGCCCTGGGGGAGACGGGAAGGAGCAGCAGAGCAGGGGCTGATCCATCCCCAGTGCACTGCACAGCCCAGGGCAGCGTCCCAGAGCGTCCTCATGGAGCTGCCAACAACATTCCCCCTCTGCAGCCCTGGCCTCTCCCCCAGCTCACAGAGGTGCTGCATCCTTGCAGGCACAGACACGGCAGCACTGGCTCAGGAGCCCCTGTTTGCATTGCACAGAGCAGGTGGGAGCACACCCATGCTGCTGCTGTGGGGACATGAACCTGAGGCAGCACAAATGCCATCAGCCCCTGGGGCCAGCAAGGGCTGGGGGACACCAGGGAAACCACTCAGCTTTGTCGTGGCCTCTGCAGTCAGCCAGAAAGTTTGTTCCCATCAGCTGGGAGTTTCCTGTCCCACTGCAGACCCTGTTGCTCAGAGCCAAGGCTGCCTGGCAGCCAGCCCCAAACTGCCCTGAGCATTTCCTTTGCTCCACCTTTGCTTTCTTTACCCATCCCTGATCCAGATTTCTTCCTATTGCCCAGCCCTGTTCCCTGCCCTGCAAACAGCCCATCCCTGTTTGCCCTTTCCTCTCTGGCCCCACTCCCCATTGCAGTTCCTGACTTGGCACCATGGGAACGTCCCTTGGGCAGCAGGATCATCCTCCAAGTGCTGCAGGAATTGTCTGCAGGCTCCTGCAGTGCCTGGTGCTGCTCCCTTGCCAGAGGCACCCCAGGCCAAGGGGGCACATCTGGGCTGCTGTGTCTGCCTGTGGGGCTCCCTGTTCTGGGCAATGAGGAGGAGCTGCAGAGGCTCTGCAGGACTGACAGGATGGGCTTTGGGGCTGGGAGGAGAAGCTGAGGCACCTGGGCTGCTGGAGCTTCTGAAGAGGAGGCCCAGGGCTCATTGTGGAACTGCCCCAAGGGTGGTTTCAGAGAATCACAGAATCAGCAAGGTTGGAAAAGTCCTTGGAGATCATCAAGTCCAACCTGTGCCCTGACACTGCTTTGTCTCCCTGAGCCTCCTTTTCTCCAGGATAAACCACCCCAGCTCCCTCAGCCACTCCTCACAGGACTTGTGTTCCAGACCCCTCCCCAGCCTTGTTGCCCTTCTCTGGACACGCTCCAGCCTCTCCATGTCCTTCCTAAATTGGGGGGCCCAGAACTGGACACAGCACTCGAGGTGTGGCCTCACCAGTGCTGAGCACAGGAGAAGAATCACTGCCCTGCTCCTGCTGGCCACACCATTCCTGATCCAGGCCAGGAGCCATTGGCCTTCTTGGCCACCTGGGCACACTGCTGGCTCATGTCCAGCCTGCTGTCCCTCAGTCCCTGCAGGTCCCTTTCTGCCTGGCTGCTGTCCAGCCACTCTGTCCCCAGCCTGTAGTGCTGCAGCGGTTGTTGTGGCCAAAGTGCAGGACCCAGCACTGGGACTTGCTCAACCTCACCTTGTTGGATTTGGTCCCTGGATCCAGCCTGTCCAGGTCCCTTTGCAGAGCACTCCTGCCCTCCAGCAGATCCACACTCACACCCAGATGGTGTCATCTGCAAATGTACTGATGCTGGACTCAGTCCCCTCATGCAGATCATCAGTGCAGATACTGGAATCCACACTGGCTGGCTCTGATCCCTCAGCCATCCTGTGGGTGCCCTGTGATGGCTCCCATGGTGATCTGTTCCATAACCTTGCCAGGCACCAAGGTCAGGCTGACAAGGCCTGGAGTTCCCCAGATCCTCCTTCCAGCCCTTCTTGGGGATGGGCTCACATTGGCACCTCCACTCCTCTGGCATCTCCCTGCTGAGCCAAGTCTGATAGTAAATGATGGAGAGCAGTTTGGGGAGCTCATCCACCAGATCCCATCTGCTCCCAGAGACACCTGTGAGCACCTGAGTGGCTGAGCAGGTCCCCATCTGCTTCCTCCTGGATTCCAGGGGGCTGTTCTGCTCCCTGTGCCCATCTACCAGCTCAGGAGAACACTTGTCCTGAGGATGGCCTGTCTTATTGTTGAAAACTGGGGCAAAGAAGGGGTGAAGTAGCTCAGCCCATTCTTCATCTTCGGTAACCATATCCTTCACAATAAGAAATGCAGGTTGTCCTTACCCCTCCTTTTGCCATTAATATGCTTATAAAAACATAATCATTGTCCTTCACAGAAGTATCCATATTAAGTCCTAACTGAGCTTTCACCTCTCTCATTTTCTATCTGCTCAACCTATCAACATCCTTAAACCTTTCTTGATTTACCTGCCTCTATGTCCAAAGGTGATGCACCCTCTTTTTAACCCCTAAATTCCTTGAAAAGCTCCATGCCCAGCCAGGCCAGTCATTTCCCCCTCTGGGTCATCTTTCTGCACAAAGGGACAGACTACTCTTGCTCCTTCAAGATTTCTTTTTTGAAGTGTTTCCTTCAAAACAAAATCCTTCCTGGAACTCATTGTTTTTACGGGCTGTTTCTCTTTAAAAAATCAATACCCCAAATCTGCATCCTCAGTAGGCCAAACTCTGCTCTTATAAGTCCAGGGCAGAAAAAATTTTGATGCCCCTCCTTCTTTCATGGAATATTGAAACAACTCAATAATTTCATGGTCACTGTGCCCCAAACAGCCTCTGACCAGCACTTCTCCCACCAGCCCTTCTCTGTTTGTGAGCAGCAGGAGACAGAGCTTTCCTTGGGAGTGGGAATTGCAGGAAACCTCCCTGTTGGGAAGGATGAAAGTTTGACAAGAAAGTCTCACAGATATGTATGCTTAGCAGAAAGATTTTTGAATGTAGAAGCTGAGGAAGGAATAGAGATAGAAGCAAGTTTTGATATAGAAGAAAAGAATTGCTGAGCCAGTCTTACTGGATAACCAAGGAGGCAAAGGGTATGTTAGTTAGAAGGGGGTTTTTATGACTCAGAACAAAGGATAAACCCATCTCAAACAAGATGTTTTTACCAAGCAGAAAGATAGCACAGGCAAACAAGTCAGCAAATGTTGCAAGTAGAAAAAAGGTCTCAGAATTTTCCACTGCAAGAAAACTGAAAAACACCTTCTAGCTTAAACTATAATGTACTAACATTTAGTGATTGGAGAATACTAACATGAATATGGTAATTGTATTAGTTATGATAGGCTATAGATAAAAGTTAAGGTATAGATTGGTTCTACTGTATTAAGATGCTCAGGAGAGAAAAGTATATAATGCATTTGTAACCTAAACTAAGGGGCTCCAGGCCTGCCTGCAGCTGCAGCTGACAGCTGTAGGCTCAGGCTCTGTCGCCCACGACCCTGGAACACCTTGCATGCAATAAACTGCGTTTTGGAAGAGCCGCCTGGAGTCCCGCATCTCTCATTTAGGCTCTTACACCTCCCCAAAGCACAGCTTGGAAGGTTGAGCCTGGAGCTGAGGAGAAAGCAAAGTCCCTGCCAGGGTGGAAATGTGGTGCTCGAGGTGTGGCAGCGTGAGGCTGGGCCATGGCCGGCTCTGTGTACCAGGAGCCGGCAGCGCTGGGTGCAGGGAGCCCAGGGAGGGCACAGAAACGCTGGCTGAGAAATGCTGGGGCACAGCGAGAGGGGCGAGTGCAGCCGGCCAGGGCACAGGAGCAGCACGCACAGGGGGCACAGCCTGCAGGACAGATGGCCGAGGGCTGGGCAGGGCTGGCAGGGCCACAGGCACCCAGGCCTTTGTGCCCTGGGCTCGGGCAGCGCCTCTGGAGGCCCCACAGCAGGAACTTTCCTGGCAGGGGCTGCACTTTGGCTCTCCCTCGGCCTCCCTGGCCAGGCTGGCAGGGGCTGCAGGTTTATGGCATTTGTCCTTGCTGCCCCTGACATCCCCCTGCCCCACAGAGAGCCCCGAGCCACCCGTGAGGGACAGGCCCTGCTGGCCCAGGCTGGGCTCAGGGCTTGGCCTTTCTGCTTCCCCCAGCCAGCCCAGGCCTTGCTCAGCATTGCAGTTCCCTGCCCAGAGCCCTGGGCTCCCTGCACTCCTGGCCTCAAGGATCTGCTCTCACCAGTCCCTGGGAGCCTTTGGCACTCCCTGCCCTCAGTGGGGCCCAGCCATGCTCCACGGCACTTGGAGTTTTGCTGCTGACTCCTTGAGCAGCTTCTTCATCCTTCTCTCAGTACCTGAGGCTCCTGGACCCAGCCCCAAATCCACCGTGGGGCTGATTAAAATACAGAAAGCCCTGGGGGGCTCTTTCTCTTCCTTCAATTTTCCTCCAAGTCTCCAGGGCTTGTGAAGCTGCTTGGAGTCAGTCTGGAGTTCTGTTAAGGAGGGAGATTTCAAAGTGCACCGACGGCATGATGTTTGGTTTTAATCACGTGTGTGGTTTTTTATTTTTCAGTTCAGAAAAGAGGTGAAAGAACGATTCCCCAGGTGATCTTGATGCTGAATGTCTCCCTAGGAGATCTGGGCATGGAGAGGAACAAGCCCCTTGCAGGCTGACCCATTTTGGACAACCTGCTCCTCACCCCAGCCTCACCATGTCTGACATGGCCCACCTGGGACTGACATCCCAAAACATAAAAAAGTATGCATTTTAAAAATAAATAAGATTGATTAATTTATAAAATTATAATTATAGTTTTTTTAATTTATATTAGTATTACTGTATATTTCTATTACCTTTGATATTTATGTGAAAAATTGAATACATTTTTAGCAGTCAAAAAATTATTTGTCATTGGTTTTAAATAAAACAATTCCTTTCATTAAATCATTGACCACTACTGGCCATTTATTTCTCCTTCTTAATGCTAATTAGTGCTATTTTTAGATATTTTGACATATTTTTTTATTATTTTCATGGACAGGGTAAAAGGGGCCACTTTGGGGTCCCTGGAGACATTTCTGGGGCACATTTGGGGCAGTTTTGGGTCTGGGCAGTATGATAAACAAGTCCACTGAATTTAAGGATCAAATAATTATCTTTATTATTTTGCAAGCAAGAATAAGCAAGGACAGCGCTGGGCGGCCCGGAGTCTCCGCTCCACTTTGGCTCACAAAATCCTATCCCCTGAGTCCACCCTTTATTGCCTTCTTCTCCGGGTTTAGGGATGACGTGATCTGTCTTCTGCACTTGCTCGTTCAGTTGCTCGGGGGTCTTTTTCTGCCTTCTGGTGGTCGTGGGATGAAGGCTTAGTCCCCCTTAGTCTTCCTCTTTGTGAATGCTGAGTGAACTTATGCCTTATAAGGCATATCTATACAGAACACTATACACTTTCTGCAAGCTAAGCAATTCTTACTAGTACTATACACTTTCTGCAAGCTCAGAAATTCTAGCGAGTTTAAGGATTGCTATTACAGCTGCTTCTCATTACTTTCTTTTCACAAGGCATAACTTTACAATGGAATTCCCAAAGCACTATAGTAAACCAGCAACCATATGTATCTGCACGAGAAGTTTTTTGGCTATTTAACTATTGTTTTATATTGTATAGTTATTTAGCTATTGATTTAATTAATGAACAAACGTATTACTACTTATTACAAATCCCCCATTTCTTTTTTTACCAATTTTGTTCATTAAATCTTTCTAGTTCTTTCTTAGCAAGCATTAAATGAGCTGCCTCATCAGTTAAGCTATGTGCACTAATTATAGGTACTAACTTCCTTAGTTTCTTCATCATATTCCAATTCATAATGAATGGAACTGCTGACAAAATAAAACCAAGCACAGTCAATATCAACAGAACAACAATGGGATGGCATATACTGTTTAGGACCCCTGCGGCATTAGGAGACCAACCGAAAAGGGTATCCCACTGGATGTCACTCTGGAAATGCCAGTGGCTCTGGAAATGCCAGCTGAGAGCTCTGGCAGTGACTGACACTGCACTGAGAGGGGCCACAGTCCTGCAAGGGGCTTTCATCAGGAGCAAAGAGCAGCCTGGAGGGTGGGCAATGCTGGATCTGTACCACTGCGTGCTCATCCTTCACCTGAATGTGGAGCTGCCCCCAAAGTTGCCATGGATCACTTTTTCTTTTTCTCCTCTTGGGTATATTTTGGAGCAGCTGTTCTATGTGGCTTTTGATGGTGATCCTGTGGCAAGCAGCCATTTGCCTGCTGTGCTATCCTCACAACTAATACTAACTCCTCATTCCCTGTAGTTTTATTTGGGGTTTTTGATCTATTTGTTGGACTGGTTTGCGTGGGTTTGTTTGTTTGTATGGGTTTTTGTCTGATTTGGTTTGAGGATTTTGTTTGCTTTTTTATAAATGACTGGTGAAGTTTTCCAAACTCAAGAAAATGTAAAGCAGGCTCGACTTTGCAGAAATTACTTTGGGCTGGGTTTAGCTGCATCCCCCAGGCTCAGGATCACTAGTATATTTTCAGGTTTTGCTCTGCATATCAGCCTGCCCACTCTCCGCTTGCTGTTTCACAAATGGAGAAGACAATGGACATTGTGCCAAGCTTCCTTTCAAACAGAAAAACCTGGGTCAGCATGACAGAAAAGAAGAAACAAAAAATCACCAGTTAGAAGAGAACCAGTGTCCCACCATCTTCCTCTCCACTGTTATTAATTTTGTACATTTAGAGGCAAACGTGGGTCTAAAGCTTGCATCTCTCAGTTCCTGATGCTATTTGCTACCCTGCAGCCTTGACTGGCCCTGATGTGACTGAGTGCTGGGCAAGTGGGGCTGGGGATGCTCAGCCTGGAGAGAGGAGACAGTGGGAGACCTCACTGTGGCTCTGCAGGACTGGAAGGGTCCCGCAGGAAAGAAGGGGACAGAGTGTTCAGCAGGGCCTGTGCTGACAGGACAAGGGGGGATGGCTTTCAACTGCAGCAGGTTGATTGAAGCTGCATCTAGGGAAGCTGCTCTTTTCCACTGGGGGTGGTGGGGCACTGGCCCAGGCTGTGCACAGAGGCTGTGCATGCCCCATCCTTGGCAACAGGGCTCTGAGCAGCACGCTCTGGGGGAAGACTGCTCAGCTGGGAACAAGATGTTGTTCTTCAGGCTCCCTTGCAAGCCCAACCGTTCAGGGACTCCATCATTCCATGGTCTCCACTGTCCACTTCAGATGGAGCCTGGGAACTGTGATGTCACAGCCCATGCTCCAGCTGGAACGTCCAGCGCCCAGCAAAGAGCACAACACAACCCTTGGCTGCTGTGTTTGCACACTCTTCACCCTGCTCCTGCCCACTCTGCTTGTCACCTCCCCCCGGATAACCCCATCACTCCTGAAAGATCCTGAGTGCCTGGATTTTGTCATCCAGCCCTGCAGGATGCTCCCATTTGTCCTGAGGAAGGTATGGTGCCATTCCATGGAGGTGGACACTCCCCACCTGCCTGGGTGGGCTGGAGCTCTGTGGGCATGGAGTGGGACAGGGACCCCACTCTGAGGTTTTGCTACCTCTGCAGGCTGTCCCAGACAGAGAGGAGGAGATGGAGGTAGATGCAAAGATTGATATGGAGGAGGAGATGGAGGTGGATGTGGAGGTGGAAGAAGAGATGGAAGTGGATGTGGAAGAGTCCATTGAGGACATGGACATTGATTAAGAAGGTGAGGAAGAGGCCATGATCTTGGCATGAAGAGTAATGCCAGCAGCAGGACAGGCAGAGTGGGTCTCCTGCTGCCAGGCTGGGGCTGGGCTGGGTGCTCCCTGCTCAGGGACATTGTACCAGGGCACTGGATTCTGGTGGCCATCCACAGCCTGTCCTGTGCCTGCTTTGCTCCACACAAGCTCCATGCCAGAGCCAGCCAGGCTCAGTTCTGCTAGCAGAGTCCTGCTGCTGGGCCAGCTGTGCCAGCCTAGGGGCACATGCAAGAGCCCTCTGTGCCTGACTGGAGTGACCGTGGCATTTGCTTTTCTTCCAGGTGCGATGGACATCATGGACAGAGATGTCACCCTTTTGTACATACCTTTTACATTTTGTTGTTGTCTTATATGTTTTAGGGCTTTTTGTCTTCTGTAAATATGTTGCATCTATTTTTGCTAGATAGGTTCTTATGTATATATGTTCTATCAATTGTTGTTGTTACAAATA
Organism: Passer domesticus; assembly: GCF_036417665.1. Taxonomy (NCBI): domain Eukaryota; kingdom Metazoa; phylum Chordata; class Aves; order Passeriformes; family Passeridae; genus Passer; species Passer domesticus. The sequence continues at coordinate 32,504,752 of NC_087484.1, forward strand.
TTCTTACAATGTAAATGTGTTCTGTATTTTTGCTGCTGTTATTCTGTAATAAACAAATTTTATTTTTCACACCCCAGTTCTCCTTGCATTTGCTTCAGGCACAGGCAGCATTTTGCAAAGTTGTAGTTTCCACTTGCTCCAGGTTCCCAGGGCTGGAGGTCCCTGGCATAGCCACCCCAGGAGTGGGGGTCCCTGTGCACAGAGGGATCCCACTGACAGAGGTGAGCCTCTCTTGCAGTTTCTCTGGACACACTTGGGAGCTGTAGGGGCAAAGCCCAGTGTGCCCTGGCCCACGGATCCCATGTTGGAGCAGGGCTGAGCCTGTGTGCTCCTGCAGAGCCTCAGCCATGGCTCTTCCCTGGGCAGCCCCAGGGCTCAGGAGGGTGCACTGTGCTGTGGGCAAGCCCTGCTCCTGGGCACCCTGAGGGGCTGGAGCCAGCCTGGAGGGAGCCTCAGCCCTACATGGACCAAGATTTCCTTTGGAAAACCCCCTCTGTCCACAGACTCTGGTGAGCACAAGAATTGATCCTCCTAGTTCAAGGTGTGACCTTCATTGGCACAAATGTGTCCTTTGCACTTTCTAGCACAGCAAATGTCAGTGCTTGTAATCCCTGTTCTGCACACTCTGCTCAGGCAGCAAAACTCCTGAACCTGAGGGAACATCTTGAATTAGCACCAACCTGCAGAGAGCTACAGGGGGAGAACCTACCCCCAAGCACCCAGAGAAATACTTGACACTGATAGTCTGGGGCAGAGCTGACACTAAAGTATTTTAATGCCAAGAGAGAGGCAAAGAAGAGATGGAAAAGAATAAGACATCTTCTCAGTCAGTGGGAATGGCTTGAAAGGGGGGCGGGGTGGGGGTGGATTCATGGCCAGCAGATCCAGTTGACACCCCCTCTCTTCTGGCCATGGCCAGAGCTGGGTGGGATGGCCCTGGCAGGATGGTCTCCTAGGATTCCCACAGATCCAGGCTCTAACTGTGGCTCTGTTCCTCTCCCTTGCAGCCCTTCAAGCCCTGAGGAGAGATGACAGCCCTTCCCAGAAAAACATAGTTGTTAAACAGATATTCAGTTGGAGAGTTACAGAACTGGCTCAGAAGAACCAGTGTTTGTTGAAGACCTGCAAATGCCATGGAAGATGAGAGTGCCTTGAGACCAGAAGAGACCAGCTGGAGCTCCAGGCACTGCTGATGATTGGCACAGCTAAGCCTGTGGGAAACTTGCATGGCTTCAGCCCTCTCCCTGCTTATAGATAGCTCCCTCCCTCCAGCCCTCAGACTCTGCCCATCCCTTCTTTTTCCCTCCACTCTCCCTCCCTTTTCACGGCTCTTTCCCTCTAGTCCTCAGATCCTGCCCTTCCCCTTTTCCCCACCCAGCTCATTCCTTTGCTTCGCCTTCTATTAATAAACAGTTTGGCTTCTTCACTTTGCCTGCATCCCTGTGGAGCTGAAGCAGAACAAATCCGGGGCCCTGGGACACACAGGCCCCTGCTGCCATTCTCTGCCACGCCGTGTTTTGTGCACAGACCCAGAGGAACGAGGGCAGGTCAGGCTGGCACGGTCCCTGTGCTGAAGGTGCAGTTCCACAACCCTGTGCAGGTACAGATCCTGCTGAGCACACGGAAGGCCAGCAGTGGCACAAGGAGTCTGTGTGTCAGGAGTGAAGTCGTGTCTAAGGCCCTGCCACATTTGATCCGCTGCTGTGCACGTCAGCAAGATAATGAAGAACAGACAGTGAAGGAAACCTTATGGTTGAACTGGTGGGAATGTGACCCTTGAGAGAAACAATGGATTGGTCAATTGATGCGAAGTTAACCTGTGAAAGAGGAACAGCACACAGTGGAGCTGTGGTTGGCATGGAGGTGGTATCAGAAGCCATTGCGGCCTCATCTGATGCACTGGCCAAGCGTGAGATGACGTCCTAAGTGGAAAAACTGCAGAGGAGGAGATGTCAGGCCTGGTTCTGGTGTGGAGGGATGAAAAGGACAAAATGCACGCCCTGTTGATGCAGGGGATGCCCTGAAAGTGGGTGGCCTGCCTGCCTCTCCCACTGCAGCACCATGCTGAGATCCCCTGAGAGGAGCCCAGTGCTCCTTGCTCCTCTCTGCTGACATGTGAGCCTTTGTCTGGTTTCGGGGTGGCCCTGGCTGTGTGAGGGGGGCTACGTGGGCACGAGACAGCCGGTCCTGTCCCTCTGGGTCCCAGCAGTGCCTGGCAGCTGTCCTGCATCCACGTCAGGATGCTGGCCAAGAGCGGTCCAGGAAGCTGAGGCACAGGTCAGGGCCCATGGTGTTCCCTCAGGATACAGCAGTCCCGAGGGGTCTCCCTAATTCAAAGAAATCTGCAGACAAATGCATTGTCCACCAAAAGCCCTTTTATTGAGCTGACGGGAGGGCAGGGGTCTGCACCCACCAAAATGCTTCTCTGCCATGTATAAATTTCAGTGGGTTGATGTAGGAATTGTATCAAAAATACCATCCATCTTTACCCTGCTGAGGTGATTGCATAGGCAGCGGGTTAGAAATACATTCTGTCAGATTCCTGTACTTGAAGCTGATGTCCAGGCGCTGGCCAGAGCGGTCTCCATAACCTAAAGCAGCACTTCTTCCTCATGGCTTCCCTGCACAGGGCTCATTCCCTACTTGCCCTTCTTTCTTCTGCTAGAATGTGTGGAATGTGTCTAAAGCTTTTTTCAAGTCCCTCTCCTGTCAAGTTAGGCCCCCAGGTTTTTCTTATGCTAACTGGTGCTAAGTACTTCCCTGTGTCTGTGCTAAGTACTTGTTTGCTTATGTGAATTGCTTGTGCTTATGTCAAACAAAGGCCTTGTTTCATCCTCCCTTTCTCTTTATTCTGATGCAAATTCTTTTGCAAGATTCCCTCCACAGTCCACAGGACATATGTACTGTTATGCTGCTCTTTTAATTTTCTACCACATCCATAGCTTCATGATTGGTTTAGAGGAGGGTTATTTTTTTTTTTTTTAATTAGAACTGGTTTGCTGAGGAAGCTAAAAATCTGAGGAGCTGTTGGTGATTCCAGATTTGACCATCACAAGAAGACATCTGACTCATGATGTTCTCTGTCTTTCTCTATTTTGGTGATGATTTAGATAATTTCTTTGATAGCAATTTGAGTGTCCATAAGGCTCTGTGAGATGCATTTTTGACTTCTGCCACTAGCCATTCTATATTAGGCTGGTGCAGCATTTCTTTTAGAACATCAATGATCCTTCCAGTTTGGAATTTGGGTGCTTTGTGATACACATCGTACGCATTCGGCATAAGCTCAAGAGAAGTTATTGTGTGGTGCAGCTCAAATAACATCTACTTTTGGTTGTGAGTTACAAATAGAGACATTATCATTAGCAGTTTCATTTAATGAATCTGTTGTAATAGTTGTGCAAGCAGATCTCACCCAGGCACATCCCCTTCCCACATAACATACCTGTGACTGTGCATGGGTTACTGGGCTCATTTCACAAATACAAGGGCTGCCCTCAGTGTGCAGACACTGATCCTCTCTGTCAAGCCCTACATTTTTGCACACAAAATTCAGTGCATCCCTTGGCACACATGCTTTGATACTAAGAGTTTACCAGTTTCCAGTTTTCTTGTTGAAAATGGCCCACACATTATCCTGAATGGGTGTGACAGTTACATGAGTTCTTATAGCTCAAAGGGCCAAAATTGGAATTACACAGTATTTTGTTGCATTCTTAATAGTTAATGTAAAAGACTGCAGGGTTCTGTTCATTCTGTGTGAAACTGACCAATTGCCACCAAGTGTGGAAGTCTTTTTCAAATTCCTTTGTGGTTTCATTTTTAGGCATGATTTAGTTAATTCTCTTGGCAATTTCCCCAGCTCTCCTTTTTCTAAGTTTTCCTGAGATTACAGACCATAGCCACAGCTGAGCTTGTCTACATTGAAATGCTAAAGAAATGTTGCCCTGTAGTTTTTCCATAAAGCCAACAACTGCTGGAAACAATCCTGCTGTGTATTGTTGGCCAGGGTGGTTAATAGGTTAGCTGCCAGGCTGTAGGTCTGGGCAAGTGTTAGCAGGGCTGATCTGAGAGGAGTTTGTGTCTGTCCAATATAAAAACTCACAGTGCTTCATTTATTGGCTAAGACTTCTTGATCAATAGAATTTCATATTCCCAGTTCAGACCCAAACCGTCCCCTTAAGCCTTTTTTAGACCTATGATTTGGTGTCTGGGAATGTATCCATGACTCCCAGCCTTTTAGGCTTTGCTGTATGAACGGGTAGTATTGCTGTTTAATTTTGGATCTATTAGCCTGTATTTTTACCTCCAGGTTTTCAGAGAGAACTGTGGATTTAGAAGCAACGATTGTTCATTTACTTTTCTTACCACAGAGTGAAAGACTTTATTATTTCACATATGGGTCCCGTGCTATGCCATTGTTTGCTCATGTAAAGTTGTTTGTTTTAATTTTAAATGCCTATTGTGTGACCCATTCTGTTTTGCTCCTTGTCGAGTACCCAAGGCATGGTAACTGGTTTCTTCAGATACATTGCCTGCCTTTAGGCAAGCGTTTCAGAAACCTTCAGAAACCTTACACTGGCCCCTGGTAGTATTACAAAGGACACTTACTTTACTAAATTTCCCAGTACAAATGGCTGAGTATTCTGAGTACCTCAGCCCACAAGAGGATGTAGTTGTGCTGTCAGGATTCCATGCATATCTGGGTTGCCATCACACAGTCATGACATTGGGCATGATATACCCTAACAGGATGATTGTGCTCCAGGCTTCCCCTCCAACTTGATTGGTGACTATTTCTGATGGCCTGGAATAAGCCAAGAATGAAATTCAATTCTCAGAAGCAGATGCTCTGTGAGACCTGTTCCATGTACTAAGCATACCAGCAGGACGATTTATTATTCTAGTGGCACAAGAGCTGCCTGCTGGAAACAATATTTGTTGGGTTGCATTCCTGGCAGGCTCAATTCCTGTATCTCTGTGTGATGATGGTCCTCCCACCCCACCTGTGCACTGCAGAAGAAGGGAACTATCTTGTGCTAGGTTATAGTCTCCCATTTTAATTTGCATAGCACAAAAATCCTGATAGGAACCACATGAAAATGGATTCACACGCTGCTTGTTAGAAAGGTCACGGATGTGCATGGTCACTGTAGTAATCTCATCTAAAAGAGGTTTTGTGAGTTTCAAATTTACACGCCATAGAGGTCCTGCTTTCAGGTGGGTCAAGAAAGGCCGGCATGGAGTCAGGTTTTCATCAATCTTCAACTGCTTGGTCATTAATCCTTAAAATGGTGTAAAGTGTTTTTACCTTATTAATCCCTTTTAGCCAATTAGGTCCTGAATATTTTTGAGTGTTCCATCTAGCAGGATCTCGCAGGCCAAGGAGATCATGATGGTAGTGACAGTCACCTACTGTGGCTTGGATTCTGATCAGAAATATCGGGAAGACAATGATGGTGTGAAGCGCATCTTGCTTTCTTCTGTTCTTTCTGAGGTCCAGCTGTGGACTCCACTTGCCTTTTGCAGAAGTCTTTTAATTCTGGAATAGTGTAGCCAAGAGGTTAACGCTTCAAGCTTTAAAGGCTGTATAAGTGATTAAAAGTACCAATTAGAGTCCTTTCCATTTTGGGATAAGAGGCTTTCCCCCAGGGGATTTGATGTATACCTGGTCCCCAGGCTGGATTTGTGGAGAGGAGCATCCTCTTGCTCCTCTGCTCAAAATGTGTTGATTTATTTGCTGCAGCTGTTGTGTCAGTTGAACAATATGGTTCTGCAGATACCCCTCCCCAACTTGTACAGTATCTTCCCCTTGATAGTAATGCTTATATGGTCTTCTGTACAGTATTTCAAAGGGATTCAGATTTTCTTTTGTTCTTGGTCTCCTGGAATCCATAATAAAGCCAAAGGTAGGGCCTGGGTCAAGGTATGTTGGCCCCTTGTCCAATTTTGACTATTTGTTGTTTTAGCAGATAATTCCTCTTTTCCACTTGGCTGCTGGCCTGGGGCCAATACAGCATGTGTAGGTGCCCGTTGATTTGGAGCTTACTGCAAAGTTGCTGTGCAATATTTGCTAGGAAACGTGGCCCTCGATCAGAGGAGATGTCTAAAGGCACTCTGAACCAGGGCATTATGTTGTTCATCAAAATCTTGACAACTCCTTTGGCTTTATTTCTTTGGGTTGGGAATGCCTTAGGTCACGCTGAGAAGGTATCAGTGAAATGTAAAAGGTATTTATAGCCCCCTTTTCTTGGCAATTCAGAAACATCAACTTGCCAGTGCTGTCTAGGATCTTCTCCTTTGTCTACTGTGCCAAGCTCAACTCTAGTCCTAGTTTGTGGATTGGTTCTAAGACATTATTTCACACCCTTGGGTTACCAGCTTTCCACTAGAGTACAGGTTGCATCTTACTCTTGTCCTTATCAAATAATTATGTAAGGCATCCCCTTCCCACTGTATACAATTATGTTCATCCTTAATTAATTTTCACAATGCTTTTTCAGGTATAACTGTCTATCCCTGAGGAGTTGCAAAAACAATATGTTTCTGTTCTGCTCGTAAATTCCTTGCTAATTCTAGATCTTTCTTATTATACGACATACATCATTGTCATATTGTTCCTTACCTTTGGGAATTAGTGCCTGAACCTCAGCATGGCTTTCTTCTGCTGCTCTTTTTGCAACTTGTTACCCCTTTTGGGGTCTGTTTCTTCTTTCTGATGTCCTTTGCAGTGCATATCTGCAACCTCTTGAGGTACTAGTACTGCCTCCAGCAATTTTAAGATTTCTTCTTGATGCTTAATTTGCTTTCCTTGAGCTGTCAATAATCCTTTTCTTTCCAAACTGCTTCATGGCACCGATTACTCTGAAGGCATACTTGGAATCTGTTCATATATTGATCCTTTTTCCTAAGGCTGGTCAGAAGGTACAGCTTAAAGTGATTTTCTCTGCCTTCTGAGCTGACTTGTCTAGGGCTTCTATCCCCTATTGCTCCATGCTAATTGTATATCCCCATTTTCACTGATCTGCTCTTACAAAGCCACTCCCATCTTTGTACTGAGATTCTGCTCCTGGATTTGGGCTTTCTTTAAGATCTGGGCAGCTGGAATAAAGTGGACTTCATGGTTTTGATAAGTCATGCTACAAAGGTTCCTTGTCTGTCTGGTGAGTGGCCAGGAATGCTGCTGGATTAACTAGAGAAGAGATTAGTTTGGTAATACCACATTGTTCCACCAAAACTGCCTGATGTTTAAGCAATCTGGAGGGTGAAAGCCAACGCTCGCCCACCCTTTTGCTCAAGAAGTGCTGCTACTGAATGTGAGATAAATACAATTATTTGTTGGCCTAGAGTGAATTCTCAGGCTTTTTGGATGTTTGAAACAAGAGCAGCAACTGCTCACAGTCAGGCTGTCCCCTACTCACTTCATCCAGTTGTTTTGAGAAGTACGCTATTGCTCTCTTCTATGGGCCAATTGTTTGGGCCACTACAAGGACTACAATCTCTACGCCCCCTACACAACAAACAAGGGATCAGAGGGTTACAAGGAGCATAGGGCATCAGCCACTTTGCTTTCCCTGCCACTCCTGTCATCGGAAAGTGGAAATGCAGGTAGAGCTACTGTGCTTGGTTCCTGTCAGGTTGTAAATCTCATTCGTGTCAGAGTCACTCTGGCCTTTCTCACCATCTACTTCTTCCTTGTCCTTCACCTGCCAAGCCCCTCCAGGTGACAATGGAAATGCAGTTCCACACATTCACACTCTTTCATATAACACAAAAGGGTTCTTAGGGGCTTTCCCACAAACTAGAAAATTGTCTGAGCGCTTAAGGTGCTCCGAGCATCCAAAAGATATCATCCTATTGCTGGAAAAAAATTCCCAGCGAGGCTGGGAATGAGGTGATCTCTAGGGGACAAAATTACTTTTGAGGAAAAGTCTGAGTAATTTCTAGAGGGCAGATAGAGATAATTATGGGACCAAACCTGAGATAAATGTTAGGGGAAAGAAAGAAAGAACACTTGGGGGGTAAAATCTCAGGTTATCTGACTTCCCAGCACCTCGTCCCTTGCCCCAGCAGGGGAGCTTTGCCCTCCCTGTCCCCAGCCAGCCCAGCCTGAGCACCTCAGGGCTGTCCCCAGACTCCTGATGAGGCCCGGCCTCGAGGGCTTCTGCCGCAGGCCTGGCAGACGCTGTGGGGAAGCGCCAGAGCAACCGGGTGTCAGGAACAAGGCAGCTGCCTGGGGGCTGCTTGTGGCCTCCGACACCCAATTCCTCAGGGCTTCCCAGTGCTCCAGCCCCTCAGGAGCCTCCTGTTGTTCTGCCAATTGACAGAGGCCATTTAAAGGACACCTCACTGGAAATCATGTTCTTATTTTACTGTGAATATTAAGGAACCACAGTGAAAGATGATACATTCAATAAAAATGTGTGCTTGGTTTTAGTGAGAAGCAAAAACAAGCAAGGCAGTGCACCTCAATCAGTACTGTAAGAGAGAAAGGAGAGTGATTTAGAAAGATGCATCACAATTGCCTGAATTGTTTATCATCTTGTAGATCCTCAGTTCCTGGGGGGCCCTGTTTTGCACCAAGGACCTGGAGAACCATTCCCAGCAATTGGGAAAATCCTAGGTGGTCCATCCACCCATAGATGAGGTCTCCAAATTTGCCCCAAAAGTCAGTCCACCTTTCATAGGCCAAAAAGTGCAAGTCCAAGTGACTTGATTATATTTTTAGCCCAGAAACACCTGGAGGTGATGGCACACTTCACAACCAGCAGGGGACACAGCTCGGCCAAAGGCCAGACCTCTGCTGCGAGGGCTTCCCTTAAAATACCCTACAAACAAACCTCTATTCAAGTCAGTTGGGAAAGTTTCTTAAAATGACACATTTCTGCCACATAATTACACAGGGTTATGTGACAGTTTCTTAAGCAGCTGGTTTGGAGTCAAACAGCCAGCATCAAGAGTCCTTGTCATCTATTTGTAGCTACATCACACTTAGGGGGATTTGAAGAAGTTTGGAACGAGTTAGAGACCGGATCTCTGAGTTTTTTAGATGATGCCATTTCTTTTTTTTATTTTTGACACAGACAGGAAGGGTGAGTTTGGCTCACATCTCTACCGCATGGCTCACAAGATCACAAGACTTCTAATTACAAGACCTTTTAAGGATTTATTGGCCAATAAAACACTGCCAACAAGGATATTTTGTTTTGGACCCAATCCTTCAACATTTCGCTTTAGGGACTCATGCTACACTGTAAGCTTCCTTAGCCAATCATGTTATGGCAAACAAACCTACAGCACTGCATTCTCCACTTCTTGTTTACTTTTGTAACTACTTTTATTTTTTCTACATCTTAAAGTCTAAAACTTTAAACTTTCCTCCACTTAGCTTCATGTGTCACTGCTATGAACTCTAAATCCACATTCTCGCTTCCAGCTACTAAATTTGGAAACCTTTTCCAAGGTCTCAGATCAAATCCTGTCTTAAATTTTAAGCTTTGCTTACAAGACCAAAGGTCTGAGAATTCCCTACATTTCGGGTTCCAACAGCACTGATGCAGTGAGTTACAGAGTGCCCAGGACCTGTCTTGTAAGTCAACTCCGTCAGGAACAAGGCGGATGCCAGGGGGCTGCTCATGGCCTCTGACACCCAATTGCTCAGGGCTTCCCAGTGCCCCAGCCCCTCAGGCTCTCCCCCAGCCCGGCCAAGCTGCCCGGCAGCAGCGCCGCAGCCCCACAGGAGCTCCAGAGGAGCCCCAGCCAGAGGCACCTGGGAGCCCTCAGCAATGCAGCCAGCAGCACACGGCCAGGAGGACACGGATGGCGCTTCCTGCCTGCCACAGGCCTTGTGGCCATCTCCAGGCACCGCTCCAGCAGGGATCCCCGCAGCTCCGGCCCTGCCCACCCGCTCTGTCGGCAGCACAAAGGCTTCAGCAGAACCACCACAGGCCAAGGGGCTTCTGGCCATTGTCCCTGCAGCACTGCACGCCTGGGCAGCTGGCTGAGTGCAAGCACCATTTTCCCCCTTCAGGGACCCCTCAGCTTGCTCTGCTGCTGAGCACAAGCATCTTTTTCACCGTTTCCTCTCTCTTGCCCTGCAGATCCTGGGCAGCAAAGAAAAGCTCCTGGGAGTCTGTGTATTATAACACATTCTATATTTACAGAAATTCAAAAGAGGAAAAAAAAAAAAAGAAAAATCTTAAAAGATAAAGGAAAATTCCCACTGGCTAGGATTGCCCCCACCAAGTGTGCCTTGCCCATCAGTTCTCCTCAGAGCTCCGGCAATGCAGCCAGCCGAGCCCTGACAGACGAGGCCGACTCTTCCATGCCCTGCGCAGCTGATCTTGCAGCCTCTGGAAGATGGAATAGTGCCCACGCTGAATTGCCCGGAGGACATGCAGTGTTTGAAGTGCCACCTCTGACACGGCACTGCTCATATCCTCGGTCAGGTGTTCAAGGGCTGCATGAGAGAGGAACAGAGCCACGGTCAGGTCCTGGATCTGCACAGAGACGAGGAGAGCCCCCTGCCAGGGCCATCCCAGCCGGCTCTTGCCATGGCCAGGAGGGAGCAGGGACCAAGGGGATCAGCCCAAAGCGGCAGGCCAGGAATGCCCCACATGGCCCTGAAACCTCTGTGCGTTCAGCCACGGGAGCAGAGCCCTGCACAGCCGGGGCAGGGCTTGTAACTCTCCCTGCCAGTCCCTGGTGTCAGCCCACTGCCCTCACTCACCACTGCAGATCATCAGGAGCTCTCTTGGCTGCCCCCTCAGGTGCCGCCCGGCCATCCCTGTGAACACAGAGCCTGTCACGGCGGCAGCGGCACAGCTCCCTGCCAGCGGCGCTGCCACCGCTGCGGCCACACGCCCTGCTGGCCCAGCAGGGCTCAGCCCGGGCCCTTGCCGCACGCTGCCGCCCAAGGGCACGGCTGCCAGAGGGCGGCAGCAGCGCCCGGGCCAGGCGGGGCTCCACGGCGCCGGGCCCGGATGGCACTGCCAGGGCAGCGAGCGGGGCTGGGGCCGAGCTGCGGCGGGCCGGGGAGGGAGCCCGGCCTCGGGGCTCACCCATGAACCTGATGGCCGCCTCTCGCAGGGGCTCCTGGGGGCTCTCCAGGTAGCGCAGGGCCCGGCGCAGCTGCTCGGCCGCTCGGCTCGTGTCCTCTGCCAGCTGCAGAGAGCGGCAGCAGGGAAGGCTCGGCGCGGGCTCAGCCCCTGTGGCGGGCACTCCCTGCGCCCAGCCCCGGCCTCCCCTGCCCGCACAGCCCTGAGGCGCGGCCAGCAGCCGCTGGTGCCGGGCTCCGCAGGGGGCAGAGGGCCGGCTGCTGCCCGGGGAGCCGCGGGGCCGCCCCGCAGCCCCGCCGGTTCTTAAAGCTGTTCTTACCAAGACCTCGGCAAAGGCCAACAGCTTCTCTGCCTCCACCAGCTCTTTGAGATCCCTCCTCTGCAGGAACCCGGCCGCACAATGCAGCGTTTCCTGAGAGGCCTGGAGAGCAGCAGAGACCCAGAGATAGCCCCACAGCCCAGGACACAGGACTCACATCCCTGTGCCACAGCCTGGAGGAGGCTGCAGCTCGGGATGTGAGCAGGGCAGCCGGCAGCCCAGCCCCCTGCCAGGGGGACACTAGCAGCCCACGAGTCCTGACCTCTGCCACACGCTGATTCTCATCATGGCAGTGGAAGAAGAGTGCAGGAAGGCTCTGGCACACCACTGACTTAAGAGGCTTTTTTCCCTCCTCTGCTACCAAATCCATCACCTTGAAGAAGAGGTCAAGGGAAAGCAACTGCACGTGGCTGTTGTCCTGAATGAAAGAAAAAACCTCAGCGCCATCTACTCCAGGCCCACCTGAAGAGTACAAAAAACCACAGTGCACAAAGTTTCTGGGCAGCACCCAGTGCCCCAGGCTGGGGATACAAAGCCTTACGTGGTCGAAGAGCAGCAGGAGAGCCTCAGCCAGCTTCGGGGCAGTGGTGCTGGATACCAGCATGTCTCTGCTCTTGAGCAAATTAGTGAACACAGAGAGCGTCATGCCGACCAGCTCTCCGTCTGCATCACCCAGCAGCTCCAGAAGGCTTGGAGACAGAGTGCCCATTCTCCTGGCCTGTGTGGAACACAAGGCTGTGCTGGGAAGCCATGGACGGCTGCACCGCCAACAGCGCCCGGGCACTGCGACCCCACCCTGCTGCTGCAGGGCCCACAGGCCAAAGGCCTGCCCCAAAGCAGTGGGGCCGGTGAGGCAGGAGAGCTGGGAGCAGCTGCCTCAGCTGCTGAAGCCCTGCCAGCCCATGGGGCTGCTTTCCCCAGCGCAGCTTCAGCCGCTGCCCCTTCTCACCATCGAGGGATCCTTGCTGAGCACCACGAGGCCTCTGAGTGCCAGGCGACGCCTCTCCCTGCACTCATTCCTCAGGTGCCTTGACATGATCTCCAGGATGCTGTCAGCACATTCCCTCAAGTCCAGGCACTCGAGGACCTGAAAGGCACAGGGCAGTGACAGGGCACCCAGCCAGCAGCAGCCCAGAACCGCACAGGGCTGGGCCAGGCAGCAGCACAGGGCACGGGCACCGTCCCAGGCAGCTGCGGCTACGAGAGGGCAGAGAGCTGGGAGGCAGCTCAGCCAGGCAGCGCTGGCCTTCAGGCTCACCTCCACAAGGAACGCTAGGCCGGGCAGATCCCAGCGTGGCTCCTCCCTGCTGAGCAGCCCAAGCAGACGGAGAGCAATCCCAGAACACAAGGAGAGGGAGACACGGCGCATCTCTCTGGAAGGGGAAAAAAGACACCAAGAGCCTGAGGTGGGGGGACCAAACCTCTGCCAGGACTGACTCACAGAGGTCTGGTCTTTGCCCAGCATCCCTGGAGAGGATGTGAGCGCTGTGGGAGGTGGCCCCTTCGGGGCACCCTCCTCTCCCAGCCTTTTCCAGTCTCCTTGGCCATCCCTCGGTGACAAGGCCCTCTGGCCCATGACCACAGGGACTGTGTGGGGCACCCGGGCACAGGGCACAAATGCTGGGGGCAGTGTGGAGGAGAAGGGGGTCTCACCTGGCCAGCAGACCCACAGCATAGTGCTGGGTGTGAGCACACAGCAGCGTGTCCCAGCCACACTTACGCTCCATATCCATCACCTCCTGGTCACACTCCAGTCGGCAGAGCAGAGCCTTCATGGCCTGCACTGCAAACCTGTGTGCAGAGCAAAGCCCAGGTCACACTGGGAGCACTGGCACTGGCCACAAGGGCATGGGAAGGACAGGAGGACTGGGACCTGTTGGGCTTGCTGGGAAGGTGGTGTTCCTCCTGGCACGCTCTCCAGAAGTTTTCAACTTCCTCTGGTGGCATCTGCTGGGTGGTGATGACAACATGGAAGAGCAGAGCCACAAACAGGCGGGAGGAATGAAGGATCATGGCCTCCTGGCATTTAGGCACAATGACCCAGATCACCAGAGTTGCCTGCAGAAGAAGCAGCCCAAGACAGCGCTCAGTGCCCTGGTGTCCATGGGGCAGGGCCCAAGGGCAGATGCAGGGGGAGCAGTGGGCCTGGTGTCCCCTGAGTCTGCCCCTAGCCCAAGTTTCATCCCAGCGACTGAGGCAGGGAGAGGATGGAGAGCTGCTGGAGAGGCAACCGGGTGGCAAGCAAAGGCCAGTTCCAGAAACTCACAGCCAGGGCAAAAACGTCCTTGTTGTCCCCATCGGAGGTGCATGTGCTGTGCACAGGCCAATGCTCCATCACACAGAGCAGTGTTGCCAGCACCTTCTCCATTGCTGGTCCTGATGTGCCTATGGCTCTCCACATCATTGCAGCAGCTCTGTAGGATCAGAGCTCTGTGTCAGAGGCATCTCAGTCACAGTACCATGCCCTGTGCAGCTGTGGGGGCACAGGTGACAGAGCCCCGGTGCCCTGAGGGGCAGGGAGGGAGCATTGGCAGCAGGCTGGGCAAACAGAGGGGCCCGAGGGTCCTGGAGCTCTCTGCCTGTCTGGCAGAGCCCATTGGACAGGCTGTGATGGGCCACGGGCCCTAAAGGCTGGTGAGCCCTGAGCTCTCAAGGCACGTGGGCCCCGTACCTGTCACACGTTGGGGCACAGTGCAGGAGGGTCAGCGCCACGTCTGCAGGGTGTTCCTCAGCCAGCCTCACAATGTCGCTGTGCAGCCTGGCATCCACAGTGACGTGGGACATGAGACTCTGGTGGATGTTCTTCACCATGGCTGGCACCTGGAGGAGGCATGGGGAAGACCTGGAGCGCTGTGTATGGGAGCAACTTCCCCAGGTTCCCCCCAAGAAGTGCCTCCCTTCCCACCACACTCTGCTCGCCTCAAAGGCTGAGGGGGCCCAGTGACCGAGGCTTGAGGGGACACACGGCCCTGGGAGGCCTCCAGTCCTAGCCCCAGGCTGCTTACCTGCTGCTGATAAGGAACAGCACTCTCCAGGAAAAAATCCACAGTGGAAGCACAAATCTCAGGGGGAGTGGGCATGGCTCCAGTATTTTTCAAGGCCTCAGTCTCTTCATTGTCAGTGTTTGTTATGACTGCATCCTCAGTCCCTGATGTGGGAAGATCCTGTGCCCACGTTTCAGTCCCTGAGGTGTCCAAGTCTTGTGAGAGCCCAGCCAAGTCTGGGCTGACATCAGGCTCTGCCTGGAGCTGGGTCAGCCCCGAGTCAGGCTCAGCTGGGCCCTCAGCTGCTGTGGTGTTGGTCTCTCTACGCCGAATGCGCGGGAATTTTCGTAACATCTGCCAAAGAATAAAGGACAGGGAAGCCAGGGATGCTCCAAGCGTAGTGCTCAGCTGAGCAGGTACAGCAGGCCCAGCCCAGGTGGGCATAGCTGCAGGTACCTGCGCTGTTCTGCGGAAGCGGCCATGGCTGGATTGCTGCTCTTGTGTGCGCTCCACGGCTGCATCTGGCAAAGAGCGAGCGCAGCCAGAGCTGAGGGGCTGCGGGAGAGGCCGGAGAACACAGCCCAGCCCTGTGCTCCCCAGGCAGGGACAGCCCTGGGATGCCCCAGGGGGATGGAGCACGGCCACTGCGGGGTGTCTGCCTGGGCCCTCTTCCGTCCTCTCCATGGGCATGGCCCCAGGGGATGGGGACGGGACGGGACGGGACGGGACGGGACGGGACGGGACGGGACGGGATGGGATGGGACGGAATGGGGCCAGGCTGGCTGCAGGCTCCAGTCCTATGGCCCAGCTCTGCCACTCACCCTCCTGCAGTGTCTGGATCTGCTCTGGCTCTTCAAGTTGCTCTCCTGCAGCAGCTCCAGGGCCTTTCTTATTTTTCCCCCGGAAGCATTTGAACAGGCTGAAAAATCTGCCTGCCATTCCACCTTCCAGCCTTGAAGGCACCTTCTAGAGAGATGCCTCAGGATATTGCCAAGTCAGCAATTTCAGTTGTGCCTTGAAGATTTCTGAGACAGAGAGGTCTCAGGATAGCTGCAGGACAGCAAGTCCTGCACTCTAGTCTTGGGGGCTCCTGCCACAATGACAGGAGATTCCTGGTAAATGACTCAGGTCAGCAAGTCCCACAGTCTGGCCTCGAGGTCAGCTGCAGGAACAACACCTCAGAAAAGCTCCGGGTCAGGCAGGAACGAGTGCGCTGTGCGGGGGCTCCTCACAGCACCGCTCTGCCCCGTCCTGTCCCGTCGCCTGCTCTGAGCGCTGTGGAGTGTTCTTGTCACTGCCAGCTCCTATGTTACCACGTGTCACAAAGGACACACTCCTCCATTCCATGCCACAGTGACCATGCTGCAGCGTGTCACAAAGGGCCCTTGCACACACTGACACCTGCCCTGGGGCCGCCCCCAGCCCACCCAAAGTAGCCCTGGTTGGCAGGAATCCCTGGCCCCAAGTGTCTAAGGCAGCCCGACAGGATCTTTAGGAAGGGCTCAGCCCATCAGCAAACGTTGCCCTGCTCTGCGGGCTCAGGGCAGCAGAAGGAGCCCCCAGGGCTGCCGAGGCAGCCGCGCTGGCAAGGGCATGAGGCCTTCCACGGAAGCTGGCATGGCCTCCTTGGGACATGTCCCGGCTGCTGGCCATCCTAAACCCGCGGCTGTGACAGGCACAGGGAACGTGTGGGCCAGGGCACCAATGCTGCTCTGAGCCCTGGGGCCCGGGCAGCGCTGCCATCAGCAGGTGTGGCAGAGTCCCCGCCCAAGCAGAGCTGCCACCCCCCGAGCCCTGGCAGCGCTGCTGCCCCTCTCCTGCCCCAGAGACCTGTGCCCCGGGGGGCTTCTGTGCCACAGGGAGCCAAAGCCCACGTGTACTTGGGGCTGTGCTCCTCCCTGCAGGGGCTGTTGGCAGCAGCACCCGGAGCACTGCTGCAACACCTGGTGTCTGTGAGAAGGCAGAGGCTGTTAGTCAGTCCTGAAATGATTTGCTCATGGAAGGGATTGGCAGTAGCACCACAACACCATCAGCTGCTGAGTTTCCCTGGACAATTGGATTGTTCAGGGACACTGTCGTGTTTCATTGTGATCTTCTGTCAGTTCTTCTGGGAAAAACACTAGCCCAGTCTGTGATGTTCAGTGCTCCATTTGCTGTGTGTCTGTCTATGTCTTAGCTGATGCAAAGCAAATATTTCCTCCAGACCCAAAGAGCTGTGCCTGAAAATTCACAGAGCTACATCCATTTCTGATTTTTTTAAAAAGTTTTCCAGAGCCCGCTGATCATTTTCAAGGTTTTCAGAGAACCACAGAATAATGAGGTTTTAAGACATGTCTAGGATCATCAAGTCCAACCTATGCCCCAACACTTCAATTAGACTATAGCACCAAATGCCATATTCCACCTTTTTTAAAACACATTCAAAGATTCTGATTCCACCACCTCCCTGGGAAGAACATTCCAGTACTTTATTATTCTTTTGGTGAAAATTTTTTTCCTAATATCCAACCTATACCTTCCCTGACGTATCTTGAGACTGTGTCCTCTTGTTCTGTCAGTCACTGCCCGGTGGAAGAGACCGACCCCCACCTGTCTACAACCTCCCTTCAGGAAGTTGTAGAGAGCAATAGGGTCACCTCTAAGCCTCCGTTTCTCCAGGCTAAACAACCCCAGTTCCTTCAAACATTCCTCATAGGGCTTGTGTTCCAAGCCCCTCACCAGCCTCGTTGCTCTCCTCTGAACGTGCTCAAGCATCTCAACATCCTTCCTAAACTGAGGGGCCCAGAACTGGACACAGTACTCAAGGTGCGGTCTCACCAGCGCCGAGTACAGGGCAACAATGACCTCCCTGCTCCTGCTGGCCACACAATTCCTACTGCAGGCCGGGATGCCATTGGCCTTCTTGGCCACCAAGGCACATTGCTGGCTCATATTCAACCGGCTGTCAACCAGCACCCCCAGGTCCCTTTCCACCTGAACACTGTCCAGCCACACTGTCCCCAGCTTGTTACATTGTAGGGGATTTTTGTGGCCAAAACGTAGAACTCGGCACTTGGACTTATTAAACTTCATGCTGCTGGACTCTGCCCATCCATCCAACGGATCCAAGTCTCTCTGCAGAGCCCTCCTTCCTTCCAGGAGATCAACACAAGCTCCCAGCTTAGTGTCAGCTGCAAATTTACTAATGAAGGACTCGATGCCCTCATCCATGTCGTCTATAAAAATATGAAATAGAACTGGTCCCAGCACAGAGCCCTGAGGGACAGCACTGGTGACTGGCCGCCAGCTGGATGCAGCACCGTTCACCATCACTCTCTGGGCCCAGCCATCCAGCCAGTTCCTAACCCAGCCAAGAGTGCTCCCGCCCAAGCCGTGGGCTGCCAGCTTCTCCAGGAGTGTGCTGTGGGAGACAGTATCAAAGGCCTTGCTGAAGTCTAAATAGACAACATGCACAGCCTTTCCTGCGTCCACCAGGCAGGTCACCTGGTCACAGAAGGAGACCAGGCTGGTCACACGTGGCCTACCCTTTGTAACCCCTGCTGACTGGCTCTGATACCCTGGCCATGCTGTAAGTGCTGTGTGATAGCACTCAGCGTGAACTGTTCCATCATCTTACCTGTTACTGAGGTCAGGCTAACTGGCCTGTAATTGCCAGGATCCTCCTTCCTACCTTTTTTGTAAGCAGGTGTCCCATTGGCCAGCTTCCAATCATCTGGAACCTCGCCAGTGAGCCACGACTCTGGATAAATGATGGAGAGCGGCTTCGCAAGCTCATCTTCCAGCTCCCTCATCACCCTGGCATGGATCCCATCTGGCCCCATTGATTAATGAATATCCAAGTGTCCCATCAGTTCTCTGGCTGCCTCTTCTTGGATAACAAGAGGACCATTCTGCTCCCTGGCACCACCTACCAACCCCTGAGGACAAGCTGTCTTACCACCACAGACTGAGGCGAAGAAGGCATTAAGCATTTCTGCCTTTTCCTCATCTTTAGTCACTAGGTTGCCTGCCTCATTCAATAAGGAACAGAGGTCGGATATACCCTTCCTTTTACCATTAATATATTTGCAAAAACTTTTTTTATTCTTTTTAACAGAAGTTGCCAAGTTAAGTTCAAACTGAGCTCTGGCCACCCTATTTTTTTTCCTACATGCACTAGCAGCTCCCTTAAATACTTCCTGAGAAATCAGCCCCTCCTTTAAAAGACGATACATCTTTTTTTTTATTTCTAAGTTCCTTCAAAACCTTGTTGCTCATCCAGACTGGACATTTGCCTCGTCGACTCATCTTTCAGCACACAGGGACAGTTCTCTCCCTATGCCCTAGGGCACATGCTGCAGAAGTTCTGCTGTTACATTCTTTTGCATTTCCTGAAAGTGACCCGCAATGACCAGTCGATCAAAGCCCTGGGAAAACTTGAACTCCTGTGTGAAGCCAGGCAAAACATTTAAGCCATGAAGTGCCAAGTACGGTCCCTGGTGTCATACCCTGTTCCCTGTAATTGTGCTGATGCCATTTAAAAGGGGTTGCCAATGAAAACAACCTTTTAACAGTTTTGTAATTTCTGCCTTAGCATTCAAATCCTTGACCAGAAAAATCCCATGTTAAATACTAAAGCTGTCATTTTCACCCTGCATTTTAGAGTCTCTGAACAGTTGCACAAGGTTTTTAGTTTTAAACACTACAGAAAAAGTCCCTGGTGCTCAGCTATAACTTTTACATTGGTACATACTCCTGATGATTATTTTAGGCAGGAGCAGCAAACCCAAGAATGAGGCAAACAGGCTCATTCCTGTGTTCTCATGTCCTGCACAGCACTGACTGGGAATTCAAGATTGCATTCAGGAGCCTCAGGGTGCTCAGGAAGGCACAAAAACTTTGGGATGCTGAAATGGACCAGCCTGGGGCCTGTGCCTGGGCTGCACAGGGCTGAGCTCCATCTGGATGCTCCAACAAAGGCTGAATGGACAGAGCATGGCCCACTGGAGACTCCCATTCCAAGTCCTGTGAGCTACACAATTCAGCTGTAACCAGCTGAGTTTTTCATGTCAGCTTGAAATCCAGGAGAGGAAAAGGCAAACATGGAAAAGTGTTCTTCCAGTTCTAGTGACAGCTGTGCCTGCATAGCACCTGTGCCCATGGCAGGGTGGTGGGAACTGGATGATCCTTACGATACTTTGCAACACAAACTGCTCTGGCATTCTCCAAGCTGAGAAGAAAACTCGAATTTTCCTCATGTTGTCAATTGCTGAGCAAACGTGACAGCATCAAAGGAGGCATTGGACTCTAATTTGTCCTTCCATTGCCACCATTCGAACTGCTCAATCCCTATTGTCACTGCAGACCCTGGAATTGGTGGAAGTTCCTGGCTAAGCATTAGACAGTCCAAAGAGAGTAAAAGAAGCACTGACAGAGCCAGAGGAGCTCTTTCTTAGTAAAGAAAACCACATGTTTAGACTGAAAGAGCCTATATTTAGAAGTTCTTGCCAGCACCTTCCAGGACTCTCTGCTGTGCACACTGCGCTTTTCTTGCCCGCGCCCAACAGGCTTTGGAACGCAGAGCACAAGCTGGCTGGCTCTGCCACCAGCACACCCCAAACACGGGCGGAGGAAGAAGCAGCAGGGGCTGTTTTGTGACCATGGCCAAGAGAGACTGGGAGGGTGCCCTCCCTCTGCTCTCACCTGGTTGGCTTTCTGCCTGGGGCTGAGCCTGGGGCTGCCATTCCTCACTTGTGGGGACCAGAACCACAGCCGGGATCCCGGCACTACCTGGCAGCGCTCCAGGCACCGGCACGGTCGCGTGTCCGAGTCTCGGGCACCATGCTGCTGCTTCATTTGCTCTCAGGCACACCCAAAGCTCCCTGTTGAGCCTGGATGGTCTCTGGTTCTGCCCTCCTCCTCATCCTGTGCAGGCATGGAGCACTGCTGTGCTTTCAGGAAGCTGTTCTTGAAAACTGCCAGCATTCCAAGCTCCTTTGCCCTCCATGGATGCTTGCCATGGAATCCCTCACAGCTGGGTTCAGAGCATCCTCAGGCTGGCTCTTCCAAAATCCAGGGGCTCCAGGATGCTCAGCAAGATCTGTAACTGCACAGGGTTGTGGAACTGCACCTTCAGCACAGGGACCGTGCCAGCCTGACCTGCCCTCGTTCCTCTGGGTCTGTGCACAAAACACGGCGTGGCAGAGAACGGCAGCAGGGGCCTGTGTGTCCCAGGGCCCCGGATTTGTTCTGCTTCAGCTCCACAGGGATGCAGGCAAAGTGAAGAAGCCAAACTGTTTAGTAATAGAAGGCGAAGCAAAGGAATGAGCTGGGTGGGGAAAAGGGGAAGGGCAGGATCTGAGGACTAGAGGGAAAGAGCCGTGAAAAGGGAGGGAGAGTGGAGGGAAAAAGAAGGGATGGGCAGAGTCTGAGGGCTGGAGGGAGGGAGCTATCTATAAGCAGGGAGAGGGCTGAAGCCATGCAAGTTTCCCACAGGCTTAGCTGTGCCAATCATCAGCAGTGCCTGGAGCTCCAGCTGGTCTCTTCTGGTCTCAAGGCACTCTCATCTTCCATGGCATTTGCAGGTCTTCAACAAACACTGGTTCTTCTGAGCCAGTTCTGTAACTCTCCAACTGAATATCTGTTTAACAACTATGTTTTTCTGGGAAGGGCTGTCATCTCTCCTCAGGGCTTGAAGGGCTGCAAGGGAGAGGAACAGAGCCACAGTCAGAGCCTGGATCTGTGGGAATCCTAGGAGACCATCCTGCCAGGGCCATCCCACCCAGCTCTGGCCATGGCCACAAGAGAGGGGGTGTCAACTGGATCAGCTGGCCATGAATCTGCCCCCCCCCCCCCCCCCCCCCCCCCATCCCTGAAATCTCTCTGTGCTCTGCCCACGCCACCCCTCATCCACACAGGGAGCGAGGCCGCCACAGCCGGGACAGGGATGGCAGCTCCCTGCCCAGGCACTGCAGCTCTCCCTGCCAGCCCCGCTGTCAGCCCGCTGCCCTCACTCACCACTGCAGATCATCAGGAGCTCTCCTGGCTGCCCCCTCAGGAGCCGCCCGGCCATCCCTGTGAACACAGAGCCTGTCACGGCGGCAGCGGCACAGCTCCCTGCCAGCGGCGCTGCCAGCGCTGCGGCCACACGCCCTGCTGGCCCGGCAGGGCTCAGCCCGGGCCCTTGCCGCACGCTGCCGCCCAAGGGCACGGCTGCCAGAGGGCGGCAGCAGCGCCCGGGCCAGGCGGGGCTCCACGGCGCCGGGCCCGGATGGCGCTGCCGGGGCAGCGAGCGGGGCTGGGGCCGAGCTGCGGCGGGCCGGGGAGGGAGCCCGGCCTCGGGGCTCACCCATGAACCTGATGGCCGCCTCTCGCAGGGACTCCTGTGGGCTATCCAGGTAGCGCAGGGCCCGGCGCAGCTGCTCGGCCGCTCGGCTCGTGTCCTCTGCCAGCTGCAGAGAGCGGCAGCAGGGAAGGCTCGGCGCGGGCTCAGCCCCTGTGGCGGGCGCTCCCTGCGCCCAGCCCCGGCCTCCCCTGCCCGCACAGCCCTGAGGCGCGGCCAGCAGCCGCTGGCGCCGGGCTCCGCAGGGGGCAGAGGGCCGGCTGCTGCCCGGGGAGCCGCGGGGCCGCCCCGCAGCCCCGCCGCGCCGGGGCTCCATGGGCACCCGGCTCGGGCCCACAGCAGCCTGGAGAAGAGCCCGCGCTGCCTCTGGGTGCAGCAGCGGGCGGGGGCACAGCTGCCAGCCCCGCACATTGAGCACCAAGCTCAGGGGATTTCTCCAGACTGAGGATGGGGATTCTCGGTCGTCCTTACCAAGACCTCGGCAAAGGCCAACAGCTTCTCTGTCTCCACCAGCTCTTTGAGATCCCACCTCTGCAGGAACCCGCCGCACAATGCAGCGTTTCCTGAGAGGCCTGGAGAGCAGCAGAGACCCAGAGATAGCCCCACAGCCCAGGACACAGGACTCACATCCCTGTGCCACAGCCTGGAGGAGGCTGCAGCTCGGGATGTGAGCAGGGCAGCCGGCAGCCCAGCCCCCTGCCAGGGGGACACTAGCAGCCCACGAGTCCTGACCTCTGCCACACGCTGATTCTCATCATGGCAGTGGAAGAAGAGTGCAGGAAGGCTCTGGCACACCACTGACTTAAGAGGCTTTTTTCCCTCCTCTGCTACCAAATCCATCACCTTGAAGAAGAGGTCAAGGGAAAGCAACTGCACGTGGCTGTTGTCCTGAATGAAAGAAAAAACCTCAGCGCCATCTACTCCAGGCCCACCTGAAGAGTACAAAAAACCACAGTGCACAAAGTTTCTGGGCAGCACCCAGTGCCCCAGGCTGGGGATACAAAGCCTTACGTGGTCGAAGAGCAGCAGGAGAGCCTCAGCCAGCTTCGGGGCAGTGGTGCTGGATACCAGCATGTCTCTGCTCTTGAGCAAATTAGTGAACACAGAGAGCGTCATGCCGACCAGCTCTCCGTCTGCATCACCCAGCAGCTCCAGAAGGCTTGGAGACAGAGTGCCCATTCTCCTGGCCTGTGTGGAACACAAGGCTGTGCTGGGAAGCCATGGACGGCTGCACCGCCAACAGCGCCCGGGCACTGCGACCCCACCCTGCTGCTGCAGGGCCCACAGGCCAAAGGCCTGCCCCAAAGCAGTGGGGCCGGTGAGGCAGGAGAGCTGGGAGCAGCTGCCTCAGCTGCTGAAGCCCTGCCAGCCCATGGGGCTGCTTTCCCCAGCGCAGCTTCAGCCGCTGCCCCTTCTCACCATCGAGGGATCCTTGCTGAGCACCACGAGGCCTCTGAGTGCCAGGCGACGCCTCTCCCTGCACTCATTCCTCAGGTGCCTTGACATGATCTCCAGGATGCTGTCAGCACATTCCCTCAAGTCCAGGCACTCGAGGACCTGAAAGGCACAGGGCAGTGACAGGGCACCCAGCCAGCAGCAGCCCAGAACCGCACAGGGCTGGGCCAGGCAGCAGCACAGGGCACGGGCACCGTCCCAGGCAGCTGCGGCTACGAGAGGGCAGAGAGCTGGGAGGCAGCTCAGCCAGGCAGCGCTGGCCTTCAGGCTCACCTCCACAAGGAACGCTAGGCCGGGCAGATCCCAGCGTGGCTCCTCCCTGCTGAGCAGCCCAAGCAGGCGAAGAGCAATCCCAGAACACAAGGAGAGGGAGCCACGGCGCATCTCTCTGGAAGGGGAAAAAAGACACCAAGAGCCTGAGGTGGGGGGACCAAACCTCTGCCAGGACTGACTCACGGAGGTCTGGTCTTTGCCCAGCATCCCTGGAGAGGATGTGAGCGCTGTGGGAGGTGGCCCCTTCGGGGCACCCTCCTCTCCCAGCCTTTTCCAGTCTCCTTGGCCGTCCCTCGGTGACAAGGCCCTCTGGCCCATGACCACAGGGACTGTGTGGGGCACCCGGGCACAGGGCACAAATGCTGGGGGCAGTGTGGAGGAGAAGGGGGTCTCACCTGGCCAGCAGACCCACGGCATAGTGCTGGGTGTGAGCACACAGCAGCGTGTCCCAGCTACACTTACGCTCCATATCCATCACCTCCTGGTCACACTCCAGTCGGCAGGGCAGAGCCTTCATGGCCTGCACTGCAAACCTGTGTGCAGAGCAAAGCCCAGGTCACACTGGGAGCACTGGTACTGGCCACACGGGCATGGGAAGGACAGGAGGACTGGGACCTGTTGGGCTTGCTGGGAAGGTGGTGTTCCTCCTGGCACGCTCTCCAGAAGTTTTCAACTTCCTCTGGTGGCATCTGCTGGGTGGTGCTGACAACGTGGAAGAGCAGAGCCACAAACAGGCGGGAGGAATGAAGGATCATGGCCTCCTGGCATTTAGGCACAATGACCCAGATCACCAGAGTTGCCTGCAGAAGAAGCAGCCCAAGACAGCGCTCAGTGCCCTGGTGTCCATGGGGCAGGGCCCAAGGGCAGATGCAGGGGGAGCAGTGGGCCTGGTGTCCCCTGAGCCCTAGCTCAGGTTTCAGCCCAGCGACTGAGGCAGGGAGAGGATGGAGAGCTGCTGGAGAGGCAACCGGGTGGCAAGCAAAGGCCAGTTCCAGAAACTCACAGCCAGGGCAAAAACGTCCTTGTTGTCCCCATCGGAGGTGCATGTGCTGTGCACAGGCCAATGCTCCATCACACAGAGCAGTGTTGCCAGCACCTTCTCCATTGCTGGTCCTGATGTGCCTATGGCTCTCCACATCATTGCAGCACCTCTGTAGGATCAGAGCTCTGTGTCAGAGGCATCTCAGTCACAGTACCATGCCCTGTGCAGCTGTGGGGGCACAGGTGACAGAGCCCCGGTGCCCTGAGGGGCAGGGAGGGAGCATTGGCAGCAGGCTGGGCAAAGAGAGGGGCCCCAGGGTCCTGGAGCTCTCTGCCTGTCTGGCAGAGCCCATTGGACAGGCTGTGATGGGCCACGGGCCCTAAAGGCTGGTGAGCCCTGAGCTCTCAAGGCACGTGGGCCCCGTACCTGTCACACGTTGGGGCACAGTGCAGGAGGGTCAGCGCCACGTCTGCAGGGTGTTCCTCAGCCAGCCTCACAATGTCGCTGTGCAGCCTGGCATCCACAGTGACGTGGGACATGAGACTCTGGTGGATGTTCTTCACCATGGCTGGCACCTGGAGGAGGCATGGGGAAGACCTGGAGCGCTGTGTATGGGAGCAACTTCCCCAGGTTCCCCCCAAGAAGTGCCTCCCTTCCCACCACACTCTGCTCGCCTCAAAGGCTGAGGGGGCCCAGTGACCGAGGCTTGAGGGGACACACGGCCCTGGGAGGCGTCCAGTCCTAGCCCCAGGCTGCTTACCTGCTGCTGATAAGGAACAGCACTCTCCAGGAAAAAATCCACAGTGGAAGCACAAATCTCAGGGGGAGTGGGCATGGCTCCAGTATTTTTCAAGGCCTCAATCTCTTCATTGTCAGTGTTTGTTATGACTGCATCCTCAGTCCGTGATGTGGGAAGATCCTGTGCCCACGTTTCAGTCCCTGAGGTGTCCAGAGGAGAGATGACAGCCCTTCCCAGGCATACATGTTAGTTCAACAGATAGTCAGTGGGAGAGCTGCAGAACTGGCTCAGAAGAACCAGTGTTTGTTGAAGACCTGCAAATGCCATGGAAGATGAGAGTGCCTTGAGACCAGAAGAGACCAGCTGGAGCTCCAGGCACTGCTGATGATTGGCACAGCTAAGCCTGTGGGAAACTTGCATGGCTTCAGCCCTCTCCCTGCTTATAGATAGCTCCCTCCCTCCAGCCCTCAGACTCTGCCCATCCCTTCTTTTTCCCTCCACTCTCCCTCCCTTTTCACGGCTCTTTCCCTCTAGTCCTCAGATCCTGCCCTTCCCCTTTTCCCCACCCAGCTCATTCCTTTGCTTCGCCTTCTATTAATAAACAGTTTGGCTTCTTCACTTTGCCTGCATCCCTGTGGAGCTGAAGCAGAACAAATCCGGGGCCCTGGGACACACAGGCCCCTGCTGCCATTCTCTGCCACGCCGTGTTTTGTGCACAGACCCAGAGGAACGAGGGCAGGTCAGGCTGGCACGGTCCCTGTGCTGAAGGTGCAGTTCCACAACACTGTGCAGGTACAGATCCTGCTGAGCACACGGAAGGCCAGCAGTGGCACAAGGAGCCTGTGTGTCAGGAGTGAAGTCGTGTCTAAGGCCCTGCCACATTTGATCCACTGTTCTGCACGTCAGCAAGATAATGAAGAACAGACACTGAAGGAAACCTTATGGATGAACTGGTGGGAATGTGACCCTTGAGAGAAACAATGGATTGGTCAATTGATGCGAAGTTAACCTGTGAAAGAGGAACAGCACACAGTGGAGCTGTGGTTGGCATGGAGGTGGTATCAGAAGCCATTGCGGCCTCATCTGATGCACTGGCCAAGCGTGAGATGACGTCCTAAGTGGAAAAACTGCAGAGGAGGAGATGTCAGGCCTGGTTCTGGTGTGGAGGGATGAAAAGGACAAAATGCACGCCCTGTTGATGCAGGGGATGCCCTGAAAGTGGGTGGCCTGCCTGCCCCTCCCACTGCAGCACCATGCTGAGATCCCCTGAGAGGAGCCCAGTGCTCCTTGCTCCTCTCTGCTGACACGTGAGCCTTTGTCTGGTTTCGGGGTGGCCCTGGCTGTGTGAGGGGGGCTACGTGGGCACGAGACAGCCGGTCCTGTCCCTCTGGGTCCCAGCAGTGCCTGGCAGCTGTCCTGCATCCACGTCAGGATGCTGGCCAAGAGAGGCCCTGGAAGCTGAGGCACAGGTCAGGGCCCATGGTGTTCCCTCAGGATACAGCAGTCCCGAGGGGTCTCCCTAATTCAAAGAAATCTGCAGACAAATGCACTGTCCACCAAAAGCCCTTTTATTGAGCTGACAGGAGGGCAGGGGTCTGCACCCCACCAAAATGCTTCTCTACCATGTATAAATTTCAGTGGGTTGATGTAGGAATTGTGTGAAAAATACCATCCATCTTTACCCTGCTGAGGTGATTGCATAGGCAGCGGGTTAGAAATACATTCTGTCAGATTCCTGTACTTGAAGCTGATGTCCAGGCGCTGGCCAGAGCGGTCTCCATAACCTAAAGCAGCACTTCTTCCTCATGGCTTCCCTGCACAGGGCTCATTCCCTACTTGCCCTTCCTTCTTCTGCTAGAATGTGTCTAAAGCTTTCTTCAAGTCCCTCTCCTGTCAAGTTAGGCCCCCCAGGTTTTTCTTATGCTAACTGGTGCTAAGTACTTCCCTGTGTCTGTGCTAAGTACTTGTTTGCTTATGTGAATTGCTTGTGCTTGTGTCAAACAAAGGCCTTGTTTCATCCTCCCTTTCTCTTTATTCTGATGCAAATTCTTTTGCAAGATTCCCTCCACAGTCCACAGGACATATGTACTGTTATGCTGCTCTTTTAATTTTCTACCACATCCATAGCTTCATGATTGGTTTAGAGGAGGGTTCATTTTTTAAAAAATTAGAACTGTTTTGCTGAGGAAGCTAAAAATCTGAGGAGCTGTTGGTGATTCCAGATTTGTCCATCACAAGAAGACATCTGACTCATGATGTTCTCTGTCTTTCTCTATTTTGGTTATGATTTAGATAATTTCTTTGATAGCAATTTGAGTGTCCATAAGGCTCTGTGAGATGCATTTTTGACTTCTGCCACTTGCCATTCTATATTAGGCTGGTACAGCATTTGTTTTAGTACATCAATGTTCCTTCCAGTTTGGAATTTGGGTGCTTCATGATACACATCGTACGCATTCTGCATAATCTGAAGAGAAGTTATTGTGTGGTGCAGCTGAAGTCGCATCCACTTTTGGTTGTGAATTACAAATAGAGAAGGTAGTACCATTAGCAGTTTCATTAAATGAATCTGTTGTCATAGTTTTGCAAGCAGATCTCACACAGGCCAAAATTGGAATTACACAGTATCTTGTTGCATTCTTAATGGTTAATGCCAAAGCCTGCAGGGTTCTGTTCATTCTATGTGAAACTGACCAATTCCCACCAAGTGTGGAAGTCTTTTTCAAACTCCTTTGTGGTTTCATTTTTAGGCATGATTTAGTTAATTCTCTTGGCAATTTCCCCAGCTCTCCTTTTTCTAAGTTTTCCTGAGATTACAGACCGTAGCCACAGCTGAGCTGGTCTACATTGAAATGCTAAAGAAATGTTACCCTGTAGTTTCCCCATAAAGCCAACGACTGCTGGAAACAATCCTGCTGTGTATTGTTGGCCAGGGTGGTTAATAGATTAGCTGCCAGGCTTTGGGTTTGGGCAAGTGTTAGCAGGGCTGATCTGAGAGGAGTTTGTGTCTGTCCAATATAAAAACTCACAGTGCTTCATTTATTAAGACTTCTTGATCAATAGAATTTCATATTCCCAGTTCAGACCCAAACCATCCCCTTAAGCCTTTTTTAGACCTATGATTTGGTGTCTGGGAATGCATCCATGACTCCCAGCCTTTTAGGCTTTGCTGTATGAACGGGTAGTATTGCTGTTTACTTTTGGATCTATTAGCCTGTATTTTTACCTCCAGCATTTTCAGAGAGTACCTTGGATTTAGAAGCAACAATTGTTCATTTATTTTTCTTACCACAGAGTGAAAGACTATATTATTTCACACATGGGTCCCGTGCTATGCCATTGTTTGCTCATGTAAAGTTGTTTGTTTTAATTTTAAATGCCTATTGTGTGACCCGTTCTGTTTCGCTTCTTGTCGAGTACTCAAGGCATGGTAACAGGTTTCTTCAGATGCATTGCCTGCCTTTAGGCAAGCGTTTCAGAAACCTTCAGAAACCTTACACTGGCCCCTGGTAGTATTACAAAAAACACTTACTTTACTAAATTTCCCAGTACAAATGGCTGAGTATTCTGAGTACCTCAGCCCACAAGAGGATGTAGTTGTGCTGTCAGGATTCCATGCATATCTGGGTTGCCATCACACAGTCATGACATTGGGCATGATATACCCTAACAGGATGATTGTGCTTCTGGCTTCCCCTCCAACTTGATTGGTTATTATTTCTGATGGCCTGGAATAAGCCAAGAATGAAATTCAATTCTCAGAAGCAGATGCTCTGTGAGACCTGTTCCATGTACTAAGCATACCAGCAGGACAATTTATTATTCTAGTGGCACAAGAGCTGCCTGCTGGAAACAATATTTGTTGGGTCGCATCCCTGGCAGGCTCAATTCCTGTATTTCTGTGTGATGATGGTCCTCCCACCCCACCTGTGCACTGCAGAAGAAGGGAACTATCTTGTGCTAGGTTATAGTCTCCCATTTTAATTTGCATAGCACAAAAATCCTGATAGGAATCACATGAAAATGGATTCACACGCTGCTTGTTAGAAAGGTCACGGATGCGCATGGTCGCTGTAGTAATCTCGTCTAAAAGAGTTTTGTGAGTTTCAAATTCACACGCCATAGAGGTCCTGCTTTCAGGTGGGACAAGAAAGGCCAGCATGGAGTCAGGTTTTCCTCAATCTTCAACTGCTTGGTCATTAATCCTTAAAATGGTGTAAAGTGTTTTTACCTTATTATTCCCTTTTAGCCAATTAGGTCCCAAATATTTTTGAATGTTCCATCTAGCAGGATCTCGCAGGCCAAGGAGATCATGATGGTAGTGACAGTCACCTACTGTGGCTTGGATTCTGATCAGAAATATCGGGAAGACAATGATGGTGTGAAGCGCATTTTGCTTTCTTCTGTTCTTTCTGAGGTCCACTTGTGGACTCCTCTTGCCTTTTGCAGAAGTCTTTTAATTCTGGAACAGTGTAGCCAAGAGGTGATCGCTTCAAGCTTTAAAGGCTGTATAAGTGATTAAAAGTACCAAATAGAGTCCTTTCCATTTTGGGATAAGAGGCTTTCCCCCAGAGGATTTGACATATACCTCGTCCCCAGGCTGGATTTGTGGAGAGGAGCATCCTCTTGCTCCTCTGCTCAGAATGTGTTGATTTATTTGATGCAGTGTCCTGGTTTAGGGCAAGTTTGGGAGATAACCCCCAAAGGGGCTTCTCTACAATAGCAGATTCAATTGCCCCTCACCCCTCCAACCGGTTCGGGAGAAAATATCTCCTTGGAGAAAAGTGGAAAGAAACCTGTTTATTAAACAATAGAAACCAAACAATATTAAACAATAAAACTTCTCACTGATCCAAGGAAAGCAAACTCAGAACAGTCCCCTCCCCTGGTTGCAGCTCAGCTCACTCAGTCTCTGATCAGTCTCTGGTGCTGGAAACGCCGCGGCCCAGGCCTGGCCAGGGGGGCCACAGGTGGAGCTGCCGGTGCTCTTCTGGGTGTTCAGTGCAGAGCAGGCTTGAACAGGTCCAAGAAAAAAGGAAAAAATCACAATTCGGAGAACTTCTTTGCCTCAGCTAGCTAAAACTAACTAAAAGCAAGAAAAAGGGAAAAAAGGAGCTCTGTCCGGCTGTCTGTCCATCCACAGACAACACAGTCCAGGAGCAGGAATGTGGAGGAGTGAGAGCAGTCTGAAAACAAACTGCGCGCTTCTTCCCTCCCCTCCTCACTGTCTGGAAGAGAGTCTTAAAGGTGTAAAACTTATTATTCAGTATAAACAGAACAAGACGATTGGGGATAAAAGCATCATATAGTCAACCCAGGACATTCCACCCCTTATCCCCATATCGTCACCTTACTACTAAAACTAATATATATATTCTAACTCTACAAACACATACATTATACATCTAATATACAGCTATACACAGACAATGGTGGCAACATTCAGCAAACAGTGATATTTATACATGGTTCTCACCCAACAATCAGATCTCCCTGAGGTACACATCGTGTTCTTCCATCTTCTTGCATTATCCACCATGTGCAACCTGGTCCCTGAGCAAAAACAACCCCGCAAATGGGTTTGTCTGTACTCGAGGCAGGATTGATCCAAACTGTCTTCCCTAACAAACCCCTGACATGTACCACTGGGACTTTGTCTCCATCTACACTGTGCAAAGGCTCAGATTGGGCAGGGCCCACTCGGTTAGTAGAGCCTCGGGTATGAACTAACCAGGTGGCCTTTGCCAGATGCTGCTCCCAATTTTTGAAAGATCCCCCACCTAAGGCTTTTAAGGTGGTTTTTAGCAGCCCATTGTACCTTTCCACTTTTCCTGCAGCTGGTGCATGGTAGGGGATATGGTACACCCACTCAATGCCATGTTCTCTGGCCCAGGTGCTGATAAGGCTGTTCTTGAAATGAGTCCCGTTGTCTGACTCAGTCCTCTCAGGGGTACCATGTCTCCACAGGACTTGCTTTTCAAGGCCCAGGATGGTGTTACGGGCAGTAGCATGAGGCACAGGATAGGTCTCCAACCATCCCGCGGTGGCCTCTACCATTGTGAGCACGTAGTGCTTGCCTTGGCGTGTCTGGGGCAGTGTGATGTAGTCAATCTGCCAGGCCTCCCCATACTTGTACTTGGACCACCGCCCACCATACCATAGGGGCTTCACCCTCTTGGCCTGTTTGATGGCAGCAACGTCTCACAGTCGTGGATAACCTGAGAAATACTGTCCATGGTTAAATCCACCCCTCGGTCTCGTGCCCACTTATAGGTGACATCTCTACCCTGATGACCTGAGGCATCATGGGCCCATCGAGCTAGGAATAACTCTCCCTTGTGCTCCCAATCTAGGTCTATCTTGGACACCCCTATCTTTGCAGCCTGGTCTACCTGCTCATTGTTTTTGTGCTCCTCATTAGCTCTACTCTTGGGGACATGGGCATCTACATGGTGGACCTTCACAGGTAGCCTCCCTACCCTGGTAGCGATGTCTTTCCACTCTTCAACAGCCCAAACTGGTTTTCCTCTACGCTGCCAATTAGCCTCTTTCCACCTCTCCAGCCATCCTCACAGAGCGTTGGCTACCATCCATGAATCAGTGTAGAGGTAGAGCTTTGGCCACCTCTCTCTTTCAGCAATGTCCAAGGCCAGTTGAACAGTTTTGAGTTCAGCAAGTTGGCTTGATCCACCTTCTCCTTCAGTGGCCTCTGCGACCTGTCGTGTGGGGCTCCATACGGCTGCTTTCCACTTCCGATTCATTCCTACCATGCGACAGGAACCATCAGTAAAAAGAGCATATTGTGTTTCTTCCGCTAGCAGTTGGTTATATGGAGGAGCTTCTTCAGCACGTGTCACTTCTTGTTCCTCTTCATCAGTGAGACTGAAGTTTTCACCTTCTGGCCAGTTTGTAATTATTTCCAGAATCCCAGGGCGATTCAGCTTTCCAATACGGGCGCGCTGTGTTATGAGAGCAATCCACTTACTCCGTGTAGCACTGGTGGCATGGTGGGTAGAGGGAACCTTTGCTTTGAACATCCACCCCAGTACTGGTAGTCGGGGTGCCAGGAGGAGTTGTGCTTCAGTGCCTATTACCTCTGAGGCAGCTTGGACTCCTTCATAGGCTGCTAAAATTTCCTTCTCTGTTGGAGTATAGTTGGCTTCAGACCCTCTTTAGCTTTGACTCCAAAATCCCAGTGGTCGGCCTCGAGTCTCCCCAGGCACCTTCTGCCACAGGCTCCAGGACAAACCATGCTTCCTGGCTACAGAGTAGAGCACATTCTTCACATCTGGTCCTGTCCTGACTGGGCCAAGGGCTACTGCATGAGCGATCTCCTGCTTAATCTGGATGAAGGCTTGTTGCTGTTCAGGGCCCCAGTGGAAAGTGTTCTTCTTACAGGTGACTAGATAGAGAGGGCTCATGATCTGACTGTACTCAGGAATGTGCATTCTCCAAAAACCAATGGTGCTTAGGAAAGCTTGTGTTTCCTTCTTGTTGGATGGTGGAGACATTGCTGTTATCTTGTTGATGACATCAGTGGGAATCTGACGTCGTCCGTCTTGCCACTTCACTCCCAGAAACTGGATCTCTTGAGCAGGTCCCTTGACTTTGCTCTTCTTGATGGCAAAACCGACTTTCAGGAGAATCTGGATTATTTTCTCTCCTTTCTCAAACACTTCTGCTGCTGTCTTCCCCCATACAATGATGTCATCAATATATTGCAGATGTTCTGGAGCTTCACCCTTTTCTAGTGTACTCTGGATCAGTCCATGGCAGATGGTAGGACTGTGCTTCCACCCTTGGGGCAGCCGGTTCCAAGTGTACTGCACACCTCTCCAGGTGAAGGCAAACTGAGGCCTGCATTCTGCTGCCAGCGGAATGGAGAAAAATGCATTGGCAATATCGATAGTGGTATACCACTTCGCTGCCTTGGACTCAAGCTCATACTGGAGCTCTAATATGTCTGGCACAGCAGCGCTCAGTGGTGGAGTCACTTCATTCAATGCACGGTAGTCCACCGTCAATCTCCATTCTCCTTCAGATTTACGCACAGGCCAGATGGGGCTGTTGAAGGGTGAGTGGGTCTTGCTGACCACCCCTTGGCTCTCTAGCTCTCGGATCATCTTATGGATAGGAATCACAGCATCTCGAGTGGTTCTATACTGTCGACGATGCACTGTGGAAGTGGCAATTGGTACCTGTTGCTCTTCTCCCTTCAGAAGCCCTACTGTAGATGGATTCTCAGACAGTCCAGGCAAGGTATTCAATTGCTGGACGCCCTCTGTCACTACAGCTGCTATCCCAAATGCCCACCTCAGTCCTTTTGGGTCTTTGAAATACCCACTTCGCAGATAATCTATGCCCAGGATACATGGGGCCTCTGGGCCAGTCACAATAGGATGTTTCTTCCACTCATTCCCAGTCAAGCTCACATCAGCTTCCACCAAAGTGAAGTCTTGTGATCCCCCTGTCACACCAGCGATAGAAACGGATTCTGTCCCCACGTGCCTTGATGGAATTATGGTACACTGTGCACCAGTGTCGACCAAAGCTTTATACTCTTGTGGTTCCGATGTGCCAGGCCAACGAATCCACACCGTCCAGAAAACACCATTTTCCCTAGCCTCTACCTGGCTAGAGGCAGGGCCCCTCTAAGCCTGGTTATCCTTCTTTCCTTGGGCATATGTCTTAGAGGTTCCTTCAAGGGGATTAGACATGTCATCATCATCATCATACCTGGCAGTTCGGCTATGGGCAACTGGAGCTGCTTTCCTTGTGGTGGAACTTCCTCTCTGAGCCCTGTCTTCCTTCAATTCACGCACCCTTCGGGCCAGAGCAGCGGTGGATTTTCCATCCCATAGCCTCATGTTTTCTCCACAATCACGCAGAAAGAACCACAGCTCAGCTCGTGGGGTGTACCTTCTCTCTCCATCTGGGGAACGTCTGCGTTGGGTACCAGAACCTCTGATCTGTACTGCCGAGATTTGGAGAAGGTCTTCTTTAATCTCCTCTCTGAGCTTCTTATGATTCTCCTCTATCTTATCCTCTAATCTCTGCAGACGTGTTTCCACCGCTGCGATTCTGGCATGTGTTGGGCCATGTACAGCATCTGCATAAGCTCGGAGCTTCCTTGCCATGTCAAGCACGGTCTCATCCATGTCATCCCGCTTCATAATAGCTAGAGCAGATGCATATTCATGTGGCCCAAGTCGTACCAGTTTTCGCCACATCACAGACGTGCATGGTACCAAGTCTGGATTCCTAGTTGTTACGTCATCTGAGAATATAATCTCCGCCACTGCCATTTCCCTCAAGCGTTGAATCCCTTGTTCTATGGTTTTCCACTGTGTTTGCTGCATGTAGAGATCATCGGCACACAGGTATCTTTGTGCTACACTGTCCAAGACCCGTGCCCAGAGGCTGTGAGGGTTAGCCCCCCTCATCATGCCTTGGTCGATGACAGGATCATGTGACAGGGATCCCAAATGCCTCGCTTCTGTGCCGTCCAGAATTGTAGCCTCAACTGCAGCATCCCAAAGACAGACTAACCAGCTAATTATGGATTCATCAGATAGTCGGGTGTAATCCTTCCTTAGGCCATGCAGGTCCTTCAGGGAGAAGGACTCAATATTGGCTTCTGATCTTGTGCCAGTTGCTTTGACTCCTGATTTTATGTCAGGAAATGTTGAGGGTCCTTCTCCTGCATCATCATCATCATCATCTATTGGTCGATCGGTCTTGTCTGTGCACTTCCCACTTCTAGTGCTAGTAGCAACAGCCATTGGTTGAGGCTTATTGTCTGGTTTAACTGCTGGCTTAGGCTCACTATGTGGTTTAGCTGCTGGCTTTGAGCCTGGGGTGTTGGCTGCAACCTGAGCGACTGGGATAGCTCTTGATGTATCTCCCTGCCCCCCTTCCTCTGTCTGCTGCCCTAGAGTATCTAGCAGTGTGCGATAAGCATATGCCAGGGCCCAGCTTACTGCAATGATCCTTTTCTCCTTAGGGTCATCATGATATTTCTCTTTCAGATATTTCCCCACCTCAGCTGGGTTCTGAATTTGTTCATGGGGAAAGTCCCAGACTACAGGGTCAGAGAATTCTTTCAGGATTTGGCCCATATTTTCCCATTTTCCACCCCACTCAGGATTCTCCACACGTGGGTCTACTTCTGGGTCAGGGTTCTCATCAGCTCTTCTAGACATCTCGGCCCTCATTCTAGAGAAGCTGCAGACCATATAGAGGAAGCTTACGAGATTAAATACCAGAAAGATGGTGTCTTTAACATTCAAGGGAAACTGAACATTCTCCAAAAGTGACATAACAGGTTCAAAGGAGAAGAAGGAAAGGAAAGGAAAGGCTGGAAAGCCTCATTCCCTGCTCCTCCTCTAACCAGCTGGGTGCAATTACTAATAAATTCCCAAAACATACTGCTAGAACTGGGATGCAGTGTAGGACGAAGAAACCATAAACCATACATATCGTAAACAGACGCCAGTATCTTTGTAAACGCCCTATAAATCATTATCACCAAGGCCAGCACAATAGCTAATCCAATCCGTGCCCCTTTACCGCAAAAACTACGTGATAGGGACAATAATCCTAGTGACCAGAAAGCTATTGAAACCTCAAAAAGGTCTAGAGACCAGAGCCACATAAAAGCCTCCCCAAGAGACATTACAAATTCAAATAACATGGCTACTGGGTACTTTAACCTACTGCACAGCAAGCACAACCAATCTGCAATCAATAAAGGGTTTTTTTCCACTTTCTCAAGCCTCGCATTGGGCGCCACTAACTGTATTTGTCCTGGTTTAGGGCAAGTTTGGGAGATAACCCCCAAAGGGGCTTCTCTACAAAAGCAGATTCAATTGCCCCTCCCCCCTCCAACCGGTTCGGGAGAAAATATCTCCTTGGAGAAAAGTGGAAAGAAACCTGTTTATTAAACAATAGAAACCAAACAATATTAAACAATAAAATTTCTCATTGCTCCAAAGAAAAAGCAAACTCAGAACAGTCCCCTCCCCAGGTTGCAGCTCGGCTCACTCAGTCTCTGATCAGTCTCTGGTGCTGGAAACGCCGCGGCCCAGGCCCAGCCAGGGGGGCCACAGGTGGAGCTGCCGGTGCTCTTCTGGGTGTTCAGTCCAGAGCAGGCTTGAACAGGTCCAAGAAAAAAGGAAAAAAAATCACAATTCAGAGAACTTCTTTGCCTCAGCTAGCTAAAACTAACTAAAAGCAAGAGAAAGGGAAAAAGGAGCTCTGTCCGGCTGTCTGTCCATCCGCAGACAACACAGTCCAGGAGCAGGAATGTGGAGGAGTGAGAGCAGTCTGAAAACAAACTGCGCGCTTCTTCCCTCCCCTCCTCACTGTCTGGAAGAGAGTCTTAAAGGTGTAAAACTTATTATTCAGTATAAACAGAACAAGACGATTGGGGATAAAAGCATCATATAGTCAACCCAGTACACCGGGCCGGAGGAAATATGTGGCCAGTATGATCCAGTGAGTTGTGTTTTGGTTTTCCCTGTAAATAGTTTTTCTTTTCCCTTCTGTTACCAGTATTGTTTCTGTTCTTGTTTGTTCTTTATCTTGTTGCTGTTCCCAGTAAATTGTTCTTATCCCTGCCTAGGATCCTCTATTTTTGTGCTTTCCATGGGAGGTGGGAGGGCAGCGAGCAGCAGCGCGGTTTTAGCGAGAACAGGAAATTGGGGAATCCCATTTCTGAGCCCCGGCCCATGGAAACCAAGCATCCCAGCTTGTCCCAGCCTGGTGGCCATGGCAACAGCCTTGGGAGCGGGTCCCTGGCTGGGGCTGTGGGAACCTCTTCCCTCTGGTGCCCAGGGACAGGACTGGAGGGAACGGCTGCAGCTGAGTCCCGGCAGGCTCAGGTTGGATCTCAGGAAAAGGTTTTTGCCCAGAGGCTGCTGGGGCAGTGCCCAGGCTCCCCAGGGAAGGCTCCCAGCTCCAGGGCTCTCTGAGCTCCAGCAGCGTTTGGCCAGCGCTGCCAGGCCCAGGCTGGCATTGTTGGGGTGTCCTGTGCAGGGCCAGCAGTTGGACTCCAGGATCCTGATGGGTCCCTCCCAGCCCAGCCAATTCTGTGGATCTGGGATCCCATGACCCTGGAGATGGGGCTGCCAATGGTTGCCATGGCAACGGGCTCTGGCTGCAGGCCTGAGCTGGTGTCCATGGCACCCACCCCTGGCCTGGGGTGTGCATGGAGCTGCCAAGGGACTGAGCATGGCAACAGGGGGCTGGGGATGGTTGCCATGGAAACTGACCATAGCAGCACGGGACTGGGGATGGTTGCCATGGAAACTGACCATAGCAACAGGGGGCTGGGGATGGTTGCCATGGAAACTGACCATAGCAGCAGGGGGCTGGGGATGGTTGCCATGGAAACTGACCATAGCAGCAGGGGGCTGGGGATGGTTGCCTGCTAAGGATCAGATTTGTCACAGGCCCTCAGAGGGGCTCCATGGTCACTTTCCAAGAGTCTCCAGGCTGTTCAAGAGCTGGAATGTCACAGGCAGAGACAGGGGCTCCATGGACACCTCCCAGGGGTTTCTGGGGATGGTAAAGAGCTGTGTGCTCAGAGGCAGTCACAGCCATTCCATGGTGACATCCCAGGGCACCTTGGGCTGCAAAGGCACCCATCTGTCACAGGCACTCACAGGGGCTCCATGGTAACATCCTAGAAGTCCCCAGGCTGCCAAAGAACCGGGATGTCCTGGACACTCACAGGGGTTCTTGTCATGGGCACAGTGGCAGCTTCAGGCAAAGTTTATTAGAGAAGCTCCTGTTGGGTCACAAGGCGAAGAATAGCCCACATAAATCCCCAAATGTCACTGTTGAGTCAGAGATGACACAGACTCAGATGAGAAGGCTAAGGGCCAAAAGCCACCCATTTGTTCAAGCCTATTCTTTTATACCTTGGCTTGCTACAGGTGGACTTCATTGGTCATTTAATCAACACATTTCACATGACTGGCTAATTAAGATAACACCCTTCAGTAAACCACTTGTTTACAATTCTTTCTCTCCAGCTCCCTAACAGTTCCCAGACCAATGCATGGGAAAGCTTATTTAGCTTTCTCTGTCTTGACCAGACTGTCATACCCACACCCAAACACCCCCAAGGACCTCCAGGCTTTCTAAACTCCTTCTGCGAGAGGAGCCTTGGAGCATCTGTCCAGTCCCATCCCCAGACTTTTCAAGCATTCATGTGGAAAGAATTTTCAAGCTGGAATTAAACCTTTATAGAATTTGTCCCACAGGATTAAGGATAGCAAACCAGAGATATTTATATAAATATCTCTTATGGTAATGATGAGACAAAATTATCTTAATCAGAAATATTTACTCCAAGATATAAGAGCTGTAACATACTATAACATATTATCTTATATAGAGCACTCAGAAGTGATTTCAAAGCAACTGTATTAAAACAAAGCCAGTAATTAAGCAGAGATTGATGTCACTCCCCCAGACCAATGACCAGGGGCAAATCCCTTTGGCTCAGTCTGCAGCAATGACCTTGAGTGGTGTCCCCACTGCAGGGAGGAATCTCCACACCCCCAGGAAGGGAAATGTCAGGAGATGCTGCCACTAAAATTTGGGACGGGGTTTTTCTCATCTCAAGTGCTGCCCTGTCAGTCAGATGTGCCCAGGCTGGGCCAGCTCAGCAGCTCTGCAGAAGCTCTCAGTGGTGTTGCTTGGTTGTTCCTTTCTTTGGGGATTTTTTCAGTTCTGCCACAGCTTCAGCTCCCTCTGAGGATGTGGAACTTTGGAATGGAGCAGTCAGGCTGGTTTCAGCATTATTCACCCCAAAAGCAGCGTGACCCCCTCTCCTTCATTTCCCACTGGGGGCTTTGCAAACAGGGCCTTGCTGGAGCCCACTGCAGGCAGAGCCTCCTGCTCCAGCAGGAACTGCCTTTCCTGTGCCAGGAGCAGGGCAGGTCCCGCTGCAGGAAAAGCCCCAGGCCAGCCCCAGCACAGGGAAGGGCTCGGGCACAAGGGCAGAGTGCCGTGCTGGGAGCTGTGCCAGGCAGAGCCTGAGGCACCAAAGGCACCTTGGCAGGAGCAACTGCTTGCAGGGCATGGCCAGAAGCCTCCCTTGGCAGCCCGGCCTGGTGGCCAGCACTGCAGAGCTGCTGCCTCAGGGCTCATTTCTGCCCGGGCTCTGAAAAGCCACTTCTGCTCCAGGAGCCTGCCTGGGAAGCCATTGGCCCCAGCACCCTGGGGACAAGATATGAATGACAAAACTCTTCATGCCAGCAGAGACAAGGCAGGGGCAGAGGAAAGGGCAGAGCCAGGCCCAGGGGACAGGGCTGCCATGGTGATGGCTGTGAGGTCACTGCCCCTGCAGCAGCCTGGCTGCCCTCAGCAGACATTCTGGCCAGAAGCTTTGTGAGGGCACCCAGCACATCAGAGAACCCACACAACAGGAATTCTGTGCTTGGGGAGGGGAAAGGGTTTCACTATGTCAGGCTGCACAAAGCTCCTGCTCTTGGACAATTCTCTGGAAAAACAGTTGCAGTTTTGGGCCACTCTCATAATTGTAAAATATTTTCTTCTTTTAACAAATGTAAATCTACCCTCATTCAGTTGAAAGATGTTGGCCCTT
The DNA here is from genome assembly GCF_036417665.1 of Passer domesticus. Lineage (NCBI taxonomy): Eukaryota > Metazoa > Chordata > Aves > Passeriformes > Passeridae > Passer > Passer domesticus. Next base: position 32,544,499 of record NC_087484.1, read on the forward strand.
GTCCTGTCACTGCAAGATTTGGGAGAAAATAACTTTGACTACTATTTTTCCATTTTCACAGACCTTGGAGAAGACTGAAAAATCTCCCAAGATGGGGTTTGGAGGCCTCTTCACATAACCAGCAGGGAGAGGCTGATGGCTCTGGGCTCAGTGGTGTGGAGACTGAGGACAGAACAGGAATAGCCTGGGAGGGAGTGAAGGGTGGTTTCAGAGAGGCTGGAGCTTTCCTTCATAGAGAATATAAGCATGAGAAGGCAATAATGGCACCAAGGGCAGCTGGGGAGGCGCAGACTGAATGCCATGAGAAAGGAATTTCCCTGCCAGGGCAGGGCTGTGGTGCAACACATCCCCCAGAAGGAGCCTGGAGCAGCCCAAGGCTTTGTGTGGCAGGCAGATGCAGGCAGGAGGCAGAGCTGTCAGCAAAGGAAGGGGCCAGCCAGGTGGGGCAGCGGGGGATGAGGACAGCCTGCAGGGACAGAGGCACAGGGCAGGGACACCGTAGGACAGCCTGGGCTGCACAGGGCACAGGGATGGGCAGCAGCTGCCAGGCCCTGACAGAGCCACCTTGGGCAGCACTTTGGCCATGGCTGCTGGCCCTGGGCCTGAACCAGGAGGGGACAAGTGACCCTGGCAGGCCTGGGGCCTCATGGCCTCCTTGTCCCTGCTCAGCAGCCTGGCAGGGGCCGCCCCATGCTCCTGCCCCTGGCATTGCACATCCCCACATCCCAGAGCCCATCCTGGGAAGAGCCCTGAGCGAGGAGGGAGGGATAGGATCTGCCTGGCCAGGGGCTGGGGCTCAGGCCTTGGCCCTTTGCATTCCTGAAACACATCCAGGTTTGCTCAGCACCAGAGACACCTTTCCCTTGCTTGTCTGAAGCTGTCATCACTGCCTCCAGTGTTCTGCTCTACCTGGAACCTGGGGACACTTTCACATGAGTTTTATCCCTCAGTGGACCCCATTTAAACTACAAGAAATGTCTATGTTTCAGCTTAACTTGGAGTTCTTGAGAAGCTTTTTGAGCACACTCCAAGGGACGGAGTCTGATGCAAAGAGCAGCAAAGCCCCAGAGAGTGATTAAAGTCCTGGTGCTGTGTCTGTGCTGCTGAGCTGGGCCGGGCTCCTGGCCCAGAGGCAGCTCCTGGCAAGGGCAGCGCTGCAGAGAGACAGCTCTGGCCAGGAGCAGCTCCTGTGCACAGCCCAGCAGGGCTGGGGCACTGCCAGGGCAGCTCAGGGACACGAGCAGGGCACAGACAGAGCTGACAGGGCTCAGCACTGGCAGGGGCTGGGGGATGTCCCAGAGGGGGCTGTGTCACAGCGGCACCTCTGTGGCTGTGTCCTAGAGGCACAGAGCAGCTGTGATGTCAGAAAGAGACTGTGTGACAGCACAGAGTGGGCTGTGTGAGGTCACAGACTGGGCTATGAGACCACAGAGTTTATTGTGTGAGGTCACTGAGCAGCTATGACATCATAGATGGGAGTGTGTGACATCACATAGTTTCTTGTGTGAGGTCATTGAGCAGCTATGACATCATAGAGGGGACTCTGTGACATCACACAGCAGGCTGTGACATCATGGCATATCTGTATGACACCATAGAGCAGACTGTCAGGTCAAAGTATGTGCTGTGACATTACAGAGTGGCAGTATGACATCACAGAGAGGGTTTTATGACATCACTGAAGGGCTTGTGACATCACAGAGCTGGCAATTGTTATGAGTTTTGTTTTAATGAAGTTGGGGAAGAATGGGGGTTGCTCGTTGTGGGGGAAGGGAAGCGTCCAGGACTTGGTGGGGGCTGGAGGTGGATGGTGATTGGACCAGGGCACCGACCAATCACTCGACGCCCTGGGGAAATGATTGGTCCAGAATGAACATCAGTAAGGACCAAGCAAAGCGCCCGAATTCCACCAATCGGTGCGTGGATCCAAAACCCACCAATCCTGGACCAGGGACTGTTATAAAAAGGGGGGTTTTTAGGTCTTCGGGGTTCTTTCGGGTTTGTTCGTGTTGGTGTTCATGTATTTTTGAAAGAACCCAGCGTGTGAGAAGCACACTGCTTTTGGAATTTTGAGCTGTTGTGAAAGACCTGGGCTTATCTTGGGTCTTCTGTTCTCTTTGACTTATTTTTAATAAATGAGAGCCTGTTTCAACCTCTCTTCTAAAATTTTGCCTTGTTCGATTTATAACATCTTTGGGGACTCGTCCGGGGTCAGCCACGACCCTGAAGCGGTCCGGGATAGCCCGGGCCCGAGAAGACGTTTCCAGCCACATTTTTCGGCTGCTCGGATCTTGGACTACGTTGGACCGAGGAGGGGAACGTGCTGACTCCCGAGGTCAGAGAAAACGACAACAGCTCAAAGGGTAAGCCCTCTGAGAAGGAGCGGGGCTCGTGTGGTCCATGAGCCACACGAGTGGGGTTTAAGGCATTGGGGGTGCGAAGTGCGTGTGTGTGAGCGAGACTGAGGCTGTTAGTACAGACTCCCGAAGCGAGTGTGGACCTCCTAGTACTGCGGTTCCCCCCGCGAGGGGGCCGGCTGGGATAGGAGGGAAGCGAGTCTTGAGGAGTGAGTGTACCCCTAGGGACCCCCGGGAGTAGGGGAGACGGGGAGTACCTACCCGTTCGTTGCCCTTACCCGCATAGGCTCCTGTTCCTCCTGAGAGTGGAGGCTCCTAGGAGTGGTCTTAGTCAGTGGCCCGAATTGCTCCCCTCGAACTAGGACCCCAGTTGAAGGGGGTCATACAGGGGGGCACGCCTGGCACTCTGAACTAGGACCTCAGTTAAAGGGGGTCATAGAAGTGTCTGGGTGGGGGTTGGTGAGGCAGATTTGCCCAGTGGGGGGTCTCTGCCCACTAACTAAGACCACCTGGAGGGCTGTTCCTCAGAGGCAGACTGAGAGAAGTCTGACTTCTGAGGCATTAGGACCTCAGGTGTGGGAGAAAATACTCCCACACGGAGACTGCAGCTTAAAGCAGCCACCGTGCGGGAGAGTGCCCCTTTTTCCAGGCCAGGGAAGGGGAGGGTGCCCCACCTGAGGGAAATAGTAGGGACCTCTGAACTAGGACCCCAGTGGAAAGGGGTCATAGGGGGAAAGTAGGCTACCCCGAGCCAGGATCCTAGCTAAAGAGGGTCGTAGGGGTAGCCGAAAATATCTTCACAGGAGCGGTGACCCACAGGGTGAAGGCGGGCCACCGGCTGTGAAAGGGCCTTTCCAGTCGCTAGGGCTGGAAAGGAGGTTAGAACTGACCTGAGGTTAGGGAAAATTTTTGGTTTGTGTACGAAACTTGTTTTGTTTGTGTTTAAATTGAGTTTGAAAATATAAGGAGGGAGGTTCTGGGGTGAGGGCTAGCCCAAAAGTCCCCAGACAGCTCCCAAGCAGTGTTTTTAAGTAATTGGCCAGGTGGTGGCCATTTTAAGTTTACTTTGAGTGTTGTTTTAAGTGATTGGCCAAGTGGAAGCCATTTTAAGTTTTATCTCGGTGGCTTTAAGTTGTGGGCCGAGTGGCGGCCATTTTAAGTTGGTAAAGTAGTGCTGTGTGAGGGCTGCGAGGCAGCCATTTTAAGTTCTCTTTTATGGTGCTGTGTGGTTGTGGGCCGAGTGGCGGTCATTTTAAGTTGGTGAAATAGTGTTGCGTGGAGGCTGTGAGTCAGCCATTGTAAGTTTTTGTCGTATTGTGGTCGAGGGCTGAGTGGTGGCCATTTTGGGTGCGTACTGTGTTGTGTGTTCTTTTACTGTGTGGTGATTGTGGGCCGAGCAGCGGCCATTTTAAGTAAGCGAAACAGTGCTCAGTATAAGTTTAATAAAATTGTTAGTTAAAATTTCTTTTCAGAATATTTTTGAATATTTACTTCTTTTAAAGCAGATTAATTTCTTTAGTTGAGTTATTTCTAGTTTATTACCTTAGAGCTGCTATTTACTTTAAATCCTTATAGGTCCAAATACAATTGATTTCCTTAAGATTTGTTATTTTTATTACAATTCCTATATTTTACTATTTCAATTTACTGATTTATATTAGCCACCTTTATTTTAACTTCCACGTCCTGCTATTTTAATTTATCATCCTATATCAGTTATATTTAAGCTGTAGTATTTATTTCTATAAAATCTGCCACTTTATTTTGATTCTCATCATTAGATGCCATATTTATTTTATTTCAGTTCCATTAAAATCCGCCATCTTTATTTCAATTCCCCCACTTAGAGTTTCCCACAATCAGTTAAACCTGCTATTTTTATTTCAATTCCCGCCATCTTTATTTTAACTCCCACACCCCACTATCCGATTTATTTTATTTAAATCATCATATTTTATTTAATTTCTATAAAATCTGCCATCTTTATTTCAGTTCCCATCTTAAGTCATCATATTTATTTCATCTCATTTCCCACACTTGGTGTCTCCTATATTTGGTTATATTTGATCTCTTTAAACAGTGTTGTTGTTGTGTGTTATAGAGTAAGAGGCACAGTTTAAATTCTAAGCATGGGGCAGGGTACAGGAAAGAGTGCAGTTAAGAAACAGAAAGTGAAACAGACCCTTAAGAATATACCACCTAATAGTCCATTAGGGAAGATGCTGGATAGTTGGGATGATGATGAAGGATTGAAGAGTTTAAATAGAATACAGATGATAAAATACTGTACTGAGGTTTGGCCTCAGGAGAGTATTGCGGAAGGTCCAGTGTATTGGCCGTGGTATGGAACAGAGGAAAAATGGTTATGTGAGGCCCTAAATAGGTACGTTAACACCCGACTAGATCCATGCCAACAAGAAATTAAATACGCAAGATGTTGGATGGAACAAAAGAAACAAGAAAGAGAAGTAAAGATATATAAAGTCTCGAAAGAAAAAGAGAAGTTGATAAGTTGCCAGAAAGGAGGTGGGACCCCTTAGACCATCTTCCTCCTCCTCCAGATCCAATAGAATACCTCCCATTACCTCCTCCTCCCTCAACAGCACCAGTAAATGATTTGCCACCATCTCCTCCGGAATTATACTCCACAATACCAACCCCAAAGGAAAAATTAAGACAAGACCTAAATGTAGAAACAACAAAATCACCTCCCTCCTCAAATAAAGAACAACATATTGCAGATGTATCTTCCTCTGTGCCATCTCCCCTCCCAGTGACACATGAGCCTGAGCACTCAAATTTATCTCCAATTTCGCCGAGTGCATCAAATTCTACTCAAAGTACCCCTACCCCAATTGTAGTTCCTAAAACCTTCCAAAATCCTCCTTTTTATTTTTCTTCTATATTCCAGCCAATCCCTCAAAACGTGTCTTCTCCCATTTTTGGTACTCCTTTTTATATACCCCATGTACCCCAAAACCCCAAAAGTCAAACAGGGAAAGAACATCCAACAACCGAAACAGCTTGCTGCTGTAGAAATAAGGAAGAACATAAAATAAACGAGAAAGACAAATATGTTGAGAGTCACCCATACAATACTAGGTTCCAGGCCAAGAAAATACAAGAAAATCTAAAAAAAGCTGAAAAATTATTTCCTTCAAGGGAAGTACCTATGGGTGGAGCCAGAGGAGGTATAGGCTTTGTGAATGCACCCTTAACCGCCTCCAAGATTAGAAATTTTAAGACAGATATTAAACCCCTTTTGGAAGACCCACTAGGTATTTCCCAGCAATTAGATCAGTTTTTGGGACCTAACATTTACGTGTGGGAGGAGCTAAACTCAATCCTGGTTATATTATTTTCTTCCGAGGAAATACAAATGATCAGGGCAGCAGGTATGAGAATCTGGGAGAGGGAAAATCGAGGTGGTCCTAGAGGGGAAGATAAAATGCCTCTTAACGCCCCTGACTGTGACCCAAATGAAGAGGAAGGAAGAACAAATATGAGACAATACCGGACCTTAATAATAACGGCAATACGGAAGGCAGTACCAAGAACCAATAACGCAAGGTTAGCTTTTGACAGTCACCAGCAAAAGGAAGAGTCACCAAGTGCCTGGTTAGAGAGGTTAAAGAGAAATTTCCAGCTATATTCAAGTGTAGACCCAGACAGCCCAGAGGGACAAGTGTTGGTTAAGATACAATTTGTGACAAAAGCATGGGTTGATATAAGAAAGAACTAGAAAAGATAGATGATTGGCAAGACAAGGGAATGAATGAATTGTTAAGAGAAGCACAGAAGGTATATTTGAGGAGAGATGAAGGGAAGACAAGAACCAAGGCGAAAATGATGGTGGCAGTAGCAAGGGAGAGTGCAGGATTTGGAAGCAATGGATTAGCAGGAGGAGAAGGGGGCAGGTATAATGAGTCTAGAGGAAGTTCCAATCTTTGATGAAAAATAACAGGAAGAGTTACAAAAACATGGTGCAATATTAAAAGAAACAGGAAAATGGGAAATGCCAGATGGGAGGCAAATACTAAACAAAGCACTCACAAGAAAGAAATTAGAAGACCTGCATGCATCAACCCATTGGGGGACCCAAGCGTTACATGACCATTTCATGAGGACCTATGCATGTATCGGAGTATGGGAAATTGCAAGAATAATAATGAGGGACTGTATGATATGTCAGAGAATAAATAGAAAAGTGATGAGAAAACCACCTCAAGGAGGAAGAGAGTTAGCAAAAAGACCATTCCAAAGCATCCAAATAGATTTCACAGAACTGCCTCAAGTGCAGAGATACAAGTACCTATTAGTAATAATAGACCATCTAACCCATTGGGTAGAAGCATATCCGACCACCAGAGAAACTGCAGAAACTGTAAGTAAGATCCTATTAGAACAAATCATACCCTGGTACGGAATCATAAATACCATCGATTCAGATAGAGGTCCTCATTTCACAGCTAAAATAATACAACAGCTTGTAGAAGCCCTAAACATCACGTGGAGATTTCATACACCTTGGAGACCCCAGAGTTCTGGAAGAGTAGAACGAATGAATCAAACTCTTAAGAATACACTTACCAAATTAACAGGGGAAACGAAAATGAATTGGCTGAAATGTCTCCCTTTAGCTTTACTAAGAATAAGGACAAGACCGAGAGCAGATGTAGGAGTATCCCCATAAGAAATGATGTTTGGGCTACCGTTTTTAACAACCCTAGGACATGCAGGAACATACGAAGAAGGAGAAATGAGTGTAAGAAAATATATAAAGACTATCACCAGCACCTTAGAAGAACTAAGAGTTAAAGGATACCTTCCTCAATCCACTCCTATTGATTTTAAAATTCATAAATTTCAGCCCGGTGACTGGGTGTTAATCAGAGCCTGGAAAGAACAACCCTTAGTCCCAAAATGGGAAGGCCCTTTTCAAGTACTATTGACTACTGAAACTGCTGTGCGAACCCAAGAACGAGGATGGACACATATAACCAGAGTAAAAGGGCTGGTTTCTGCACCTAAGGAACCACCACCGACTTTAACAAAGTCTAAAGAGACCTCAGACACACCGCCAAGAGACCCATAAGCTATAATTCCTAAAAATTGTTATATAAATGTTTAAGTGAAAAGTTGTTAATATGTTTTTAATGAAATTTAATGTTTAGTGTGAAAGATGTAAAATTGTAAAATATATTAATTTCTGGTATCTCTTGTTTCAGATCAGAAGATCAAAGGAAAGAAATAGAGCATTCTCCCACACATCTAGCAATCTGGCCCTAAAAAGAACAGAAGAAACAAGTTGATAAAAAAAGGGAAAGTGAACTCCTGCAACAGTAACTGGTAAGAGTAACACGTTAAGAAAAAGAGCGAGAGGGGGGCAAGACCGGATCAAGTTACACTCTTGCCACAAAGAGTTGCTGATCCTCTACGGAGGGGAGACATGATTGGGAGAGTGGCTTGTACCGGACCCCCATTCCTAGGAATCCTCCTACTTATGATCATCAACAAGGGAGAGACAGAACCATGCGAGAAGTGTTACTACCCTTTGTATGCAGGAGAGTCTCGGACTGCCGTCCTCAGGACACACACTAACCCGAGTCCTAATTGTATCAACTTTTTGTCAGTAACAACTTGTATGGAGGATGGAAAAACATATTGGCTATTCGAAAATATAGGAAATTTTAAACAAAAATTGTTGGGGGAATGCCCTATGAAAGAGAAGTGGGTCTGTTCTGAGAAGAAACCCATTGAAGGACAAGTAGGATATGAGGATTATGAACCCGATTTGATAAAAGAAAAAGAAATAAAATGGGTGATTAAAAAGGGACCGAAAATCCCAACTCTGGGAGGGAAAAATCTATTCCTCGACCTAGCGGAAAAGATAAGTCACGAATTTAACATCTCTAACTGCTGGATTTGTGGAGATACTTGTATGGCTGAAATTTGGCCATGGGAGGGAATCCCCATGAGTCCACAGGACGTACTTAGAATTCTAGACAAAGAAGGATCCGAGCGAGACAACCGACCGGAGGAAGAGGCATGGAACCTACGATCCGAAATGATTGGTGAAGAGTGCCTTTGGAGGAGGCATCCAGAGTACACCGTGTATTTGGGTGAGATCCATTGTAAGAGTTATTTAGTCATGAATAAAACCTATCAGTGGTGGATTCCCAAACGTCCGCACTTATATTGGTCAAGGTCCAAAAGATCCCAATGCTCTTATATAGAAAGAGAAAAGTTATATGAATGCCCTACCAGAGAGCCCAATCCATTCTGGGATGCACCCCAAATTGCCAAATTTTGGAACAAAACCAACTATAACTTAGAAAGCCAACTTCAGTTTTGGAGAGCTCCAAAAAATTTATATTGGCTGTGTGGAAAAAGAGCGTATGTAGTCCTGCCAAAAGGATGGGCTGGGAGTTGTACCCTGGGCGTAATAAGACCCTCCTTCTTTCTCCTCCCCAGGATAGAAGGGCATCATTTAGGGGTACCTCTCTATGATGAGTTAGCCGGAAAAAGCGAGAGTTGTCCATAGGAGGCACTCAACAATGGGGAGAGGAAGAATGGCCACCAGAACGTATCATTGCCACCTACGGCCCAGCTACTTGGGCTCAAGATGGGTCATGGGGATATAGGACTCCTATTTACATGCTAAACAGAATAATCAGGTTACAAGCTTTATTAGAAATTATTTCCAACCAATCCACACTAACAATAGACCTCCTCAATGCCCAATCGAGGCAGATGAGAACCATGATATACCAAAACCGGCTAGCTTTAGACTACCTTCTAGCCGAAAGAAGGAGAGGTATGTGGGAAATTTAATTCCTCGGAATGCTGTATTGAAATAGATGATCACAGTGAAGTAATTACCAATATCATGACTAACATCAGAAAATTAGCCCACGTCCCTGTTCAAAGGTGGACCCCATTGATACAGACTGATTGGGGAAATTGGTGGAATAACTTATTAAAAGGTGATAGGTGGAAGAAAGTACTGATTGTCTTAGGTGGTGCCCTAATAAGTATCATGTTTCTTCCATGTATGATCCCATGCCTCATCCGGGTCGTTACGAGAACTGTGATCAACTCCCTCGAACTCACCCTCAAAAGTGGAGAAAAAGACAAAGATGCTAACAACATTTTAATGTTACAAGGACAAGGGATGGAACCCAACCCAGTGGCAGAGAATGATGAAACTGCGGCAGAGACTTACAGAAGATACCAGAAATTAAGAGAATTGTACACTATCAAAGAAGAAACTATTTAAAAACAGTTCAAAATGAACTGTTTGGAGAAACTGTTAAAAACAGCTCAGAAATGAACTGTTAAGAGACTATTTAAAAAGACTGTTTAAACTAAAGACTGAGTGGGAGTTGATGCGGGTTGATGAGGGCTAAAGCCTGATCAAAGTTTTAGAGGGGGAGTTGTTATGAGTTTTGTTTTAATAAAGTTGGGGAAGAATGGGGGTTGCTCGTTGTGGGGGAAGGGAAGCGTCCAGGACTTGGTGGGGGCTGGAGGTGGATGGTGATTGGACCAGGGCACCGACCAATCACTCGACGCCCTGGGGAAATGATTGGTCCAGAATGAACATCAGTAAGGACCAAGCAAAGCGCCCGAATTCCACCAATCGGTGCGTGGATCCAAAACCCACCAATCCTGGACCAGGGACTGTTATAAAAAGGGGGGTTTTCAGTTCTTCGGGGTTCTTTCGGGTTTGTTCGTGTTGGTGTTCGTGTATTTTTGAAAGAACCCAGCGTGTGAGAAGCACACTGCTTTTGGAATTTTGAGCTGTTGTGAAAGACCTGGGCTTATCCTGGGTCTTCTGTTCTCTTTGACTTATTTTTAATAAATGAGAGCCTGTTTCAACCTCTCTTCTGAAATTTGGCCTTGTTCAAATTTATAACAGCTGTGACAGGACAGGGTAGGGTGTGAGGCTATAGAGCAGACTCTTCCATCATAGAGGGTGGCTCTGTGACATCAGAGAGTGGGTTGTGACATCACCAGATGGCTGTGAAACATCATAGAGGAGGCTGTGACATCACAGAACAGACAGTGACATCACAGGGTGACTTTGTGACACCACAGAGTCTTCTGTGACATCACAGAGCAGCTGTATGACATCACAGGGTGACATCCCAGAGTGGGCTGTGATATAACAGGAGGCTGTGTGACATCACAGGTGCTGTGTGACATCACAGGGGCTGTGTGAGGTCACTGGGGAGGTCACTCTGCCCCAGGCCCCCTCACAGTTCCCCCAGAGCAGTCCAACGCTGCTCGTGCACAGCGGGGTCCCCTGTCCCCCCGGGTCCTCCCGCCCCCGGTGCCGCAGCCTCCCCCAGAGAATGTTCCACGAGATCGACCCCAGAGCCTGACACGGGGAGGGGGGGCCGGGGCCCTGGGGGGTGGGACAGGGGGACAGGGACCCCCCGGCAGCGTCCCCGTGTCCCCCAGGGCCAGAGCCTGGGCCAGGGCTCCTTCACCCTGTTCTGAACGAGGGCTTGAGAGCTCTGAAAAATCCCTGGCTAGGGATCAGCAAAAACCAGATTTAATATTAAGGGACAGCACCACAAAGTTCCTTGGCAAGAGTCACTCTGCTCCTGACTGGACACTTCAGGCACAGCAATCAAATGAACAACAACTAGGCCAAACAAAATCTAGGCAGTCAAACGAGAATTGAAGCGTGAACTGTCCCTGTGTGTGTCTGTCTGTGACAAAAGGACAGTGACGGCAAGGACAAAAGGAATACAACCCAAAAGCTTAACAGAGCTCAAACTTAACAGGACTTAACTTATACCTTAACCTTAATTTCTGCCTTAAACTTCACAATTTAGCAAAAGAACAGCACTTAACACTATTTAACCTTACTTATAACCTATGATATTGCAATATAACAGTGGAATAACATTAACAATATTTATATCAGCTTATAACTTACATTAAACTTAACAGAAGTACAACTCTTAGCAGCACCTCTTATAACAACTTAGCTTAGACATCATGACTTAACCTCACTTACAGGCCTGACTGACTCAGATAGCCAAGGCACTCCAACCCCTCCGAGAGCAGCATTTCTGCCACATTTCCCCAGCACAGGCACTCCTGTGTGCACACAGACACAAAGAGTCAGTGCAAGGCACCTGTGAGAAATTCCCCTGAGGGCAGGAAATGCTCCCTGTGGATGCTTTGGCATCTCCCCAGTGGGTGAAGGGTTGAGCCTGGAGGAGTGGGGGGATCAGCCCAGGCTCCATCGTTGTTCAGGATCCCCGAGTGCAGCAAATGGGAGAGTTCCTGGCTGGGAGAGGCCCCACTCAGAGGGAGTCGCTGGCCCAGGAGAGCTCCAAGGGGCTCCTTTTGCAGCGCTGTTTGTAGGGCCCCTAGAGAGGGGCTGCAGTCACAGCAATGGTTCATCCTGGCTGCACTTGGCATCAACAGCTTTCTTTGGCACTGTGCGAACAGGGATGTTGTGCCACTGAGGGAACAAAACCAGTTCCCAGTGCTGCTGCTACAGCAACCAGGAGCTGGTTGGACAGCAGCAGTGCCTGGAGCAGACAGTGTTTGTGCTGAGCTGCAGAGGAGCTGAGCCCAGGGGCTGTTGGCCAAGGCCAAGGCCCAAGGAGCATTTCTCAGCTTGCAGCATAACATAAAGAATGCTTGCTTATTTCAAATACATTACCTGCTTGTAAGCCTTAAAATACAAGGCACAGATCTCCATTATTAAGCTTAGAACTTCCTAATATCTCACTAGATATACTTCTCTGGAGCTTAGGGAGTTATTTTAGCCCAGCATTAATACACAGACCATTGTTCTACTTGTGCTTATTTTTATACTTCTTACATAATTTTCTGCTGACCTATCTTATGGCTACTGCTTAGCTCTAATCACAGTTCTCCTGTCTCTGAGGCTTGCCTTTTGCAGCTTTCCCAAAACCCTCTGATTTTATGGATTCCTACACAGAGGAGCTGAGCCCAGGGGCTGTTGGCCAAGGCCGAGGCCCAAGGAGCATTTCTCAGCTGGCAGGGCGGCCTGAGAAGGGGAGGGGGGAATGCAGCAGCACAGGGCTCATGGAATGCATGGACCATTGTGACACCGTGAGGCCTTGTGACACCAAGGGACCATTGTGACACTGTGGGGACCAGTGAGACCAAGGGACCATTGTTACACCGTGGGGCTTCATGGAATCATGGAGAGCACTGTGATATTTCGCTCGCCTCATGGAACAGGGGGACCATACTAAAGCTGTATGGTTCCATGGACACTAGGGACCATTGTGACACTGTGAGGCCCCATCTGCAGAGGGTCCATTGTGACACCAAGGGGCCTCATAGAACTGTGGAGACAATTATGATGCTTTGGGGTGTCATGGAACCAAGGGGCCATTGTGACACAGTTGATGAGTTCTCTTAGAAGATGTGGTTGTAGATGCAAGGAGAAATGAGGTTAGAAATGATAGGTAACAGCCTGTCCCTCATGCTTCTCTCTTGCCACAGACGACAAAAGCAACAGCCATCTCTCCCCTGGCTCCTTCTGCTCCTGGACAAGAAGCCAAAAAGGAGCAAAATGAGCAGGACAACCACATGCGTCCAGCTGTGCTCACAGCACAGCCCCATCATTCCAAGAGACTAAGTGCCAGTTGTGGGTGCTGCTGTCTTTAGTGCAAGGCAGAGGTGCAAGTTTCTGAGCAGCCAGCACTTGCTGTTGCTGGCCGAGGATGCTGAGTGCTGGAGTCCTGCAGGATGTAGCCATTTCCTGTGGGCAGTGACAGCTCAAAATTGGCCTTTAACCTGTCATGCTGAGGCACCGAAGAGCTGGGGGCTCTGGATGACCCTTTGGCTGCCTGACTCAGTGAAGCTCTATTTCTGGGCTTCTGCAGTGCTTTGTCCAAGGGCACACATGGCAGTGCTGGAGATCCCAGGGCTATGTTGGTTTTTCCATCGTGGAAAGGTGTGTTTGGCTTGTGGAAGTGTTCTGCAGTATTCCTGAGGAGTTCTTCACTCGTACAGACTCTTTTGGCCCAGCTGTCTTTTGGCTTTTGATAAGCTGCAAGGAGATGACTGCACTGTCCCTGAAGCTGTGGGGGGCCATTTCTGTCCCGTGTGGCCAAGGAAAGGAACTGCGCAGTTGCGAAGCCTTCTTGTCAGGCAAAAGGCAGAAGTGGCGAATTTCTGTGGCTCTGTTCCATGGTGAAGTCTGCAGCTTTGGAAAGTGCCTTGGAGCCTGGAGTGAGGGTGAAGCTGCAAGTCCTTGAGTGCTCTCTTGTGTTGCTCTGCACAGGAGGGACGTATTGAAATGGAGGATGCAGTATTTGAAGTCAGATGGGCAACTTTTTGGCTGGCCAGCTGCGTAGGCCAAAAGGAGCCAGGGGTGCTGCCGGTCCAGAGCAGCTGAACGTGAGGCAGCCTGTGGCCAGGTGGCCAAGAAGGCCAAGGGCATGGTGGGCTGTGTCAGCAGCAGAGGGGCAGCAGGAGCAGGGCACTGAGCGTTGACCTGTGCTGGGCAGCGCTGCGGCCACAGCTGCAGTGACTGCTGTGTGCAGTTGTGGCCCCTGTGAAGCAGAACGTCACTGAGGGGCTGGAGCGGGTGCAGAGAAGGACACGGGAGCTGGGCAAGGGTGTGGAGCACAAGCCCAGTGACGAGGTGCTGAGGGAGCTTTAGTCTGGACAACGGGTGGCTCGTGAGGGGACCTTCAGCTTCTACTCTCTCCATTGAACTATTTTAGCCACTTTTTGTAGTTACTTTTTCCCCCCTTTTTTTTTAACTGCTATTTTGTCTTTGCTTGGAGAATGAGGCTTCTTCATTTTCTTTTTTTCCCATCCATGCTGCTTTTCCTCATTATTTTCTGTCCTTTTACAGGACTGGTACTGGTTCTGCTAGAATTTTAATTTCTAAGGTGTCACTGCTGTAGAATGAAATAATTTTGCATGACAAGACATCATTCAGTGCTAGCACCTTGGTGCAGATGAAACTGTGTATTTCTTGGCCAGCCAGTATGGCATTTGAGATCACTTTCAGGTTATCAACGCCTGTGGCTTTTTGCAGCCCAGGGAATCAATTTGTTTTGTGTTCGGGAATTGAGCAGGATATCATTGGCCTTTTATTCCAACCGGTCCTCAGAGATCAGAGGAGCTGGGAGGGGCTGGGCAGCATTTCTGATTTCATCCACTTCAGCAGTGTCAGTGTGGTTGAGTCCAAGAGAAGAACTTGCTCAAGCACAGATGCAGAAAGAGTGCAGTTCTCAGTGCAATGCTCTGGGTCAGATCGTTTTCCATAAGTACCTACAAGCTCCAAATTCCCCAAGAGTGTGGTTTATTGAAGCAACAGAACAGCAATCTCAGGATTGCTGCTGAGTGGGGGCACTGCCTACCAAGTTTTGATGTGAGAGAGGACAGTAAAGACAGATTATAGTAGTGAGATCTACCTGTCTGTCTGTCTGTCTGTCTATCTATCTATCTATGTAACTTTTACATAATTGAATCTTCCCATCTCTGGGCCAAGGATGTTGGAGGTGCAAACCTCACCTAAAGCATCCCTTTCAGGAGAGGATTAGAGACATGTTCCGTGTACCAGTTCTGAGCAGGCAGAGATGTTTCCCCCTCCAGATATGGGTTTTTCCCCCTCAAAGCTGTTTTCCTTCTCCGGCCTCTTCTGCCCTGAAGTCCCCACTTAATTCTTTAAATTTCTGCCTGTCCTAGAGAGGTGGAACAATTCCATGGTTAGGTGCTGTTTGGTGACTCTGCTCATACATGCATTACATGACACATGGTTTCCTTCACTGGCATCCCCAGGGGTGTGTAAGTGCATTCGTTAATTGGGGCCTTATGAGAGTCTCTGTTACTGCTGGTCAGAATTCTCAGTTGACAAAAGAGGGAGAAAAAACACCTTGGTCCTCTTCCATATACTGAGGCGGCTGTAGAGGCTCTGTGACATACATCAAAGTATCTTTGCACGCATCCCTATCTCCTGAATGACGAGGATTTCTAACAAGAGTGTAGATGTCAGGAAGGCAGGAATGCTGGTGCAGGCCCGAGGAGAACGTGAACTGCAGAAGTGTCTCTCCCAAGGGCTGAGCTCAGCCAGGAAGCCACCTGCAGAGCCAGGATGGAGCTGTGGGACAGGGCTGGGTGTCAGTCACTACTGAAAGACAAAGAGGACATGGCAGGAGCAGAGGGAGGCACTCACCAGAGCCTTGAGGAATGCCACACCTTCCCTGTCAGCTGCCTGAGAGGCTGTTGGAGCTTCAGTGCCAGATGGCCCCTGATTGTAGTGCCAGGCTCACTTTGGAATCTGTGCCTCCCCACGGGCAGAGAATGACCCAGGAGAGCATCAGCACAGTGCCTTGGGAATGTGTGAGCCCATCAGTCTCTGAGTCTTGGCTCACAAATATCACATGGGAAGTTGAAACCCATTTTCTCTTGCTTTCTGTGAAGGTCTTTCTAGAGAAAGAGCAGGGGCAGACTGCTTATCAGAGATGCCATGCCAGGCTCAGGGAGAGCTGTTCCCAGCCCGAGAGCAGGAAGAGCAGCTCAGGCAGCAGGTGGAAGAGCCATAGCAGAATGGCCAGGTAAGCCTGACTGGCCAGGTGACAGAGGGAAGGGCAGGAAGAGGGGGATAAAACAGCTCTTGGGCCTGAGGAGGCCAGGAGTCCCACAGGCACTGAAAGCACAGAGCCTTGGAATCTGCAGAGATCAGCACTGGGACAGGAGGTTTGCAGTGGAAGCAGAGGTGGGTAGGGAAGCAGAAAGACGTGGCTGAATAGATGTGATTTTGAGGCTGCAAGAGGAAAAAGCTGAGCATGATGGCAGCTCCCAGTCACTTGCTCTGCATTTGTGTGTACAGAACATCAAGGCAGAGCCACAAGCAGAGCTGCCCGAAGCTCAGAGTGCCATCATGGCAGTGAAGAGAAAGAACAAGGAAGACATGAGAAGAATTCAAGAGGAGATGAATCTCCATCAGCACAGGGGCGATCAACAAAACCAGGTGAGAGAAAGAGTGGCAGCCACTCCACTCATGAAACTTCCTCTCCATTGTTGTTTACAAACCATCAAGGAAGATGTGCAGGCAGAGCTGCAGGAATCTGAGGCTAGGAACAAGGCAAGGGAGAAGAGGCTGGAAGAAGAAATGAAAATCATCAGAGAGAAAGTTAATCACCTCCCTCAGGCTCTACAAAAGCAAGTGAGTGAAGGAGGGACAGCCACTGCAGTCACCAAACTGATGCTTTCTGCCCTTCTTGCCTTTCAGTGCAGAGCAGCAGGGAGTGGGGCCATGCCTCTGAGTGCCATCCTGCTCTAGTGTGGATCACAGTTACTCTGAAGGACATTTCCTGCTGTGCTGGATCTCAAGTGCTGCCCTGGACAGTGGGACTTGTTCTTTGGCTTTTGGCCAGCAATCATCCAAATTGATTCCTGCTGGCATGTTCCTGCTCTCTCTGTTTCTTTACAGGGGAACATGGTGACCCAGAGGAGGATTGAAACAAGCTGTCTGTATCCCTTGTATATCTGTTCTTTCCCTTTGCTCACAGTCAATGACTCTTGGCTGAGAGGGACAAGCTGTGGTCTCTGATTGCTTTGTTCTCTGACTTGAGGTGCAAGTGTCGACATCTCACCTGGCAGACCGCAAAGACTTCCAGCAAACAACGGGCAATGAAGGGCCCCAAGGTTGGTGTGAAGCACAGGAACTGTCCCCACCAGAAGTGCTACAGGTTCAGCACACCTACATGGACTCTGGCACTAAACCTGCTGCTGCAGCATTACCTGGGGGAATCTATTCTGTTGAACCTGGGAATTCGAGCTGGGGCAGTTTGTTCATCTCCAGGTCTGACAGCAGCATGGCTGCTCCGAAACTGGAGATTGAGAAGTACCTGGAGATACTGGGTTAGTGTGGCGTATTTCTTGTCTGAGGGACAGTGTACTCTGTGCAGGTGTCAGCAGAGCTGTACCAAATGCTCCTCCTGAGTCTGGTGTCCCACTGGGGACATTCAGGACTCCCCAGAGGAAGTGCTGTGCTCTGAGGCAGCGAGGGAGCGCTCTGGGTGTTCCTGCTGCCTCTGAGGGCAGCTTGGACTGGCTTGGCTTTGCCTGAGCTTCCCTCTCTGCTAAAGGCTGAAGCAGCGATTGTTTTTGAACCAGATGAAGGCTGTGGACAAGCAAATCATCTGGACAAGTCCTGTGTGCTAGTGGCCAAACTGAACACAATTTTTAGCTTCTTAAATTCTCCTTAGATTCCTGACTCCCAAATAGTCATCAGAGCAAACAAACCTCACAGAAGTTGACTGGTTTTGGAGTTTTGTCTTTTTGGCTGGGGATTTATTTTTGTCATTTTGGTTGAGGGGGAAGGGTTGTTGTTTTGTTTTGCTTATTTTTGTGGGGTTTGTTTGTTTTCTTTTGGTTTGTTTTTGCTATTGTGGTTGTTACTATTGTTACCCAGCTGACCACAAAGGGCTCAGAGTCCCTGACAGTGGGGCTGCCTTTTGTATCTCCTGGAAGCTCGGATCTCTGCTTAAAAGTGAGCATCTTGTATTTTGTTTCCCTCAGAGAGAATGGTGACCATGGAAAACCCTGTGATTAAATACACAGAAAGGGGACGTATTGGCAGCGGGTGAGTCCAAATGCAGTTACTTCTACACAACCATGGGCCAGGAGTTTTTCTGGTGGAAATGTCTATCCAGCATGAAGTCAGGCCAGCTGGAAACATCTTCACACCCTGAGGATAGATTGTCCCATCTCTCAGTGCTGCTCAGAATTTGTGAGTGTGCTCAGAAGGCTTTGTCAGAGACATCTTCATGCTGCCGAGGTCTTGCCTGCATCAAGGAGCAGGACCTGGAAGATCTCCTTGTCTCTCAAGTGTAGGACAGCTCTGTGTTAATTTCTTTAGCATTTCTGTATGTCTCACAATCATACTGACACACTAATGAAAAAAGAAGAATCTTGCTTGCCTGAAAGGGCAACCCCCTTATCAAAGCTGTCAGGTTACAGTTCTCAGGAACATTTCTTTCCCATGGTTTGCTGAAGGAAATAATCTGTGGTTAGGATAGGAACCACACAGTTTAGAAACTGAAACCCAAGATGAAAGAATAAACTCCCTTTAGGAGCTGAGGCAGTGAACCCCAGTGCTTCAGGAACAGGCGCAGTGCCCATGCACTTGAGAGGAAAATGCATCATCTGCCTTCTGGCAGAGCCCTCCTGCATCCTGCAGGTTCTGGGCATTTGCAGGAGACATCTCCTGTGTGGGCTGGCTTTCACTCCAAGAGCTAAACAGCTTCTCATTTCACTGCTTCTCTTTTGTTTCTAGGTCTTTTGGAGATGTGGTTAGAGCACTCAAGAATGCCACAGGAGGAGAGATAAATGTCAACAGCCCTGTGTTTTTGGTCTATAATTTCATTATTTTCATGAAAACATGCATTCCCATCTCCACATTTTTGTGTTTCTAATTATTCATATACCAAAATACTTCTTTTTTAACTCTTTATTTATTGCAGTTGGTAATTTTTATGTCCTCGTTCTTAAAAAAAATCCACAAGCCATTTTAGCCTCTGGCTCTCAAAGGTAGTTTCCTACCTGTCTGTTTTAAATCAGGGCTACAATTCTTTAATGCAATTGAGACAGGTCCAGGAAATGCACACCAGGCACACCAGTGATTCCTCTTGTAGAATGTCATGGCCCTGTCATAAGCCTCTTTTCTTTTCTTACCCACGCCCCCCCCAACCCCCCCCCCCCCCCATCAGCTCAACATTTAGTTGCAAACTTAAACAAGATGAGCAAAATAACAACATAACAATGCTGTTGTGGGCCTTTGGGATCACCCTTGCTGATCTTTCTGCTTTTTCTGTTGACCAAGGCTCTGATCCAGGCAAAGAGATTGCACTTAGTGACACAGAACCATTTGGCTGGAACTCTGCTGATTTCTAGTAACAGCTGGAGGCCTGGATCTCCACAGGATGCTTTGGCTGTCCCAGGCTTTGTTGGCTTTTAGCTGCAAATACCATTGCCCTTGCTTTCTTATCCAGACATACCATGGCTTGGCAAAAACTGCCCAGTGGGCCATATTCCAAAGGCAGTTTGGGCTGGAGTTTGTGAAGGAAGGAGACCCTTATCCAATTGCAAACCACATTAAAAAATTTGTAAAAGAGAACTTCCCATCCTTAACAAATAACTGACAATTCAGAAGTGGACACAGAACTTATTTACAGAATGAAAAGAAAGGGAATTTTCCAATGGAGCTGTGGGTTCTGTAGTTTTTATTCTGACTCCCACTCACAGATAGCACTGGAGAAAGTCATGTCTTCTGCCTGCCATGAATTGTTTGGCTGCAACCATCAGAGGCATCAGTCTGGAGACAGGCTCGGCTGATGTTAGGAACAGGAGCTGCCCCAAGGAGAAAAAAAATGAATGAACTTGTACCTCCCAAACCCATCTCCCCACAGGCTCAAGCAGGATTCCTTTGGTTCTCAGAAATACACAGATATAGGGCTGAGAAGACCATTTGGATCTATGTGATCATGCCCAAGACCACGCTCATGCTGTTTGGGTTTTGCCATTTTTCTTTTCTATGTTTTCTGTATTCTTTGCACATATATTGGTATCTCTGTAAGCTACTCTATTAGTGACTAGTTTTCCCAGTACTTTTCCATGGCCTTTCCCTAAGCAGAAAGACAAACCTCCAGAGCTCCAAGCACTACTGGGGGGGAGGTAGAAGGCCCCAGTGCTATCTTGGTTCTTCCTGGGACAGACCCCTCCAGACAGCTGGTGAAGTCACCATCCCTGCAAGTGTTTCAGAAAAGACTGGATGTGGCACTGGGTGCCATGGTTTACTTGAGGTGTTAAGGCATGGGTTGGACTCCATGATCTTGAAGGTGTCTTCCAACCCAGTGATTCTGTGATTCTGTGACTGAGGAAACTTTCCCTGCAGCCCTGGAAAGGGCTCCGGGAGCCCTTGGCCAAGGACGGGGATCAGGGCTCAGGGAAAAGCAGCAAAGGGCTCAAGGCGAAGGCGAGAGGGCAGAGCTGCCACAGCGTGGCCCAGCAAGAGCCTCATCTGCTCCTCCTCAGGCCGCGCCATCCACGCTGCCGTTTGCGGCGCCGGCGGCTCCTCTCGCTGCGGGGCTCCAGCGCGTCCCGGGGGCCGGGCCCGTCCTCTTCGGGAAGCGCCGGAGCCTCGGAGGCGAGCGGCTGCTGCTGCGGCCGGGCGGGGAGAGCTGCGGCCGCGGCCCCGGGCACGGCGAGCTGCCGCTATGGCCGGCTCCTGCTGTGGCTCCTGCCCGGCGGGCACAGACACGGCCGAGGGCTGCCCGGGAGCTCCCTGCCGGTCCGCAGCGGGCCCGGCCGGGCTGCTGCTCTCCGCGGCCTCTGCCCGCCGCTGCCGGCCCCGCCGCGCTCCCGCTGCCTCTGCCGCAGCCGGGCCCACACGGGAGGCGGCACATTCCGGCCGGCTCGCAAAAGCCCTGCCCGCAAACCCCCCGCATGGCCTCGGCTCAGGCACAGGCTGCCGGCGTCCTCGCAGCTGCGAGCCGGGCCTGGCTGCTGCCGGCCTCGGGCAGAGCTCCCGCCTGTGTCTCCATGGCCACGGCTGCTCGGCACAGCGGGCTGAGCACAGCCAGCGCCAGGAGCAGCTCTTCACGGGCCCGGGCTCCGGGCACTCCGAGCTGCAGGCAGCACAGAAAAGGGCTCTTTGTTTCACCTCCTCTTTCAGCGCTGCTAAGAATGTAGCCTGCAGCAAGCTGAGAACACCAGAGCACGGAGCCCTTTGCAGGCAGGGCTGTGTCTGCTGGAGGGGCAGAGGGAGCCCAGCAGGGATCAGACACAAACCAGCAGGGCACTGAGGAGCCCCTGTGGTGGCAGTGAGCAGCTCCGGGCTCTGGGCGCTGCTGCTGGCATTTTCTATTGAGCCATCTCCAAGGTCTTCTCTTGTGCTCTGTATTTCTAAGTGTCTTCCCTCTTGCTTCTTGGTTTTGCTTGTCTTCTGCACCTTCATTTCTCCAAATTTTCCTACCCTGTCAGCAGCAACCCCCATCCACAACTGCCTATGAAATATGAACCAAGCAGCTGGCATCAGCAATGTGTAGAATCCTATGGCTCAGGAATTCTTATGTCAGGGCCCTGTCTGTGCCTTATGCTTGTCAGCACCTCCTTCTCTGTGCAAAAACTAGTGATGAGTGGAGGTTTTTTCCTAAGAGCTCTGAGAAGCAAATGATGTGCTGGGATTCTCATGAGTGGATCCATTAAGTTCATTGCTGGGAAACACAAAAGAATGCCAAGGTAGCAGATCAGCTGGGAGCTGGTCACTCCCTGCAAAGGGCTCATGTATGATGTGGGAATACCACGTTCCAGGGTGGGCAAGAAGGATCAATGTGCTCAAGGTGCAGCTGCTGAGGTTTGGGTTCACCTGGAGCACAGTCACGGGTGGTGAGCACTGGAAGATGCAGCTGCAGTCCCCATCCATGTCCCTTTCAGTGATGGCTTGAGGGTGTCTCAGCCTGGACCCAGAGTGCCCTGGGGGGCTCCTGGGGCTGGCTTTGCACTCAGGGTGAGGATGGCCAGGAGCCACTGAGGCCGGCAGTGGGGACCAAGGCTGGGGCTCGTGGCCTGGCAGGTGTGGCTCTGGGAGCTGGGACATGCCAGGGCATGGCTCACTGCCACTGTCCTCCGGAGCCCTGGCTAGCTCTGTGATGCTCCAGGGGCAATGGTGAGAGCAGGGAAGTGGCTAGACTGGGGTTTTGCCTGAGCCAGAACCTCTAAGCCAGCCTGGCAGTAGAGACCCTGGAGGAGCCACGAGCACCGAGTGAAGGAGGCAGAGAAGGCTCTTCTGCAGTGCAAAGTCCAGCAAATTTATTAGGAGAGGCAAGGACAGGTTACACAGGACAGAACTGCCAAACGGGAACACAAGCCGAGCTCTCGCTCGGCTCTTGCTGTCTGGGAAGGTGCTGCGAGCTGTGGTGGCTGCACTCAGCCTTGGCTGGGAGGATGATCTGTTTTTAAAAACTCTTAAAACAGGGCGCAGGCACCATATAGTAACCAATAAACGAGTCCCAGGGTGTGGTTTTGAGGGCTGCAACAAATCAGAACAAGGGGAGGACAGAGGGTTGGGATAGGGATTGGATCTTAAGGTGAGGGACAGGAAACTTTCTGGAACAAAGGGCAAGGTTTGAGCTGATGGACAGGGCAAAGGGGTGGGGTTGTTTTGACAGACAGGGAAAAATCTGGGAAGGAGGGAGGGGATTCCTGGAGGGACAGTTGGGTAGGAGGGCATAAGGCAGGGGAGAAACTAACTGTGATAACTCGGGGAACACCTGAACATACGACAAGCTAATAGAACATTGGACTCAATAAACTAACACGCCGCAACCCAGGAATTGAGGCTCTCAGCAGCTGCGAGGTGGCAGTGTTAGAACACGCAGCAGCTGGGGGAAGTCATCTCTCTCTCGCTTGGCTCTTGCTGTGCGGGAAGGTGCTGCGAGCTGTGGTGGCTGCACTCAGCCTTGGCTGGGAGGATGATCTGTACCAGGGGAGAGCAGAAAGCTGCCACGGTGAGCAGAACATGCTCAAAGCATTGCAGTGCAGAGAATGATACTGCCCCTGAAGTGCAAAAAGCTTGAAAGCATAGAATTCTGTGCAGCACTGTGGTACAAATTTTCTCTTCTAGGACATGTCCCTTTTTGTATTCTGTAGACAAATTATCAGGATTTATAGAATACATTGGGGCTTTTTCATAAGGGTTTTGGGAGAACTCTCAAGTTTATTTTTATTTACATTTTACATCCAGCATTTATACGGATTTTTCTTATTGTTCTTTTGTAAGTACTTAGGGAACAAATACGCAAGCATTTTTAATCCTTTGGGATATTGTGATTTATATCTTCAGAAAGAGAACCTTGTTGAACAAGTGTGAAGACACCAAGAGAGGGAAAATAGCATAAAAGTGTTTTAAAACAGGGCATATAATGAGGACTGCAGAACTGAGTAATTCCTCCAAGGGGGGAATTAGCAAGGTATATTACCAAGAGTTACTGCCAAGATACTTCCTGAAATCAAGGGAAATGTGACCTGCAGCCATACAAAGTACAGCCAAAGCAAATGAAAACCCTTTGGAAAAGAGGGAATTTTGCCAGTGATATCAATCTGCTGGGATGACTGAGGGATGCCCACCATCCTTGCACTGCATTCCTCAGTATCTGCAGTGTGCTTTCTCCCAATTTCTGTCAAGTGAACAAGCAGCTGCCCTTGCTTTACCATTAACTTCAGCTCTTAGGAGAATTACCTAGCATCATAAATGGTTTTTGGAGCTGAGCAGGACTTTCCCAAAATCTTCTACAAAGCAGAAAGGAACCACACAGTTACTTCTGCTGATGTTAGTGAAGGGTTTCGTGAAAGGAGATGTATGAGAACATTGCATTCTAAAACTTCCACATTCAAGAAAACATGAGTGCACTTAGAATAAAACATACAAGGCTAGCATAACATCAGAACAGGATAAAATGAAATTACTAGACTGGAAGTGATGTATCAGAAATTAAATGTATAATTTCTGATACATCTGCATGAAAAAGAAAGACAAATAAAAAGGAATGAAGGTTTTAAAATTGCACTGCAGGAGAGTAAACCACCACTATAAACAGAGCTGAGAGATTCAGCTTGGAGTTGTATTAGAGTGGAATCCATTCACTGAAGGTTTCTGGTGCACACAAGTGCACCAGACTGAGGGAAAAAAGGAGCAAAGTTTAATTTCTGAAACCCATTTAGATTCCGGGAAGCATTGTCTAGAGATCTAAAAAGCTAAAGCCTCAGAGAATCTGAACCTAAAACCTCCCCAAATCGATTAATAAGGTAGGATGGGCACACCTCTGGTGTTTTCAGAGTCAATGAAACTGACAAGGAGTGTCTGGAAATTAGGAATGCCAACCCAGATTTTATCTGCATTACTTTAAGAACACCTTAATAAGGCACATTAGGAACTCAACACTAACATTCTCACCCTGCTCTATTTACTTTACATTTGAATACAGGCTGGTAGAAGGAGAGATCTGGCTTTAATTTCTCCCCAAGTTATCTGTTGCACTTTCAGGTTAGGAGTACATGTAAAATGCAGCTAATCACTCTCTCTCTCCATGAATATTCCACTAGTGGACTGACATACAGAAACATCCTTCTTCTCTTTATACCTTCCCAAGTGGTGCCTTAACTAAAAGGAGATTTGTGTAAATCACACAGAAAATCACCAGAACTGCTGAAATTAACACTCAATTCCATGATAAAGGCTTCTGAGAAAACACTCCACAGGATCACTGAACAAACTCAAGCTTGGAAGAGAAACATTCATTTTAGCACTGATCAAAGGGAAAGAAAGAAAAAAAAAATTCTGTGAAAATTCCAAGTGGAAGATAAGGAGAAAGACAGGAAGCAGAGGAAGAGCAAGGCCCTGTCAGATGAGCTGTGGAAGGTAACTTTGTGCCTCAGCGCTGTCAGAGGACGTTCCCTGTCACTGGTGCAAGCAGCTGGAGACAGAAATACTGCTTGATTTGGGGGCCACAGTCTTGGTAAGTGCAGAGGTGGTTCAATAACATGACATGAGGGAGTTCCCCCAGAGCAACTGGGATGCCTAAAAGAAGTGAACAGCTCACCACAGCCTGGCCCCTCGGCTGCTTTTCCTTCTGACCCTCCTGGGGAGGCTCTGACATTTCCTCTTCCCTGATGGAAGTGCAGCTGCTGCCAAGGGAAACATCCCCATACTGACTCAGTGTTCCCTTTGCTTCCCACATGTCCCATCTGCTGTCCCTGTCCAGGAGAGCTGCTCTGCACGGGAGGAGGAGACCGAGGGAGAGCCTGGGAACATGGGGGGCTGCAATCCCTCCTGATCTGGTTCTGTTTATGGATGGGTAGAGTTAGACTTGGATAGTTACAAGTGTAGGGATATTTACATACATTGACTGATATTTGTATAGGGATATTATGAATGTGTATCTATTTGCATTTATGGATGTATGTTATGTATGTATATATGTGTGTTTGTGTGTGTGTAAACATATATAAAAATATAGATATGTATGCAGTTATATATATGTGTACCTATGTTCACTTTACGTCCCTGCTTTGTTATATTCACATATGTGTACAGTTGTACAGCTCTATAGTTCCACTGTTACAGTTAGATGGATTTTTCTATTGGTACACTGATATTTGTATTTATAGATAGGATTCTTAAGAATATGTTTACATATGTCTTACTATATGTCATATGTAACACTTAATATATATTTACACTGCACATTGCTGTGGTGTATTTAATTCTATTGAAACGCGTATGGATTTGTACAGTTCTGAAATTGTGTTAATTTAGTTCTAGGCTAGGGTTGTTTAGAGAGGAATATTGATATTCCTGTGTTTGTATATGGGCTGTTCAGTTGTAGTAATTTGTAATAAATTTAATTGTTAAACTTTGATTGATATTTGTTTCTAATGAGTGTTTGTAGAGGGTTTCAGTACATTAGATTTTTTAAACTGTATTTGATATTTCTATATATTTACATTGCATTATAGTAACAATAAATTTGTTTTGCAACCTTAAATTGATATTTGTATGTTGACATCGCCAGTGTAGCAATTTATAAAAAATTTCATATTTTTAACCTAAGTTGATTTTTGTATATTTGTTTAGTGTTGCAGTGCTACAGGGTGGTAGAAATGCTGCAACCTTCTTGGAGGCGTCTCCTTCATAAGCCGCTCAGCGGAAGGCCACGAGAACAGCCATTTCCAGTCCATGCACACGCACACGCCACAGACAGCTCAGCACAGGAAGGCAGGAAGGGTCTTTGCATGGCATATTCCAGCAAGGGTTTTACTGCATCCAGCACACCAGAGGGATCAGAGACAAAAGACCAAACCATGTGGTCTGCAGGACTTCAGTGTGGGGTCAGTGACCGGTGACCTGAGGGCACAGGGGCGGGCACAGGGCAGGGCCAAGGGCAGCAACCTGTAGGGGGATGAGGGATGAATAATTGGGGTGGGCGGTGTCAGCTGGCCAGTGGGGGAGGCAATCTGATGTGGATTGGCAGAAGTGCTGCAGAGCGTCAGGGGTTAAGTCTTCTCTATCAGTCTAGGTTGGGAAAACTCTGTGATCTGATCTTCCTTGAGGGGGAGGAGTCAGAGGATTCCACAACTCCCCTGTTTTTACTTACTATGAAGATTTCCCCAGTGGACCTCTGCAGGCACTTAACTAAACAGGGAAACATGAGTAAAAACAATGATTGCAACCCGAAAAATTCCTCTAACAAATGATGAAACCTATCCTGTCAACCCCCATTGTCTGAAAAGTTCATTGATGCCATCTGGGTTCTTCTTAACTTTTAAGTCCTTAAAAAGTCCTTGCTCCCTCAGCTCTGGATGTTTAGATGGATGGATGTTGGGTGTGAAGAAATTTGAAGCAGTACATCCTTCCAAAGTTGTGGCAGCTGTGTCCATGGTGAGCAGTGAAAAGTGTATTGCTGCTGGTTTTAGAGTGTTACATGCTTGGTGTTATTAGCATTTGGTAGCAGCTCACTCAGTGCTTAGGAGGTAGCACTGGTTTGCTTACTGAGCGAGCACTTTCGATTCTCTTAGCATTTATTTTTTAAAGTTTTTGCAGCAGTTAGCCCAGGGATCAATACTGAGGCTGCTATTTTCTTTATTCTGCCTCAAAAATCAATATTGTTTCTGCAGCCAGATTTAAACTGATGGACAAATCTGTTGTGCTTAATTTTTTTGGTCACGAATTATGGTAATGCTAGGTGCTAGCAGAGCAGGCTTCCCAAGTCACAGGGTGTTTTGACCATGGCACCATTTATTTGCTGGTGGAGAGTAAGGTTTCCAAGAGGCTTCATGGGCGAGCAGGGCTCCCTCGGAGGTAATTTCTCAGAGAACAACCTGTAAATAGAATACATTGGCAAGAAAAAATTAAATTGTGATAGGCTGCAAGATTTAGTAAACACTGAGTATTTGCAAATTTCAATTCACAGATTTGTTACGTCCAGAGTACACAGAGAGACAAAATTTTATTTAGTTACACATCCTTTTAGTAAGGCTGTTAGAGGGTTTTACCTCTCTGCTATCCAATGGTTTTAAAGACTTGTTATTCTTAAGACAAATTTACTGGGGTCTTCTAACTACCCTTATAAAAAGGAGACACAGTTGTGCTGTTAGAATATAACAGAATTTTGAAAACAGAAAGCATTCTTAAAAGGTCACAAAAATAGCTATAAAAGAAACCATGCCTATAAAAAAATTAATTATTAGATGACTTGAATATGTTTGAGCAATTGCACATTGGTATATATCTTTGCATGAAATTCACACATGTAGAACACAAAGTCTAATAAACTTCTGAAGTTGCTGCAGCTGAGGTTTGGGTTCACCTGGAGCACAGTCAGGGGTGGTGAGCACTGGAAGATCCAGCTGCAGTCCCCATCCATGTCCCTTTCAGTGATGGCTTGAGGGTGTCTCAGCCTGGATCCAGAGCACCCTGGGGGGCTCCTGGGGCTGGCTTTGCACTCAGGGTGAGGATGGCCAGGAGCCACGGAGGCCGGCAGTGGGGACCAAGGCTGGGGCTCGTGGCCTGGCAGGTGTGGCTCTGGGGGCTGGGACATGCCAGGGCTTGGGTCACAGTGGGAGCTGTGAGCAAGGGCACGGCCAGCTTGGCAGCCGAGTGACATGGTTCTGCTGGCTGTGACATCACAGAGGAGAGGTCACACTGACCTCTGTGTCAGGACCAGCTCTGGGCAGTTGGATTCTGGCAGCCAGTGAGTGCACATGCAGGGGAAATGCTGGGCTGGATGGGGGCTGGGAAAGGTGACCTGGGGATTTAAAGCCAGAGTGAGAGCTGGGACCCTCAGGGCAGGGCACTGTCCCCAGGGCTGAGGGAAGTGGGGCTTGGGGCTCTCAATGTGGCAGGTGCCCAGAGAGGCTCTGGGGACATTGCAGGTGTCACCAGCTCCCTGGTCCCTCCCAGCCAGACATGCTGAGCCCCCTTTCTCCCACCAGGCCATGTCTCCAACACTGGCCTTCATCCTGGCCCTGTTATTCACCCCCAGCGGGTTGAAAGCGGACATGAAAATTGATAAAGATGCGGTCAGGCAGATCTGGGAGCGCGAGGAATTTCTGCATTGGGAGATGACTCGGCTCCTGCAGGAGGTGGATGACAACAATTCCATCATGGAAAGCCTGCTCCTTTCTGTACGGCAGCTGCTGTGGCTGCCTTGGCTGACCATAGCTGGGCAGAAAGGGAATCCAGAAATTGAAAAGAATGAAGTTAAACGGATGCAGGAACACGAGGAGTATCTGCTTCGGGAAATGACTCAGCTCCTGCAGGAGATTGATGGCAACAATTCCATCATGGAAAGCCTTTTCCTTTGTCTATGGCAGCTGCTCTGGCTGCCTTTGCTCTCTCTTGCCTTTTGGCTGGTCACGACATGGAAGTGTGGCTCTGCCAGACACAGCACGCAGGAGGAATCCAGCAGCAAGATGAGTATTGTGAGGGTGAAGTTCAGCAGCAAGGAGAAGGTGAGTGAGCATGAGAAGGACAAGGGTGCAGACAGGGGTGGCAGCATTTTGGCTGTGCCCAGCCCATCACCACTGGGCACATCTGGGATAGGGCTGGAGGGGGCTATGAGCAAACTGATCTCATTGGAATGTCCCTGCTCATTGCTGTGGGGTCACACTGGACAGTCCTTAAAGCTCACTGCCAAGCCCAGCTGTTCTGTGATTCTGTGATTCTGCAGCAGGGCCTGCCCAGCACGAAGGTGCTGCAGGAGCTGGTGGACGAGCTCCTGGGTGTCTGCTGAGTGCTCTCCCGGAGGAGCTTCATGCCGGAGCTGCACCCAGCTGCCGGGACGGACACCAGCCCTGCAGCCTGCAGCGTCCAGGAGAGCAGCAGCAGCTACCTCATGCTGGTCATCCTGTGGCCACCCCCCGGCCACTGCTTCAGCCCGGAGAGCACCAAGCGGCCGCCAGCCAGGCGCATCCGTGTGGCACTGGAGTGCCTGTGCTCCGGGGAGCAGCTGCTGGGGCACACGTGCTTCCTGCACGCCGCTGGTGGCCAGCTGCCCATGGATCAGGAGTGGTACCTGCTGGACACCCTCTGCACGGGCTCCTACTTGGACCTGCAGAAAGTCACCCGCTGGGTGCAGATGTTGGTGCTGGCGGCCTGGCCGCTTCTGCCGCAGTCGCGCCACTGCCAGCTCACGGTGCTGCCCTCCGGCAAGTCCTGCAGCTTCCGGCTGAGCGGCGCCTCTGGCCTGCACTGCAGCATCGAGATGGCTCTGGCCATGCAGCTCGGCAGCTCAGGGGCCTGCCTGAGCCTTGAGTAGGCAGCAGCCGGCTCTGCCAGCAGCACTGTGTGGGCCAGAGAGCTGCCACCTCTCAGACTCACTGCCGCGATGGCACTGCTGCTGGGGTGACAGCATTGCAGGCAAAAAGGAGTTGGGGAAGGTGAAGGGAACCATTCCTCATGGGACATTTTTTGTTTTCTGTTAGGATTCTTTAGTTCCTTATTATGAAATCTGAAAAATGTAGCCAGATCATAACAATTCTGAAGCTTCCCAAGGCAGTGCTGGGAAGGTTAACATGATTTCAAATATGTAGAAATTTATGTTGAGAAAAATTAGACATCTATAGGAGTTTTCCTACACCGCTTTTTTTGTTTTTCATTTAAAAAAATAAAATGAAGTTCTTTGACTCATATTTGGTCTCTCAACATGTCACTTGTGATGAGAATGCAGACAAGTCACAAACATTAGTAAATTGTCAATAGAAGCAACTGTGGCAATTCAAAATTGCATTGGTTCTCCCACAGCTCCATCTCAACTCTAGGAAGGTTTCTTTAAAAAGGAAGAAGGAAATTTGACCCACGACATACCCATTATGAAAAAGAAGGAAAGCCTCTTGTATCTAAGCCAAAGATGACAGAGCCTAAGTGAAAAACGATCATCACATCTCAATTTAAAACTGCTGGCAGCTGCCCCGCTCCCAGACTGGTTCTGCTGATCTTCAGCAGGGAAGTGGGGGTGTTCCTAGAAACAGCAAACAAGACAAACTTCCTGGGCAAAACCAAGGTGTGAAACTGCATCAACTCTGGGATCTTTTGGACTGGGTCCTAACTTGTATTGCGTGAAGTGCTCGCTGCACTGCTCTTGTTGCTTTCCCCAACTAAATGACTACTATTACACTAATTGCAAGTAACTTAGCACCAGCAGAGAACCTCCTCTTTGTCTTCCTTCTGGGTTAGAACAAAACAGATTTGAAGAGGAATAGTCCCTGAAAATTTGTTCCTCTAGAACTCCAAGTTGATATATACCAGTTCTGACTAAGACACAGCAAGAGACAATAAACTTTTCCAGAAGCTCTTCCGTGGTCATGGCTGAGGGAGCTTTTCCTGCAGTCCCAGAAAGGGCTCCAGGGGCTGTTGGCTGAGGATGGGAATCAGGGCTCAGGGAAAAGAACCAAAGGGCTCAAGGCAAAGGTGAGAGGGCAGAGCTGCCACAGCGTGGCACAGAAAGAGCCTCATTGGGGTTTTTTTTCCTTTTTTTTTTTTTTTTTTTTTGCTGTGAGGGAATGAAACAAAAGAAAATGGTCTCAGCATGCCTTCTGGGACTGCAGAGATCCCCACACATCAAACCCTAAGTGAATCTTTACCTTTCCTAATTAGACAAATCTTGCATGTATCCCTCACTTACAAACTCTCTGAAAACTGAGGCAAAGGCTTAGGGATTCCAGATGTGAGTAACGGCCTCATTCTAGTGACTGCATCTCTGTGCACTTTGCAAACTTGCAGAATTTTTCCAGACAACTTAAAGAATGAAACAGATTTTCTCTCTCCTTTCTGCTCCCACAAAATCCCTGATGTTTCAGTTTGTTCAGTGTCTTTTTCTTTATGGTAAGGACAAGAGAATGTCTAGTCAAGAGCACGTTGCTATGGCATTTTTCCAACAGGCAAAACTATTCCGGTCTTCTGCTCACAGATTCTAAAGAAGAAAGAAAATCCAAAAAAATTAGAGGTTTTCAGAGGTGTGAGGAAGAAAAACAAATTTGTGAGAGTACAAACTCTGTCTTATCACTTGATCGTACATGGGTTTTGCCAGTCCATCTGCTTGGAGAAAGATTTACTTTGGGAGGTATTTTTCAGAAGTATCCCTTGGAACTGAGGGGCATAATGTCACAATGCATCCCCCTGTGATGTCACAGCCCACTGCTCTCTGACACCAGCCTCCAACCCCTGTGACAGCACAAAAAGCATTGAAACTCCTTGGAACCCCAAGATAAGCAGGGAGAGAAGGTGAGGTCACAATCCAGCAATGCCTGATGTCATCATCCAGAGGTTGGTGACATCAGAGTCCTCTACCCTGTTGTCAGAGATGAGGTAATATTTTGCTGAACGTAAAAGGTTATTAGGTAAAAAAATGAAAGTCATTCATTCTGTGTGTTGTAACTTCTGGTTTGGAATTGCTCCAGTTAATTCGTTGCTGTGAGCTGGGAAAACAGCCAAGTTAAAGACATGACCAAAAAGGAAGTAGGATCAGAGGAGTGGGGACAGAAAAGAAGGTGGTGAGGAGAGAATAGGAATTCCCAAGTACCCAGGCAATGGGAAAGGGGACAGGGATCGCCCCTGGCCAGGAAAGGGGATAAAATGTAGTCCTTTTTTGGAGGGTGTGTGTGTTTGGCTCTTGAGGGAAAGAGGGCATACCTGCAGCTCAGGTGAATTGTTACTAATAAACAGATTTCTTTTGCCTCCACAACATTGTCTCTCCATTTATTTGTATCTAAAAGTTCATTTCTAACACTGTGATTACACAGGAGGCCTTCCATCCCTGCAGGCACATGTTGTCAGAGAACAAAGGAAATCCTGTTTCCTAGTTTTAATTTCCTAGTTTCATCTCCATGATGCTCTCCCTCAGCCACCTGCATCACATCTCCCTGGCCCTGTCTCTAATGCCTGCTGCTGACACCTTGCCATGGTTTCCTGGGAACAGTCCTGGTCTCTACTCACAGGGCCTCTGGTCTCTCTCCCTGGGAGCGGCCATCACATCCAGGCCTTCCAGGCCAGGCCCTGTGCATGATTTTGTCCCTTTTGGTTTAAAGCTCAGAGTTTGTCCTCTCTGCAGCCCTTCTGGATCGAGGGTGATGGGCACAAGGACACTTTGCAGCTGTGTTTAGGGCTGTGGGACTGTTCAGCCTTGCTTGCTCAGTAGAATGGGTCCTGTCTAGGGGGCTCCAAACCCAGGAAGGAATTCTGCCTTTTGTTTTGGCAGCAGTTCTTTCATCTGCACAATGACAAGGCCAGGCCTCCATGCTGGCAGCACCGCTGATGTGACAAGGACAGCATGTAGGCCCCTGAACGAAGGAAATCTGCAAATACACAAAGGGTGCCCCAGGGCAGCTCGACTTTTCTCCTCCTGCCTGTGCTGAGTTGTCCTCCCCACCTGAATCCTGAAGCCTGGGAAGGGCACTGTGCCAGCAAGGTGCAGTCTGACACTTCACTACTGACCAAACAAGGGCCCCTTCCCATTGTTCAAGCTGCAGAACTGTGGGAAGAAAGGAAAATGTGTCTGAATCAGGGCAGCCAGGCTGCCAGCAGGGTCTTGTGGGCCTCGCTGTGTTGTTGTGGGACACCTCGTAGGAACTGATCAAGTGAGGGACAGCTGGAAGCTGAGCTGGAGGAGAAGGTTGGGATTTTTCAAAGATTGGGATGCCGCAGTTAAATGTCCCAATTCAAGGCTGCTGCTGATCTCAAACTGGGAGGGGCTGTTGACTCTCTTGAGGGACAAGATGTTGCGGTGTAGAGGCTATGTGTGCCCAGCCCAGCGACAGAGAGAACAGGGGTGTGACAGATCCCCCTGGCAGACGCCGCAGAATTACAGCTGCCAGCAGAGGTTCGGCACAGATGAACAAAGCAGCACGGGTCTTGGAGTCGGAACAGGGATAGCTTTATTTGATGGTAAACTCCCCAAGTCCAAAGTCCCAAGACCCTGAACCAAGGACAGGCACTAACTTGTATAAACAGGGACGGTCTTGGGGGAGAATACAATTGTTAACCAATCGAGAGGACTGACGGTGGAACACAAGGTGGGGAAATACAATCTGTAAACCAATAGAGGGTCTTAAGGGAGGGGAAAGGCTTAAGTAAACCAATGGGGTTTCAAAGGATAGAGAACTGACAAAGAAGGTTCTGGAGAAAAAGGCAGGCTTAGGGAAGGATTGACATCTGAGGAGGGAAGGAGCAGGGAAGGTGTTGGGGGAAAAAGAGTAGGGACAAGAGGGATTGACAATTTGGCAGGGAGTGGCCAGGCAACAAACAAGAAGACAGTTAACCAAGCTGAATAACAACGAGGGAGCAAGTCTAAATTTAGCAACATAAGATACAAAATGGGGAACCTGTGCTACTCCAAAGGCAGGGAGAAAAACACAGAGGGATTAAAAAACCACAAATCAAGCAATAAAATATAGCAAATAAAGAAAATGAAAACCCACCACAACAACAAGATGCCATGCAGAGAGATGCAGAGAGATTGGAGCCTTAGATTTCCTGTGGGAAAAGGTGCTGCGCCCATGGCCCTGGGCCTAAGGCTGTGCCCCACAGGACATGGGTGCCACCCGTGGTGGGGCACAAGGGGAAGGCTGAGGAAGCAGAGCCCAGAGACTCTGTGGGGGAAATAACAACTATTTCTTTCTTGTCTCTGAAATAAGGGGCTGAGGGAGCCT
The DNA here is from genome assembly GCF_036417665.1 of Passer domesticus. Taxonomy (NCBI): domain Eukaryota; kingdom Metazoa; phylum Chordata; class Aves; order Passeriformes; family Passeridae; genus Passer; species Passer domesticus. The sequence continues at coordinate 32,578,578 of NC_087484.1, forward strand.
TGCTGGTGCTACTGGCAGGGGGGACTCTGGCAGGGGTGGGGAGACTCCTCAGGGTCTGGGGCCTTTCTCTCTCTGCCATGGTCAGGGACACTTTCCACTAGACCACATTCCTCAGACCCTCATCCAACCTGACCCTGAACACTACCAATGATGGGACATCCACAACATTCACAGGCATCCTTTTCCTGGCTTTCACTCCAGCAGAGGGGCAGAATTCCCTCCCTTGACTTGTTGGACATCCCTGTTTAGGCACAGGTACAGAGGGGTGTCAGGGCTGCAAGCACACAGTGCCAGCTCATATCCAGTATTTCCTTTCTCAAGGATGGCCCAGTCCTTCTTCACAGGGCTGCTCTCAATCCATCCATCACCCCTGCTGTTTTGCCAGGTTCTGGAATATGCCTTTCTAAAGAGGAGGCATTTCACACACTGGGAAAAAACTTGTAGGTCTAAGGAAAGGAGGCTGAGCCAAGTGGTGGCATTGAAATACAGGTGGGGTAGACATTCCTCCTTGATGAGAGGAATGGTTTGCAGGTTTGGAGTGCAGAATGTAACAATTGGGGAAGGAAGAAGGGGCACAGAAATTGAGGCTTTCAGCAGCTGCGAGGTGGCAGTGTTAGAACACACAGCAGTTGGGGGAAGCCATCTCTCTCATTCAGGTTCTTGCTGTGTGGGAAGGTGCTGCGAGCTGTGGTGGCTGCACTCAGCCTTGGCTGGGAGGATGATCTGTGGAAACTCCCCCATGGATCACCTGATGGAGAGACCCCTAAAACGTTCTGTGCCAGGATTGAGAGATGAAACAGGACTTTTGAGTTTTCAGTCTTCAGGTTGTTGATTTTTTCTCTTATCAACAGTTCAGCACACTCTGCACACAAGACTTAGTGTACAAAGAGAGACGCACCAAAAAGTCACAAGACACACAGGTTCAGGGTCTTTTAAAATTATTTTGTCCAATTAACTCTTAAAACATATTTTATTTCTACCTTTCTATCAATAATTATTTGTCTGTTTACGCAACATCTGCATTGCAGCTCTTTCTAACCAATCACTCTGTGCTTGCAACAGTGCAGAAAATGGAGTAGATGAAGAACAAGAAGGAGATCAGACAATGCCCAAAAACACTCCATCTTGTGTTCTATCTACCTCCACACTAAAAACCCAAAACTCTAAGTTTTTTACCCTGTGATAAACTATGCAACTATCTATTTCACACACTCATAGATCCCAATTCATCCCAAAGTCTTGGAAGCTTTCTCCATGGACAAAGGTTAAAAGCAGTGTTCTCCTGGGGATCAGGACTCCTGAGGACAGGCAGAGAAATATTCCCTGTGCCCTGGGTTCTGACAATGATCTGCACCAGGGGAGAGCAGAAAGCTGCCATGGTAAGCAGAACATGCTCAGAGCATTGCAGTTCAAAGAATGATACTGCCCCTGACGTGCAAAAAGCTTGAAATAATATCATTCTGTGCAGCACTGTGGTACAAGTTTTATCTTCTGGAACTTTTTGTATTCTTTTTGTATTCTGTAGTTGAATTATCTGGTTTTATAGAGTACATGGGGGTTTTTTTAAGGTTTTTGGGAGAAAGGTGAAGTTTTTTGTTTTGGTTTGTTTTTTTGTTTGTTTGTTTGTTTTTTGTTTGGGTTGTTTTGGGGGTTTTTTTGTTGTTTTTTTTTTTTTTTTTGCATTTGCATTTGCATTTGCATTTTATGTCCAGTATTTATACAGTTTTTAAAAAATTGCTCTTTTGTAAATACTTAGATAAAAAATACCCAAGCACTTTAAGCCTCTGGGATATTGTGATTAATATTCTTAGAAAGGAAACCTTGTTGAACGAGTGTGAAAACACAGAGAGTGGGAAAATAGCATAACAGTTTTTTAGAACAGGGCATACAATGAGGACTGCAGAACTGAGTAATTCCTCCAAAGGCAATTTCTTCAAGAACTGCCAAGATACTTCCTTAAATCAAGGGAGATGTGACCTGCAGCCATACAAAGTACAGCCAAAGAAAATTAAAATCCTTTGGAAGAGAGGGAATTTTGCCAATGACATCAATCTGTCCGGAACACTGAATCAGTATGGGGACATTTCCCTTGGCAGCAGCTACACTTCCAGCAGGGAAGAGGAAATGTCAGAGCCTCCCCAGGAGGATCAGAAGGAAAAGCAGCTGAGCATGCCAGGCTGTGGTGAGGCTGTTCACTTCTTTCAGGCATCCCAGTTGCCCTGGGGGAACTCCCTCATGTCACGTTATTGAACCACCACAGCAGGTCCAGGGCCTGCAAGGCTTCCTTGGAGGCCACAAGCCTGAGCTAGGAAAGGCCAGGACATGATGACTGAGCCTTAGCAGCCCCTCTCTTCTGCCTTTCGGACCCTGCTTATCTCTCTGTAAGCCCATAGGTCACTTTCCCTTGACCCTTACTATTGGACAATTTCCAAAACCCCTGTAAGGTATATAAACCCCAACTTCTGCCTGGTCTAGTAGAAGAGCTGTCACTGAGAACCTTCATAGAAGACACCAATAAAGAATTCTTTGGAACATCACACAGCGCTTCCCCTCTCTCTCCCAGTGTCTGCTGTGGCACCAGCAGGCTAAAGAGCTGAAATCACAAAGAGCTGATAATCACTAAGAGCTGATATCACTTGAGCTTGCTTAGGTTGCCTGCGGCTGGCAGCTGCTTGGGAACTCGGACGCTGTGCTGAGCACCACTGAGCTATCCTGGCCAAGGCAGCCCACCGGGCACAGCCCGGCTGGAAGCCGCCTCAATAGTCCTCACATGATTCTTTGGGGTCTGTCTTCAACATCCGATGTCCTTTTTAGGTGGCTGTTCCTCACCCCCACTTTGCACTAAGCACAGTATCATTTTTTGCACAGCAACTTCTGCTTTGTCAGCCTTGCAGAAATGAGCTGGCATCCTGCTTGTGTTTTTCATGACTTCTACGTGCCAAAGAAGTTACATCCTTCATCCACTTCTTCAAGGCTGTGCTGCTCTGTCCTATGGTCCTTATCATGTGCCCCCTTTTCTTGAGACAAAGTTCATTATGGGAACTAGTTTCTTAATAGCTATAATTTCATCTTACAGGATAAGGCACTACAACAGCTACAGACCGATGTTTTAACCAAGTCCAGCTGGGTAACCATGAAGTAAGCTTGGCCCAGATTTCTTCAAATCCCAAGGAAATGTTGTCTTGAGCTAAGAGGCTTTGGCTCTTTTGATTCTGGAATAATGTATCCACGATTTTATCCTATCCATTTCAATGCAGCAATATTGTCTACAGAAGTTGAGAAGGCCCTGCTTTGGCTGTAGCAGAACAGCTTCCCCAGCCTTTCAAGTACACCCAAGCTCTTGGGTGGAACTTGTGCACTGGTATGTCCAGTCCTGTTGGTCTGGAGATCGCCACTGCTTGCTGTAAGTCCTGTAAAGTTTTGCTAAGAGAAATGAGGTAATTATTCAAATCAACCTCTCCTTATATGTGTGTGTTTCCTGAAATGTGTGGTACTTGGTAGGGTCAACCATACAGCAGCTTACAGGGCCAGATTTTGCTGGTGCCCCATGTCTGAATCCTAATTCAAAGCAGAGCCACGGGTAAGGCTTGGAACCATGTCAAGGAGGTTTCCTGACGTATTTTACCCAAGTTCAATTGGATTGTATAATTCATTCTCTCTCCTTTGTCGCTAGCATGGGGCCTATAAGGAGCACAAAGATCCCAAGCTATTCCCAAGGCTTTCCTAATCTCTTGTACCTCTTCTGCAAGAAAGTGGGAACCTCTATCTGATGACATTCCCAAAGGTACCCCAAATCTAGGTATTATTTGATTCAACAGTATTTTAGCCACTTCCCTAGACTGGTTGGTAAGACAAGGGAAGTCTTCTGGCCACCCGGCAAAGGTATCCACCAGATGTAGGAGGGATTGATACCCCCATTTTCTGGGAAATTGAGTGAAATCCATCAGGCACTATTCCCTTGGAACACCTTCAGATTTTATGGCTCTTAGCACTACATTGTGAGCTGTGCTACAGTTGTCTCTTTTACAAACTATACACTTTTGGAGTCTTGATTGTACAATCTGAGCCATTTCACACCCAGTTACAGATTTTTGCAAATGTTTCCAAAGTTTTTTAGTACTCCAATGAGTGGCTTTGTGTTTGCAATCCATTTTTTCACACAGGAGTGATTCTGGGACTATTCTTTGCCCAGTTGGGATAACTGTCTAACCCTGTGGATCAAATCACAATTCTACAGTTGCAGTTAATTGACAGTCCCTAGCATTATACTCTGTTTTTTCTAGTTGGAGAGGTATCTCTGGCAAGGGTATTAAAGATAAAGCTTTGTTTTCTAACATGTCTTTTTCTGCAGCCTCGTTGGCTAAATGTTTCCCCAATTCCAGTTTGGTCTTAGCCACTTGGTGTGCTCTGCAATGCCTGATGGCAACTTCCTCTGGTTTCTGGATACTTTCAAGTGTGCCCAATATTTCTTTTCCATTTTTGATTGATGTGCCTTGAGAGGTCAAAAGGTCCCTTTCTTTCCAGAAATCCCATGTGCACGTAGCACTCCAAAGGTATATTATGAATCAGTTCAAATGTTAACTCATTTTCCTCTACTCAATTCCAAAGCTCGGGTGACTGAAATTAGTTTTACCTTCTGGGCTGGAACATCAGAGGGGAGTGCCCCCGATTGGATTACCTCGGGCTGTGGAGTCACTGTGTATCCAGATGTTTGGATAGGAATATTGAGGGCATGGTCCTGTGAGAGAGCAGATGCTCCTGCTGCCCGCTCTGCCTTTGGCATCTGATATGCTGCAGGTGTGGCAGCTGCAGCAGGATTTCCTGTGGAAGAGGCAGCACTGCTGCCATGGCCCTCGACTGCAGGGGCCCTTGGCTGTGCCCCCAGCACAGGAGTGTCACCCACGGGGGGCACAAGGGGAAGGGGAAGGGCATTAGGAGGGAGAGAAACCAGTGTCTAGGGAGTGTGTGAGGGAAATACCAATTGATTTCCTTTTCCTTGAGTAAAGAGTTGCAAGAGCCCTGCTAGAGCTGCTGGTGGCTTGGCCTCTTGCAGGGCTGGGGAGAGCCCTGGGGCCAGGGCCCCTCCTCTTTTTGGGACACCAGGTCTAGCTGGGCAAGTGGCCCCTGTTCCAGCCAGGAGCAGAGGTGCTGTGCCTTCTGCCCTGGGCACAGGGACCTGCCACTGTCACCAGCTCTTTCCACAGCTCGTCCTGATGCTGGGCCTGCCCTGCAGGGATGGGCACATGAGGGGAGTGGCTGTGAAACCCAGGGCGGGGCTTTCACATTGCCTGCTCTCAGTGAGTGTCTGGAAATGACAGTTTTCCATCCTCTGCCAACCAAGGCTGCCGGTGTTTCTGTGTTTGTATTAATGAGAAGAGTAAAGTGTGGGCTTGTGGTTTCATGGGGAGCAAAGCAGTGTCTGAATTCAATTGATTTCAATTTTTTCTTTCTTGGTATTTTGTCTGTGAAAAGTCTGAAAATCAAGGACATCTTTCTGGAATCCGCTGTCTGTGACCTCAATACTGGCCGAGTGACCTTCAGAACCTTGACCTGACTAAGCGAGTGCATGAACTCTTTTAGCTCTTTTTAGTGGGAGAAAATAAACCAAACCCAAATCTGTTTGTTGAATCTTTGGAAAATCTGGCTTATCCAAGAAAGTATAATTTGGAATGTACAGATCTTCTGTTCATCATTCATTCAGGTGCCTGTGAAGCCAGACCAGCAATGCTCTCTTCAAAGATTTAACACAGCTCATTGACATCAAGTCACTTGAAATTTTGGCCTCAACTTTTAATGATATTTTGAATATGAGAATTTTCATTTCAGGGAGGAAGAGAATGCATTTGCACAGTTCCATTACAGGTTGTTTTTTTTCAACACACAGATTCTCTCATTTCCTCTTCTGTAGCCTTAAGCATTAAAGTCAACCATCTGCTTTGGAAATGCAGCTCAAATGTAACTCTTTCTGCTATTTTGCTTAACTTTTTTTTTAGGGGCTGAAAATATTCAGTTGTAATTTGCTTTACTTTCTTTGTATTCTTTGCCACTGTGGGATTGGAAAAAGTTCACAGGAGTTTCTCCCATCTTGGATTTTAAAATAATTTAAAATGTTATTATAAAGACGGTTTGGCAATATTTAATTTTTGCTGCTTGTGTAACTTTATTAAATCTGTAGTTTAAAACAAGTGTTACCTAGCAGGCTTTCAGTTCAATGACAGCAGTTGCTTTTCAGCAGGCTGATTTTCCTGTAGGACTAGCCAAGGAAAGTACCTTAGGAAACTGAGTTTTCCACATTGTTGCAGTGTAGGAATGGTATTCCCCAGTTGAGTGCTCACACTGATACCCCTCAGAGCACGTGCCCCTCACTGACTTCCCCACCACTTTCCCTGTGGCAGGATGGAGAGAAGAGCACAAATAGGTAAAGATCACGGGTTGAGATAAGAACAATTTACTAGAAAGAGCAGTGAAAAAAGAACACAAACGGTAATAACAACACTAAAAGGAGAGCATACAAGAGGCGAACGAGTCACACGTGATCGTTCTCCACACAGAACTTGGCACAGCCCGTGACTTGCAGCACACAGGTGGAGGAAGAACAAACCCTTCCATTTGCCCCTGCCACGTGGCAGGTGGTATCCAGTTACCCCAAGGTCCTGGCCGTGCTCCTCCGAGCTGCTGCAAAGATCACCCTCCTGGCCGGATCCAGGACACAGGATCCTTCCTGCGGGTCCTGGCTCTTGCTCTGGGTGACAGACCCCCGTGGCATCTGCCCCGGCAAAAGGGACTTGAGGACAACCTCTCACTTACTGACATCAGCCCCTCTGCCCCGCCCCAGCTCCCTTTTTGCCTCCAGAAAACTTTGAACAGAAGTGGCACTTAAGTGCAGTTCTGCACATGCTGAAGTGGCAGGAAGGTGACCCACATGTTGCTCTAGGCACATGTGCAGCAAGGACAAAGAAAGTGTTTGAGGGGCTGGCTCTCAAGGCATTCACTCATGCAACAGGAGCCCTGTTTCTGAGAGGCACAGCCAAGAGTGGAGCAGTCAAGCGTGGAGAACGGGGGATCTCCTGAGCCAGGGAAACCCTGGGGGAGCAGAGAGACGCAGATACCGGGCAGACCCCAAGTGACACCTGCTGCTGGCGCACAGGCACCGCGGGGACACGCACACTTTGGGGTGAGCTTGCTGTGCTTTACTGCAGTATGCAGCACACAGGCATTCCGTTTCTCAGAAATCATTAAATATGTATAAATTGCTTGAGTCTGCACAGTTAGTTTCTGAGGGTCTACTGGGGATCTTTAGAGACCCTGGGTGTTCACTGAGCTTTTGGCCTTTTGTTGACTTTTCATTGTGGTCTTCCATATAGTAGTCATTTTCATCTTGGTTGTCTGAGCAGCAGAATGTGTTCTTGAAGAAACTGTGTTGTTCTGGCTTGGCTTGGGACATAGAGGGTTTCAGAGCTTTCAGTGTTCCACTACCCACTCCTCCCTCATAAGCTATTTGCAACAATCCCTCACAGAGATCCTTTCAAGATTTGTCTTGGAAGTCTCACTTCTAAAACTAATTTTCTTTTCTAGGATAAGAATGTTTGTTATTACAAATATTTGCAAACCATCTCATGAAAGCTGAAATACAATGAATTATCACACAGAAAAAAATGCAAACAGTCACAATTCCAGCACGGGTTAGAAATACTTCTGTAAGCCTTTAAAGGTCTGGTAGCCATGAGGAAAGCCAGTCCCACCTAGAGTGGGGACTTCTAGTCTTCTCCCATTCTTACACTCCTTTTTCTGACTGATGATATGCCAGATTGCTGGATATCAAATCAACCAGCATTCTTGTAACAAATCCAGCAATTTGTAACCTTTACTCAGGGCTCAAGGCAGTAGCTGTCTTTAGCACCACGTGTTTTGTTCCAGGAGTACCACCTGTTACTTTCAGTTTCTGTTCAGGGATAACCAGTGACCTCCTTTTTGTGCTGAACCAGACATAACCATGTTGGGCACATAAACTATCACTTTTCTTTCCCATTTATTTTCAAGTATATTCTATCAATCAGGACCATGGTGGTTCCTGCTCTGAGGTGCACTGACCATGCCTTCAGTACATTTTTTAGTTATTTTTTGAGAAATACGCCCAAAATACCACAGGGTTTCTTCCTTCGTTCCCATTCTTTGAGCTAAATATGGGGCTACTGTGCAGGGCAAAGGCACTCATGGATGAACAGTGCAAAGGGTTCCATCAAATCTGGTAACTCCAGAGCAGGGGTTGTCATCAATAACCTTTAAAAGGTATGGAAAGGCTGTTGGACATTCGAGTCCAGTGTAACAACCTCCATGGATTCCTTTCATGGTTCATACAAAGACTTTTCCAACAGTCCCTAACTGGGGCTCCATAATCAACACAAACCAGTCATTCCCAAAAAGGCACGCAGTTCTTTTACAGATCTGGGCTCTGGTGTTTGACAAATTGATTCCTCCCTTTGTGTCCCCAGACTACACTGTCCTTGTGAGTGTGGCAGCCAGGAGATGAGACATGGGTAGATATAGACATGGACTTCAAAACTAACACAAGATATCATTGAAAATGAACTTTGGATGGTAATATTCAACACATTTTAACCTACATGCTTTATTATTTCTCCCTGTAATGCCTGGACAACTTATGGCTAGCACTTATTTTTGGTGCCAGCTGACTGAAATCTGGACTAATCTTGGGTATGGGGGAAATGACAATAAAACCATCATAAATTGAATATAAAATGTTTTTCTACATGTGTCAATAACTTCAATGGCCACTTGCAGTCAGCACAAATGTCAGCCTAGAATTTTGCTCGGGGCCAGCACTGGCCTTTCCATGTCAGCTCCTCCTGCAGAGGCTGTGGGGGCCTGGGCATGCTGCTGGCTTGTTTCCTTTTAGGGGACTGGGATGAGGAAAGGTCGGGGGATTTTGTCAAAGAGATGATGTTTGAGTGACCGTGTACGTGCTGGAAGCCTCACAGACTGAAGGGCCCAGGACAGGAGTGCCCAGTGCTGGGAGGGCTGCACCTTGCTGCCCTGGTGAGAGGTGTTAAGCTGCTCCTTCGCCTCCGAGAGAGCCAAGTGCAGCACGTTAGAGCAGAAACCCTTCACTAGGCCTGGTTTGCACAGCTGCAGCACCTGGGGTTGGTGGAGTGCCCCTTTCTGCACTTGGAAATGAGCTGAGTCAGTCATGGGCCAGGCAGGGCATTCCCCACCTGTGCCCATTGTGAATTCCCTCTGCCCCGACTGTGACACGTCCCGCTCCTCAGTGACATCCCGCCCAGCCTGGAACATGGAACTCCCCGTTTCCAAGGACACGTGGCCATTGTCACCGGCACACGGCAGGACCGCTCAGACCCTTCGGCGGCTGCAGCCAGAGCGGAGGTGTCAGAGGGACAGCGAGTGTTGTTCCAGCTTTGGTGGTTCCAGCACTCGTTGTTCAAGAGGCCGATCCACACACTGAGTGGAGGTAATTATTTACAGCTCTGGGCAGAAAGGGGGGGCTCAGGGGCAAATTCACAAAGCCAGCACCACAAGAACCAGAGTGTCTTAGTATTTATACAATTGAGCAAAGAAAGGAATTAGTGTTCATTGACTGCAAGTCTCCTAGTTCTTTTCATAATTAGTATTATGTCTGCTGTTGGGTAATTTCCTCTCACTTCTCATGGTCAATAGTCTGCATGCTCAGTCTCCCCCTTATTCACAGTGAGGTTTCTGGAGTGGGTGGCCATGGTCTGCTCCTGCTGGAATGGCCTTTTACCCTGTCACAGCTGATGCAGCACAGTTGCTGTGTTGGCTTCATCAGTTTGTTCCTTTTCTCGGGGGTTCTGCCAAATGTCCTTGTGCCCATAAATCCTGCATTCTTTGTGTCCACCATCAGAGGTGCATCGTTCTTCCCAAGCCTTGCTAACCTCCCCTGTGTCGAGGTCACTGAAGGCTGTCAAGCCCTGCACCTCACCAAGGCAATTGAGCCAACAAGTAACCTGCCTTTCAAAGGCCGGGCCATCCCTTTGAGCTTGGTGGCTGCTTCTTGTTTCATGGGGGTGATCTCCCTTCTTCTTGATGAGCCTTGAAAGCCACCAAGGCCAAACATCCAGGAACACATTTTGCTAAGAAGGATTTTGCATTTTGCAGCCTTTGCAGCAGGATCAGTGTCTGTGGCAGCGGGAGCAGCCGAGGCAGAGCGGGATGGTGGAGCTGCGGGCCTGGGCAGGATCCAGTGTGTTCCGCAGGGCCCCAGCGCGCGCTGCGTCCCGCAGGGCCCCCAGCAGCACTGCCGTGCCCGTCAGGGTGACCCAGAGGCCCCAGGACCAAGAGGTGAGGGGCAGCTGTGGGGCTCTGCGGGCTGGCAGCGGGTGGGGGCTTGGCCATGGTGTTGGTGTCAGGTGCTGCTGAGCCCGCGGGACCTGTTGGGCAGGGCTGGGGCCCCACGGCTGCTCCAGGGCCCCTTGGAGGCAGCTGCCCGGGTGGGAACCACTCACAGGGATGACACACAGGAGGTGCCAGTGGATGTGGGAGGTTCTCTGGTGGATGTGGCACTCAGTGATGACACTGAGGAGGTGCCAGTGAAAGTCACATGTTCTCCATGCTGGGACACTTGGGAAATTCATGCCTGGGCATGGCTCTTGGCCAAAATGCATGGATTTCTCCTTGTTCCACGTTGTACTGCACTCACCGAACATGTCAGGGTAAAGGAAACTCTCTGACAGTATTTTCTAGTATTAGGAGGATGTATTAGTATATTCCCAGCTGTGATGCCTAGTGGAGAACTCCAGCCACATGCACATCATTTTCAAAGCTTTTCCACTCTTTGATACAGTTTTAGCAAACATAGAAATTAACCTTAATTGGTTCTAAAGTACAATTCCACTAAGTAATATGCTATCCTCTATTTGGGATTGATGTCTCCTTTCTCATGCTAATTAGTCCACATTTTCCAGTCCATTTATCATACCTTTTTAGATTTTATCTCAGCCAATTGTGCCTTCAGAATGAAGCAGTTGGATGGCAGTAGTTGTTTTTGTTAAAAAATGTACTTAGGCTGAAAAACATTTTAGAGATTTTTAAGTTCTACTGGAATGTGACACTTTCTGTACTAAATTATGAGATCAGCCAAGTAACCCAAATTTGGTATATCTGACTTACCGAGGAGAAACTCTTTCCTCTTCACATCTATGAAGAATTGCATCTAGAGCTGAGGAAAAGAGAAAGGGTTTTCATGCCTCTTGAGAGTCGAAATTCACCTCATGCAGATGAAATTCTTCTTGGAGCTGACTCTACGATGTACTTCCATAGTGCCAGATAAATCCCAGTGTTGGGTCCTGCTCTGAATTCTTAATCTTTTTGTGAACCACTCTCACCTGGATTGTTAGCTGAGCACTGACCAGTTCAACTGTACTCAGGCACTTGATTTCAGGGGAAGCCTGTGCCTATAAATTCCAGCAATTGGGAAAGGATGACCTGCTACTTGAAGGCTTGGCTGCATTAGAGGCTAAGTGAGGGTCGCTCTCTCAGGGCACTTTTGTAGCTGGTTGCTTTCAGAGGGAGAACTGTGTCAAAGCAGCCCTTTTGAGTGATGGAACAGCAAACCTTTGCAAGTGCAGCTCTTGTTTAAAATGAAGGGCTTAGTTAATCAGCAGTGATGGAGAGTAGGCTGAAGATTTTACAGAAAATTTCTTCTTCCTTTTAGCCAAATGCCAGCGAGGTGTCGCACAATGGAAGTGTGCAGGATGTCAAATTGTATAACCCACTTGGAGGTATGGTTGCCTTTCATATTTTGCTCAATGTCTGTAAGATTTTCACCTTGGCAATTCATTTTTGCAGCATATTTTTGGGAGAGGGAATCTCTTGTGTTCAGAGCTCTCAGCTGGAGGTGGTTTGGCCTCAGGTCAGCCTTGCAGTCTCTTGTCAGTTCATTCAGGCACTGGTTTGTTTTCCCCTGAGAAAGCCTGCCAGTCCTTCCTTGTTCCCATACTCCTTGATGGGCTGGAATTTGGAGCATGGAGGTCAAGATTTGGACCACCTTATGCACTTAAATTCACAGTTTTGGTAGCTAATGTTTTTGATTTACAATTAGATTTTGGAGTACCTAGGCATTGTGCCTATCCATAAGAATTAATTGCAAATTGAAAGAAAAAATGACTGAGAGGAAGTCGCATGGAGAATTTCCATAAAGTCATTGTGGAGAACCATGCTTTATTTAATTTTTTTGGTCTTGGTCATTAATAAGTCACTGTTATCATATTACTGTGTTGGGTTCTTTTCAAGGAAATTGGAAGGAAGGCATTGGTGTCATCTTCCCAGTGGATTCCATCACTTCCCACAAAGCACAATGTGCTTAGGGGCTGCCATTTGTTGTTAACCTGTTCTGAGTGCTGTTTCCCCAAGGAGCCTGGCTCCAGGCAGACACCAGGTGCACATTCCCCTTGCAGGCACTCCGTGGTGCTGCCTGCAGCAGTGAGCTGAGCCAGGTACAGCCAGCTGCCCTGAGAAAAACAGGCTCTCACCTGGCTGTGGCTGCAGTCACCTGCCTGCAGGGACATCTCTGCCCCTGCACATGCAGCTCTTGCTCTGCCTTAGCCTAGTGCAGAGCATTTTAAGGCAGCACCCTTGGTGGCTTTTTGGAGAGACAACGCTAAACTTCTGAATTCCTCATTCAGGACATTCTGTTTCACATGTGAATGAAGATTTGTGTGATTCTTGGTGGTGGTCTACATAAATCCTAAGGGAATATTTAACATTCAGTAACTGGGGTCTGAGGACTGGCAGTAGTGAGACGATTGTGGAACTTGGGGCCACTTCTACTTTGGGCTGGCACAGAGAATCTCAGGTGAGACAGCTCTGGTTGCTGATAGGGTAGAGCGTGCCTTTGCAACGTGCTCCATGCAGTATCAGTTTGGGACTGGTGTTTGTCACAGAATCAGAGAATATGTGATTTGGAAGGGATCCACAAGGACATGCAAGTGCAGCTCTGTCCCCAAGAATCCCACCAGGTACCTGTGGACCTTGTCCAAATGCTTCATGAGCTCTGCTGGACTTGGTGCCCTGAGCCCACTAAGGGAGCCTGTCCCAATGCCTGACTACCCTGTGGTGAAGAACTCTTACCTACTTTTCATCCTGATGCTTGGTTATGGTTTCAGGTAATTTTCATTAGAAGTCATTCAGGGGTATCATTTTGGGAGGTCTTTTGCTTGAATGCTGTGGGAAGTCTCTGTACCTACATCGGATTGAGCTTCTCAAAACACCAGCAGTGCCCCCACTCAATAACTGGCATGTTTACCTTGTTCTAAGTAATTGAAGTGTGTGATGTTTGTGTCATTAGGTTTGCAGGCACATATCAGAGAGGCATGGTCCAAAGAACAGGAAGTGGAGAAAGGCATTAAAAGTTTGACCTACATTGAAAGATTGAAGGAGCGTGTAAAGAAAGGTCAGTCTGTGTGTGTGTGATGGGAGAGACAAAGCTCCCGGATGTCTCACCAGGACTCAGAGAGTCTCCATCAGACACCAAGCACGAGTTCCTGGTTTCAAAGCAGTGCCTGGTGTGTCATATCCCCTCCCTCGACCTGCTGGCCACGCTTCCCCTGGTGCAGCCCAGCACACGGTTGCCTTTCTGGGCTGCCGGCACACGGTGCCAGCTCATGCCTGGCCTCTCATCCACCAGCACCTGCAAGTCCTCCCCACCTTCATCCCCAAGCGTGTCTCAGTGCCAGGGCATGTCCCAACCCCAAAGATGCAGCACTTTGCACTTGGCTTTGTTGAATCGCAGGAGGTTCCCAGGGCCCCACTTCCCAAGCTTGTCCTGGTCCTTCTGGATGGCATCCCATGCCTCTGGTGTTGGCAAACTTGCCAAGCTTGCATTTAATCCAACTGTCCATGCCATTCCTGACATAGCTCACTGCTTGAGCTTACAAACTGGGAAAATCATACAAAAGCACCATGCATAAAAGTAATTTTTCATTAATACCATCCCTCCAATATCATTCGTTTACCAGGTATTTTTAAGGATTGTTTCTTCCCAATGCTTTACTGTTTGGATTCTTACTGATCTATCAATGCTGAACAAACAGAATTTCAGCAGTCTCGGTACATCCTTTTGAATCAACTTCCTTGCCTTCTCCCAACCCCCCATTTGACAACTCTTTTTCTGTTTTTCCTTTACTGAAGTGAAAATACCAGAGCTCAGGAGAGCCCCATGCAGCTCTCCAGATCTTGTGCCTGAGAGGAAGAGAACGATGCCCACGAACCCTGCCAAATTCTTCCAGAGACTTTCCAGGACTGTTTCCCAACGACCCATCAGAGACAGGGTGATTCATTTACTGGCTCTCAAGAATTACAAGAAGCCAGAGCTACTTTCCCACTTAGAAAGAGAGGGAGTTGTGCAAAAGGACAAGGAATCTCTTGGAAAGATCCTTCAGGAGGTGAGATCCTGGAGTCGCTGCCAGCAATGCTAACTCTCAGCTGTCTTACTTCAGGGTTTCAATTAGAAACTAATGAGAGGCTTGGGAAATGCTCCTGGTTTAGATTTTTCCATCAGCTTTACCCAGTTCCCCCCAATGGCAAGCCCATGTGAGGAAAGAAAGAAACCTTCCAAACTTGGGAGGCATTGTTGTTTTTCTAGAATGGCTGGCAATGATAAATTCTTTGTAACATGCTTGCTTCTCGTGCCTTTTTGTAATCCTCTCTCTTTTCCTTGGACTCTTTAACTGCTTCATGGAGGAACTTCAGAGGGTGAAAGTCTCAACTGGATGAAACACTTAGTTGAGGTCCTTAAAATCCTGGGACAAGTTTCAGAGGAGAGAATTTTGGTAGCTGCCTAGGGCAGTATTTCACTTGAAGGGATTTGGTGGCCACTCGATGGTACTTGACTGCTGCTGGGATCTGTGGGGATTGCTTTCCAGGGGAGGGTGTTCCAGGAAAATCCTCCATGATAGAGATGGTTCCCAACTTTGAGCACAGGGGTTCTTTGTTGTCCTGTGTATCAAGTCTTCAAATTCCTTGGCACCTATTATTATTCAGTAACTTTTCCAGGTGTTTGTTTAGTTCCACTGGTATTTCTTTATCATTCCTACAATTCAAATTTATGGGAGGATTCAGTGGCTGTTTCCTTCCTTTTCCATATTCCCCGTCCATGTAGGCTGTTACTGAATTATGCTATCATTAAATAGCATATCATGCAGCAATATTTCCTTTTTAGCTATGAAAGAAGGGATTATAGGATTTCAAAGCTCAGCTCCTTAGAAGGTAAGAGGTGGAAAAATCTCCTTTCCCTTTTCTTCTTGTCAATGTTTAAGGAGATTTTGAAGGAGTAGTTTCATGTTTGCAGTGTGAACTGCCTCAAGGTACTGGTTTGCATTCTGAAAGGGCTGTGTGAACAGCACTTCATCCTGAAAACTATTATTCACATTTTTCTTAACTTCGCAGCAGGTGGCATTGTTTTTGGGTATAGATGAAAAACCAGTAGGGTGAATTTGCTGAGCTCTTACACTCACAGCCTTCCTTCTCTTCCAACACAGACTTAGTTGTGCTTTTAAGAAGTAAATTCCTGATTCTGGGTATCTTGGTTACTTTTTAGCTGTTGAAGTGTAGCTCTAGGTAGGTTATCTCCCACAAGTGTTCCATAGGAACCTGTAGTTTCCTCTGAGCAAGCACTTGAGAAAGAAAAGCAGTCCTGTTTGCAGAGACAAATGCCAGCATCCTGTGGAGCTTCATGGGATGGTGAAAGCATGCCCCGTTAGAGGCCCAGGCTGTGCTCTGCCATGGCAATGCAGCTGGGTGAAACAAGAGGGTAGCCAATGTGTTCCTGAGGGTGGAAAAATATGGATTTGCCCATGGAGATGATGTTCTTCAGGTCTTACTCAAAAGATAAGGAAACAGAAAGGAAAAGCCTGGCCTCTCCTTGTATTTCAAATGGTGAAGATTGAGAGCTGTGGCATAGGGGACTTTGACTCTCAAAGCTGTGTTAAAGACCAAAAAACCTGGATCCCTGCTGCAGGGAGAGGTTTTCATAGCATCCATTTCCTCCATGCTTGCAGCACTTTGGCATTTATTTACCTCCCAATTTCTAGAGCCCAAATGGACCACACCTCTTTAATATTGTTACCTCTTACATGTCAGCTGCATTGTTCTTCACATTGAACAAAAGTCCAGGAAAACTGGTGCATGATTTCTTTTCACCTTTGCTTTAGCTTTGCAGTATCAGTTTGACATCTATAGTCTGCCTTTAGGTGAAATGAACATTTATGTTTTAAATGTCTGTCCTTAGGTAGCCAACCTGGATGCAAATGAGAATTCTTTCAGCCTGAAGGAACATTTCTTTAAAGACATCCAGGAAGATTGGCCTGGCTACACTGAAAGAGATAGACAGACATTGGAGGTGACCCTTTCTCAGTAAGTTCAGTCAGGACAACAACCATTTCAAAAAACCCTCTGGGAAATGAAGGTCTGTTTTCCCTGTGAGAAAAGAACGATAACTGTTGATAGTTTTGCTTTGTAACCTGAAATGTTGGACCATCCTTACAGAAAACCAACTCCATCTCAGAATTCCACCAGCACCAGCCAGTCACCATCTCTGGGACCTTCTGAAGGAGATACTCCACCCAGAACTGCTCAGGTATTTTGTGAATTTTTTAAACATTCTCTACTATGAATGATGTTTTATCCCACTTGCTCCTGGTGTCCAAGCTGTGATATGAAGCAGTAGTGCTCTCTTTATATTGTATGAACCTGAGGCGTGTACTTCCAATGGGATTCCTGTATAGTTTTCCAGATGGTTGCAATGTCAAAGCCTGCAACAAGCTTGCACACATGACTTGTTTCTCATGGTGCGTAGGAAACTCTGCTAAGGACAAGATGTGGACATGTTTCTGGTACCTGGCTGTGTCTGTGCAGGGTTCTTGATGATATGGCAGTTATAGTACTTAAAACATGCACGGTCATGCCAGTGCTACTGTTTGAAGAGAAATCTAAGGGAAGTCTAGAATAAGGACAAATTCCAGTAGTAAGGCATTTGTAGGAAACTTGTTTTTCTGTCCTAAGCAGCATTTAGGCTCCCATTTTGATTCAGACTATCCCATGTGAGAGGAGGGAACTCTGAATCATCATGGAATAGCTCGGACTTGTTAGGCTTAAAATCAGAGCGTGGTCTTTTTGAAAGAATCTTGGAAAACATTGCATGAAAAGGTTAGTTTCCTAAAGATTAAAAATACTCTTTAAATAGAGGAGGGAGGACACAGCTCTGTTTTTCCCTACTCTTTTCCCAGCCACAGTAGGAAATGTTGCAGGGCCCAGCATCCTCTTAAGTCCTGCCTCCTTGCCCACAGGATTTCTGTCAGCAGGCAGGCACAGAGCTGTGTCTGGCACTCCTGTTCTGAGCTGCTGATGTGCACGGATAGGAGCAGTGTTTGCTCGGTAGTGAAGAGGCTGTGATCCAGGGTTTCCTCTGGAGAACAGCAGGAATGAGACCTGCAGCCAGACTGGGCCTTCCCTCTGTTGTTATCATGTCTGCTTTGGACACGCTGTGATCGGCACCACACCGGTGGCTCCTTGGGGCTGCTTTAGGGAATCATGTGGGTGTGTGACAGCAAGAGCTGAGTGTTTTCCTGGTGTGTCTAAGGAGAAACAGGGAGCAAGATAAAACCAACCTGAGCTCCCCATTTTGGGGAAGCCTTTGATAGAGGTGCTGAAGGGAGTGTCTTTGTCCCAAAGCCTTTGAGCTACAGACTAGGAGAAAGACTTGCTGAATACTGGGGTGAGAAAGTAGGGATGAAATAGAGAACATATTTAGCTGCAGCACTCCTTGTTTGAAAGGCTGTTTTAGGTAAGAAAGGTGTGTTTTCAACCATCGCCAGTTCAGAAATGCTGTTTGTTCAGAATGGGAGGAAAACTAATCGGGATCATCTTTGCAGAAACGGCCTCTGGATTCTGACTTTCTCAGTCCTGTGATGGGCAAGAAGCAGAGGATTGACCAAGAGCCCAGTGATGTCCAGCCAGCAGCTGGTGGCCACTCTCCTTCTTTCTTGGACCTGCCTTCCACATCCTGTTCAATTTTGAACATGTCTCCAAGTGTCAGATCCATTTCCGCTTCCACCGAAGTACAACTGAAAAATAAGGTTCTGACACATTCTGGATTCCCAGTGTCTGCCAGGGTGCAGGGGAAGACTCCCAAGTCCAAAGGTGAGTAAACAGAATGAGAGAGGGTAAAAAAATCCCATCCTTTGGATTTTTATGAAATGCTTGCCATGCTCAAAGCCAAAGAGAAGAGCAGAGAGCTCAGGACCCAGGCAGAAAAGGAGTCACACAATCCAAGTGCAAAGGGTATTAAACTGATGGACTCCTTTCAGATATGCTTCCATTTCATTTTTTTACTGAATATCTATATGTTTTTATGCCCATATCCAGCCTCTCATCCACCAGCACCTCCAAGTCCTCCCCACCTTCATCCCCAGGCGTGCCTCGGTGCCAGGGCATGTCCCAACCCCAGAGATGCAGCACTTTGCACTTGGCCTAGTTGAAACCAATGAGGTTCCCAGGGCCCCAATTCCCAAGCTTGTCCTGGTCCCTGTGGATGGCATCCCATGCCTCTGGTGCTGGCAAACTTGCTGAGAGTGCACATATTCCCACTGTCCATGCCATTCTTGACATAGCCAACGCTTGAGCTTACAAACTGGGGAAATCATATAAAAGCACCATGCATAAAAAGAAGTTTTCATTAAAACCTCCCATCCAGTATCACTCCTTTACCAGGCATTTTACTAACTGTTTCTTTTTAATGCTTTACTATTTGGATTCTTTTATATTTGTAAATGCCCAGCCAATGGAGGTTCAACATTCTTGGTGCATCCTTTGGAATCAACTACCTTGCCTTCTGCAAACCTGCAATTTGAACTCTCTGTTTCTGGTTTTCCCTCACTTTAGGAGAAGAAGAAGAGGTCAGAGGAGCCCAACAAAACAATCCAGGTCCTGTGCCTGAGAAGAAGAGGATGGTGCCTATGAGACTTGCAGACATCGACTGGAGCGGCTGCGCTGCTGTTTACGGCCGACCCTACAGGGACAGGGTGATTCATCTGCTTGCTCTGAGGGATTACAAGGAGCCAGAGTTACTTGCTCGGCTGCAGAGAGATGGAGTCAGGCCAAAGGACAAGGATTCCCTTGGAAAGATCCTTCAGCAGGTGAGATCATGGAGCTTGTACCACCAATTCTTCCATCATGCTGTTCTGCTGTTCATAATTTTACTACTTCCTCACCTGTTCAAATTAGAGACTTTCCCAATACTCCTTCAAGGTAAGTTCCACTGGTATTTCTTTCTGATAGGCTTTCATCAGAGGCACACCCATGGAAAGATGCAGTAGCTCCTTCTTTCCTTTTTAAATATTCCCCATGCACCTGAATGGTGCTGTTGCTGAATTATGCAAGCATTATTATATTAAATTGGATTATTTCCTCTTTAGCTAAGAAAATAGTTTTGGAGCCTAGGCAAAGGACTCAAATTCAACGTCGATACAGTTTTAGTTGATCCCACAGTGACTTTTAAGAACTCATTCCCTGAACCTGCAAAGTTTGTTGCTGTGTTTGCCCAGGGTAGTGGCAGGGCTTTTTCACGCTGCAGACATTCACAACATAATGAGAGCCATGTTCTGCCATCCCAGCTGAAGTAGCTCCTTTAGATTTCTATAGTTTGCATATAGGTATAATGAAGATTTGTTTTCCTAAACGTCTGCCTGTAGGTAGCCAACGTGAATGCAAAGGAGAATTCCTTTAGTCTGAAGGAACATCTGTTTCAAACCCTTCAGAGTGATTGGCCTGGCTACAGTAAAATCGAAAGAAAGAGTTTGAAGTCAATACTTTCTAGGTAAGTTCAGTCTCTTGGGGAAGGAAAAGAGCCTTTTTAGAAAAAAAGCCCTGGGAAATGAAGCCTAGATTCTTAGAATATGCTGCACCAGCAGAGGCCCATCAGGGTCATGGAATCCAACTCCTGGCCCTGCACAGACACCACGAGAATCACACCCTGTGCCCAAGAGAGTTGTCCAAACTGTTCTTGAGCCCTTGCTGCAGTGACCACTGGCCTGGGGAGCCTGTTGCAGTGCTCAAGCACCCTCTGGGCCATGAATGTTTTCCTGATGTCCTGCCTAAAGTTCCCTCAACTCTGCTTCATGTTTTTTCCTTGAGTCCTGACACTGAAGGTCTGTTTTCCCTGCAAGGAAAGAACTATGACAGTTGATATTTAGGCTTTGTAACATGAACTCTTGGACCATCCATACAGAAAATCAGCTCCATCTCAGAACCCCACCAGCAGCAGCCAAGCAACGTCTCCAAGGCCTTCTGAGACAGATGCTCCAGCAAGACCTGCTCAGGTATTTTGTGCATTTTTAATATTCTGCATTGTATAGTAAATTTTAGCAGACTTGCTGGTGATGTAGAAGCTGTGATGGGAATGTGCAGGATCAGGCCTAGGCATGTTTTGCCACACACTGCTGTGACCTCAAGGTTATGATAAGAAGAGAGGATCCAGCAGGGGTGGAGCAGCATTGTCCTGATCCAACTTTCTGCTCTGCCTGGAGACTTGAGCTCAGTCCCCACCCTCAACTCATTCCCTGGAGAAGGGCTCAAATGGCTGGCTCTGCTTGTGTGACAGAACTGCATGAGAAATCTCCTGTGCATAAGAGGCTGCACCAGGCTGGGGCAGATGGAACCCTCTTGCTATCTTCTCCCTCTGTCTCTCTGTCACTCTCATTGTTGACCCCAGCTCTGCACTATCCACATGGCTGGACAAAACACAGCACCTACAGAATGGTGCTATTCCCTCACTCCCTCCTCTGCCTTAATTTCTCTCCTCCCTCCCTCTGCCTGGGCACAGCACGGCTGTCCTGTTCTACTCCATCCCCGGCCCTGAGGTTTGCTGTGCCTGTGGGGAGCTTGTGGCCGTGTGTTGTGGCTCGTGAGGCAGCACCTTTGAGAAGCTCCTTGGGAGGAGCTGAGAGATGACTGAAGGGCCCTGAGCAACAGCAAGGGCTCCTTGGTAACCACTTGTGAAACTCTCTTGTACAAGTTTAAAGGCTTGTTAGCCAACAGCTTTTGAGTCTGCGGAGTGGGTGAGCCTGCTGGATTTAAGACAGCTGTACCTAAATGCACAAGAGTTTCTGGACATGTGACTGGTGTCTGTGTTCATCCTGATGAGAATTCACAACCAACCACAACATCCTGTACTCATGGGTTGTAATAGTGAAGCATTAATCTTGTTTTTAATGCATAAAACTCCAAAACAGCCAGGTTCCTCTGTAATAAATTATGTGGGTGTTTGATAGCAAAAGCTGAGTCTTTTCCTGGTGTGTGCAAGCAGTAATTGGGACCTAGACAAAAGTTACCTGGCATCCCCATTTTGGGGAAGCTTTGCTGGAGCTGCTGAAGGGAGCGTCTACTTCCCAAAGCCTTTTAGCAGTAGACTTGGAGAAGGTCTTGCTAAGTGCTAAGATGAGAAAGTAGGAATGCAGAAGAGCAGATATTTACCTGCAGGTCTTCCAGGTTTGACAGTTATTTTTAATTAAAAATAGTGCATTTTAAAACTTTGCCAATTCACAGATGCTGCTTTTTTAGAATGGAGAGCAAAACCTGATTGTGATCATAGAAGAATGAATTATTTTGTTGTTGTTGCAGATACGGCCTTGGGCTTCTGGCTTTATCAGTCCTGTCAGGAGCAAGAAGCAGAGAACTGAGCAGTAGCCCAGTTACATCCAGGCAGCAGCTGGTGGCCACTCTTCTTCCTGGGTGCTGGCTTTAACATTCCATTCTATGGGGATGTCAAAGCCATCCCTGTAGAATGGGATGTCAAAGCCAGCACCCTGTCTCCAAGTCTGGGCTCCATTTCCCCTGCACCCTTTAGGTTCAAGAAAAAGACAAATGTTGGAGTTCTAGAATGCCAGCAGTTGTGTAGAGGACTAGCATGTCCAAAAAGATGTGAAGAGAGCTGGGGAGGCTGAAGCAGTAGTGTCCCTTGGATTTCAATGAAGGTATTAATGTGCTGCTTTTCCCAACTCCAGAGTGGACAATGATGGAGTAAAATTTGATTATTAAGAGAAGCCTCTGCCCAAATTTTGGTGCAACCAAGACCATATTTCAGAGTTAATACTACAGATGTTGTTTACAAGTAAATGTGAACTAGGGAGCTAGAAAGGTAAAGGAGGAGATGGGCCAGGTGGGGGGAAGTGCAGAGATGAACACCGAGGTGGGTGAGGCCCGGACGGGCCCTCCCTTCCTGCAGTGCAGCTGCACAGGCTCAGCTGCAGCAGTGCTGCTGCATCCCCTCATGGCATTTGCAGGAGGGGAGGGAGAAGTGTGTGTGTGGTCTAAAGCCCTGGAAATTGCTCACAGTTTGTGTCAGGGCAGTGGTGTTGGCAGGGGCAGCCAGGCCTCCTGCAGCTCTGGGGCTCTGGGGCAGCTGCGGCCTTTGGAGCAGGCGCGGCAGGGCCCCGGCTCACATTGCTCTGGGACCACCCAAAATGTGGAAAGGCATCTGTGGTTTTCTTTTCAAAACTATCCTGCATACTACTGAGGTGTATCAGGCCTGGCATGCATCCTTGGCACAAGTTGTTGTCTGTCCTGCTACTGAATTTCAACTTGTTAGCAATTTACTGCTTGTAAATATTAATCTCAGGGTGGTTTGAAGGAATTGAAGGAAAAACTGCCTGATGTGGAGGGAGTTTTTTTCATCCAATAAGAACCAGACCTTAAGGCCTAGAGGAGCAGAAGCATTGGTGTGAGAGTGCTGGGAAGTGGCATCTATTATTCTCATTGCCACTTCATCTTGGATTTGTATCATGAGCTTGATAAACCTCACACCTGTTGATTTGAGGGAGAAGGGAATGAAGAAGGTTTGACTCCCATCGGTGGCTTTGAGCATTAATGAGTTTTGCCCTCCTGAGGAGCTGACGCGCTTTGGGTTTTTGTTGTTGTAGTTTCTGACTTGTCTAGAGTTTGTTTTTTGGTCTGCATTATAACTGCCTCAGTTTGCCATGTTCCCTCAAGAGTGGTGCTCACAGAGAAAAATAGCTCAAAAGATAAACTCAGTGTATATTTTCTGTTTTACATGAATAAAGCCAGACTGGACTAGCTGAGTGTGCCTCAAGGCTATTTTGTAGGAAAGGTCAGGAAATTCTAAACTCTGCAGAAATGTTGGCATGCACTGATTTTCTTTTGATTTCTCCTTCATAGGGTAGCCCCAGCTACTCCGAGATGAAGAGCAGGTGCCACAGGAGCAGTAGCTCCACAAAAAGCTGTCCCACATTCAGCAATGAGTATCTGAATTTGGCAAGCAGCAAGTCCTGGAGTCCTGGCACCAGTCTTCTGCTTCAGCAAAGGATCATCTATGAGCTCCAGCTGTTTTATTTTAAAAGATGATTAGCTTTTTAGGTTTCTTCAAGTTAGTAATAAGGAGATGATTATTTGTTAAAAATGTAGGATTAGTTAGTCTACGATTAGAGACTTTAGTATTGAACTTTAGCAATAAAAAAGTTGCATTATTGTTAACTCCTTCTCTTATCATCAGTTTTATCATATTTGGAGAGTCTTTCTTCTGGTCAATTCTTCTCTTCAAGACTTAGCTCTGTCCACTGAATGAAACTTATCAGTAGAGAATGGAAGCCCAGTACCTTTATTATAAAATTGTGCACATATTAAGAAAATATTGTAGCAAATGGAATTTCTTTATGACAAGAATAAGCCTGTTTTCTGATTTACTTGTTAATTTAAAATCTTTGCCTTAAGGGATGGAAAGGGTAGAGGACAACCTCCACCCCAAATGACCTTGTTGTGGAGGGTTGCAGAGGAGTGCCCATGGGCTGCTCTAAGCTGTCAGCTGAAGCAGCTCCCAGGACTGCTGGCAGATCATGGCCTCACCTTGTCATGAGCCGGGGAAGATCCAGATCTCTGTAAGGGTTTTGTAAAAGACATGGAAAAGCGTTGGAGGCAAGGTACATCAATTGGTTGAAAAAGAGAAATTCCGTTCAAGTGTCCCTTCAGGATCGCTATCAGTTTTGTAGATTTCTCCAAACTAGTCAGTCACAACCTGTCTTTCTAGAGAGACACAGATGTTGATTCCTGCACAGACCAATGGGGACTTTGATGTCTAGTTCTTTTCCTAAATTTCCTGCCATTTATTTATTCAGCTGAAAAAGAGGACATGTTAGCAACAAGACCATAATCTTCTCTTGGGAAAGGATATGAAATTGTCTGAGGGAGGATAATATTTGGGAACACTCAAAGGTGGCTGGGAATGCCCCTTTCTTCCTTGCAGAGTATTCTACAAATTCCTCCATTGTCCCCAAGACAACGATATTGAGTCCCTGTATGTGAGAGCCCTTGGGGTGTTTTGTGATTGAACACCTGAGCCGTTGTTGCCCTTCTGTTCTCCTTCAAGCCAAGTTCAAGAAATGTCACCTCCTAAACCCTGAGACTTGGGTCCATTTTTGCCTGGCTCAGGGGGTGCTCCTCCAGCTCTGCAGTGCAGCAGCCCCAGGGACGCTGCCGTGGGGGGCATGGGGTGAATTGTGCTGGGCTGCCTCCCCTGGGCCTGCTGCCTGCTGCTGCTTGACAGAGCGTGCCAGAGTGCTGCTGCCCAGGGTGGGCTGACACTGAGGACTTTTCATAGTTACCCCTTCATGACATATCTTTCCCTTGATGGGATTTCTTCTAACTCACTCTACACTGCATTAGAAAATTTTATTTCCATGCTTTAACAAATTGAAGCTTCAAATTCTCATCTATATTTTCCCCTCCAGTCCCTTATGTGTTGGGGCTGGCTTCCCTTGGGGGCAGATGTATCAATGTACTGATCCCATCCCCTTTTATTGCTGCAGGAGTGCTTAGGAACACTTCAAATGGTCCTTTCCACTTTTCTTTAGGTGCCTTTTTACTCTGCTTTCTGACATAAGACACAGTCCCCAGGTTGATGAGGAAGTGCCTGAGGCACCAGGGATGGTCAGAAATTTGTGGAAAGATGAGAGCACTTTCCACAAAGAAGATAAAAAGGGACTGAAATTATTCCTATCATAAGACTTTCTCTAGAAAGGATTGGAATTTGTAGTGCCTTCCACAGGGCATTTCCGATGGGCTCACTTTTTCTTTAGAAGCCACTGGAATTCTGAACCTCAAGAGTGCAAGGGGAAGCACTGGTGGGCACTTCAGTGAGTTTTCCTGGCCATATTTACTAATTTCTGCTTTTAGACTCTGCTTTGTTCTCTCAGCCTTGCTGCTGGGAATGACCTCCATGGGCTGAGTAGGTCCCATTTAACTGGGAGTGTTTTACATAACTTCTGCAGTTTCAGCTATGAAATGAAGATCTGTATCTGATGACATTCCAAAAGGAATCAGGGAATTCCGAATCTTAGTAGTTTTTCTCTTATTATTACTTGAGGTAATTATTTAGGCTTCTTGTTGTTGTTGTTTTGGTTTTTTTTTTTTTGTTTTTTTTTTTTTTTTTTTTTTTTTTGTGACAAGGAAAATCCTCTGGCCATGCAGAAAATGGGTCCACTAAACTGTAGAAAGATTGCTGGCTGAACAATGCCATGACATTCTCCTGTGGGAACTGGACAACCTGGCCTGCAGTTTACAGAGTTACTCTGTACTGTCCCCAGAACAAGACAGACCATGTGCTGTCCTCAAACAGATACATCAAAGAAGAAGGAGCATTGTGCCCAGATGAAACCAAATGCCAAGCACGTCATGGGAACCCCTGCAGAGGCTCTGGCTTGGTGGCAGAGGCTGTCACAGCACTGCCAACAGCAACTGTGCAGCCAGAGCCGCAGAATTTGTCACTGCTGGCCTGAAAGTGCCAGCCCTGGATGGAAATGTCAGCAGGAGCTCATGCTCTGCCTCCCCATGCTGACAAATCCCTGCAATCCCTCCTGCTGTGCTCTGTGGCAGCACTGCCAGAGGAGGCAGAGGATGTGACACATCCTCAGGGACACCTCGGGCTGGCTCTGGGCAGCAGGACCTTCCCTTGGCCCATGCTCACTTCTGCAGACAGCTATGGCCATGAGCCTCACACACTCCTTGCTTTTTGGGGCAAATCCCTTCGGCTTTGGTAATTTAACGCTCTGAAAGGGGCCAAAGACTTAACCCTCTTTTTCTGAAAAAGCAGATGGTGGGCAGTTCTTCAGCCCACTGAATTAAAAATAAATTCTTTTGACCCAAGTAGCCTCCAAGCACATATTTTGGGAAGGAATTACTTTCCCACACATGGTGCACTTTCCCTCTTTTACTGCTAACAAAATCCCAGTGTTTGATGCAAACAGCCCCAGGATATGTTCATGAATAGCTCATCAAATAGCTCACAATCAGCCCCTTGAGAAAAGCAAAACGTGCTTTCTAATGTAACCAGTTAGTTTGAGTTTTGAATGTTTTGCATTTGCAACTGAGGCCCTGTAAGCAATTCTAATTGTTGTCAGTAGGTGAGATACTTCTGAACAAAGAAATCACTTTTACCTGGCATGTACCTGGTCATACAAAAGAATGGATGTTTGGAGAGTGTGTTTTTATAATGTCATATGTTCAAGATGGGACACACACAGAGTGTACAACATCTCTCCTTTATACTTTTCTTTTATAAATACATAGTTCTAAGAAATTATAATTTTTGCTTGGCAGGAAAGGTCAAGGACTCAGTAGTAAACACCTGTCAAGCCTCCTGGACCTCCGTTCTGGCCATCCACAGTCATAGGGTGCTACTTCAAATTATTTTTTTCAGTCAACAGTAGCAGACATAAGCCCCAGGGCACCAACGTGCCCCCTTTCTGTATCATCAGCAATAGAAATCAGTTTTAAATTATCAGAATTTCCAATTCCCAAATGTAAAAAATTATGTATTTTCGCATGCAAACTATGATGGCTTTTGCTGACGTTTTTAACATTTCACAGGGCCAAAGAGGATTCAGATTTCTGAAGTTTTACAAAATAGAGATGCAAATGTCATAGAAAGCACAGCAAGGACGAAAGTTTAATCACCCTGAAAAAACCTCTCTTACTGAAGTATCCATAGAATCACAGCTTCACCCAGAGTGCACCAATAGCACCTTACCCTGTCCATGAGCCATTCTGGAAATGCAGAGCATGCCAGCCCCAAGTCTGGTTCTAGTGCCCGTTCTTATGCACAATTGTCTCCAAAATCTGCAGCAGCACAAGCCAAGGTGAGGGCAAAGCCCATTCTGAGGATGCCTTGGGGACCCTCCACGCCTGTTCCGAGCTCAGGGGACAGCAGGTTCTGCCACAGCAGCAGAAATTACATTACGTGTTAGTAAATGCAGCACTTAGAGTAGCAACTAAATAGTCCTATCTCAGAGTTAAATGTTCAATTCTTCATAAATGCAGTACCTAAACCAGTTAACTCCCACCTACACCCCAGACATCCACCTATACCTGCTTGTGTAAATTGTATTTTCCACTCCACTCCCTAGCCCTTCTCTCAGCACAGTCCTCAAGCCCTCAACCAGGCACAAGCCAACTTCTCACCTGGCTGTTAGTAATTACCTGTTGGTAATTACCTGAGCACCTGCCCCACCCACAGCAGCTGTGCAGGTCCCTGACTGCTGGGAGAACAGGCTTGAAATGCAGACCCAACCCCAGAACAACAACAACAACAAAAAAAAACCCAAAAAACCAAAAACAACCAAAAAAACCCCCAAAAAAACCAAAACAAGACAAAACAAAACAAACAAACAAACAAAAAAAAACAAACCCAAAAAACCCCCAAAACAAACAAAAAAAAAAACACCACAAAGAAACAAACAAACAAACAAAATTTACGACATTTTTAAATAATTTCAGACTGGTAAAAGATCAGGACATAAAGAGATTTGTTTATTCCCTTCAAGAAAAAGTTTACATCCTTCTCTGTGAAGGGAAGTCACGTTTTTTTGTTGAAGCAGAAGAAGCATGTTTTATGAGCCCAGTTTCCTACCTCTCTTGTCCCTGCAGTGGGGACAAGCCTTTGTTCCAAGTTTGACTGAAGCTTCGGGAAGCAGCTTTGCCTGCAGAGGGCACACAGAAGCATGACACCTTTGCCTCCTGTGCACCTACAATTTCTACACCATCATTATCACTGCTCGGGTGACTGAGCAAGCTGACAGAGTGTGACAGATAGTCTGTCGTGTACAGAAAGTCACAGAAAGAAGAAGGGAGGGAGAAAACAGGGAAGATGACAATGCAAAAGATGTTGAAGGAGTGTGGCAAGGATTGAGGATTAAGAGACAGAAATAAGAAGAGACCATACCCCTTAGCTGTCAAGTGCTGAGGGGAAACTGCAAGTACTTGCATATTTGAGCTCACCACCTGGACTTGCATGCCTTGTCCACATTACCATTATTTCAATAATTTTGATTCCTGGACAAGCTGCCAGGTCCCCAGTACCAGTCCTACCTCCCTTCCAGAAGTCTCTGGGCAGAGAGTTGAAAATAGATCAGGGGTTACCTGTTACTCCATAAGCATTCAAGACAGCCAGAGAGCTTCCAGGAAAAAGGCCTTAGTGAGTGCCCAGGACAAAGAGATTTTAAGCAAGTGGAAGAAGGAGGTATTGATGCAGGATCACAGCTCTGTTGAGGTTTAACCTTTCAAAGGTTTGTTGCTTTTGAAATAGAGATTTTTGGAGCTCCCTTGAGTTAGCAATATGAATTCAGCATTTAAATTTTAGCTTGTAGAATTATGTGTTGAATTTTAACCTATAACTTAAGAAACCTTTTCACACAGGCTCAGCTGTGACCAGCAAGACCTGGGCCTGGAGCTGCAGCTGGTCTCCTCTGCTCTGCAGGTGCTCTCGTCCTCAGTGGGAACTGGGGGAGGCCAAAGGACACTGGTTCTTCTGATCCTGCAGATGAAGTTCGGCACATCTCCTGGACAGGGACAGCAGATGGGACATCTGGGAAGCAAAGGGAACACTGAGTCAGTATGGGGACGTTTCCCTTGGCAGCAGCTGCACTTCCATCAGGGAAGAGGAAATGTCAGAGCCTCCCCAGGAGGGTCAGAAAGAGAAAGCAGCCGAGCGGGCTGGGCTGTGGCGAGCACAGCCGCGGCGGGACCGTCCCGCAGCCCCGGCAGCCCGGCAGAGCCGGCACAGCTCCCGGGCCCTGCCGGCACAGCTGCCTTGCCCAAGGACAGCCCCTGTGCCAGCCGGGGCAGCTGCGCTGAGCAGCCCCAGCACGGGCAGGGCCCACGGCCACAGCCCACGCCAGCCTCAGCCCACCCTGCCTCCCCGGCCATGGGGCCTCACCCGGGCTCTCTCCAGGCTGGCAGCAGCAGGGCCCTGCTCACTGCTCCTGCTGCTGGCACTCAGCTTCTCCCTGCTGGCTCCTGGCAGTCTCTGGCTGTTCTCAAGGTTTTCTTTGCAGCTGTGGCAAAAGTGGAGGCTCTGGAATTGGTTCCAAGGCCTGTCAGAGCTGCAGTCCCAGAGCCCTCTGTGCTCCCTGCTGGCCCCTCCATCCCCTCAGCCCCACCCATGCTCTCGCCAAACCCCCAGCCCCCTTCAGCTTCTTCAGCCCCTCACAGTCCTCTCACCTCCCTCAGTCCCTTCTGACCCATCCCATCCCCTTAGACCCGCCAGCCCCTCAGCCTGTGCCACTTGCCTGTCACCTCAGTGCCACCATGGCCCTGGGCTGCCCCACAGCCCTCAGCCCCAGCAGCAGCTCAGGGTCAGCGTCCCTTCAGCACCACCGCCCCCTCAGCCCCCTCAGTCTCACCGTCCTTCAGCAGCTCCTCAGGGGACAGTGCCTGGGGCCACCGGCAGCTCCCAGCGCTCCAGGGACAGCCGGGGCTGGAACTGCTGCTGCGCCCGGCCCGGCCGCCAGCTCGGACCCAGCACAGGGAGAGGGGACAGAGCGGGCACAGGGGGAAAAGCACGAGTGAGGGAGGAAGCAGAGCAGGGCAAGAGGTTAAAAAGAGGCGTCTACAGATATCAATCTATTTAGCTAAACCCCCATATACAAATATAAATATGCATTTACAAATGTATATATATAAATGTAACTATACACAGGTATAAGTGCAACTGTGCACATCTATAACTACACCAACACATCTAAAGCTATAACGATATACATCTAAAACAAAAAAAAAATTAACTGTACAGATCTCTACCTATATAGATAAATATAATTACATAAATCTATAAATACAACTACCTAGATAAATAAACATAACTATGCGCATCTATAAATATAACTAGACACAGAGGAATTCTACCTGCCCGATGGTCACAGCCTCTCCCTCTGTCTCTTCCTGCCACACAGGGCAGCCCTCCTGCAGAGGTCGATCACACAGGATCTGGGAAGCAAAGGAAACACTGAGTCAATATTGGCCCTTGTGCACGTGTTCCTTGAGCACCAATTGTCCTTCTATGAGGGACTGTCAAAGATGGCCCGAAAGGCAAACTCTCACTTGGCAATTTGAAGCCTGCTCTTTAAAGAACAGGGATCCTTCCAAGTGTTCAAAACTGAATTGTGTAAAGCATTTAAGTATCCTGATAAAGTCTCAGCAAAGGCTTGAGCTTGAAACACAGACAGTCTCAGTGACAGAGAGACCTCAGTCCTCACTGAAGTGGCCGAAGCTGAAGCTGCTGGGAGCTGAGTTATGAACCAAACTGGGACACCCAGCTTGGTGACACAACTGCCACAAGGTCAGCTTTATTCCCTGCTCTCTTGCCACAGCAGTGGACTCAGTGTCAGAGCCTCTGGAGAAGCGTGGAGGGCAGGGCTCGGGGAGGCTGTGGCAGTGCAGGATTTGAACTAAAGGCACCAGGCAGCACCAGCCCTGCAGACAGGAACTCAACTCTGCTCATCTCCCTTGCTGCCAGAGGCAGGCTCAGAGCAGCCATCTCACACCTCTCTAAACCAATGGGGGCTCTGTCCTTACCAAGCTCCTCAGGCTCTGGCAAACTGTTCCTCTCAGTGCCAGATGAGGCTTCCTCTGCTGCAGCCTGGTTCACAGGCTCGCCTCCAGAAGACTTAGGCACAACATTAATATTGCCCTTGAAAGAACAATGGAAAGAAAGAAAACTCAAGATCATTTGGTATTTTCTTGGAATCATATCAGGGATACAGTTTCTCTTCTTCTCCATGTAAGCTCTCAGCTCAGCCTCTTACTTTCCCCTCCAATGGAGTTACCTGTGCAGAGAGAGACCTTTCAGGCAGGGATCTCCCGGATCATTTGCTCAATGGCAAAGCCAAGATCCACTGGTGACTGCTCTTCCCCAGGTGTGTTCTGTGTGGAGCTGGACACTGTCAATGCTGCACAACCAGCACTGCCAGCTGGAGTGCTGGACGCTAAAGTGCCTGGGGTGGCTGCAAGAATCCAAACATATTGGTCAGGCTCCACAATGTGGCTCTAGGACACAGATCTCTATTGCTGCCTTGGATCAAACATCACAGGAAGCATGCAGGAAAAAAAACAGGCAGAGAATTTTTTGGCCTTCTAGGTTCCTCTTCCTAATAGGCTTGACAATTTCTGGCTGAGAATGACAGAGCCTCGTGGAAAAATACTTCAAACGTCACTTTTCATTACGTTTTGGAAAAACAAGGCTACAACTCTTTTCCTGCCTCGTGGGTTGAAGGCTGGGGGCTGCTGCTCCCTGTGGAGCTGCTGGAAGCTGCAGGGCTGGACCCTGAGCACCTCCCGCTGGGCGGGCGGTGGCCGTTCCCCGTGGAGCTCCTGGAAGCGGCTCGGCCCCTCCCGCCGGGCCGGCACTGGCTGGTCCCTGTGCAGCAGCAGGAAGCCGCAGGGCGGGCACCGGGCGAGCAGCGGCCGCTCCCGGGGCAGCGACTGGAAGCGCCTGCACCGGTCCCGCCCGTCCGGCAGCGGCCGCGCCCCGGGGAGCTGCCGGGAGCCGCAGGGCGGGTGCCTGCGGCCCTCCCGGCCCGCCGCCGGCCGCCGCCTGTCGGCCGCGCTCCGGCGCCTGACGCGGAGCAGGAGGTCGGGGCGGTCGCGGCGGAAGCAGGGGCTGCTGTAGTGCAGCCAGCCCCCGGCATCGCCCGGCGCAGCCGTGCCGAGCCAGCCCGGCACCTTGCGGAAGCTGTAGCGGTAGAGCTGGTGGACGAAGCTGCGGAACTGCGCGGCCCTGAAGGGGCGCGGCACCGGCCCCGCCCCAGCGCCACCGCCCCCGCGGGCGGGGCCCGGGCCGAGCAGCTCCCGCTCAGAGAGGGAGCGGTCGACGAGCAGCCCCTGGGCCCGGCTGTCCCAGCGCACGGAGCGGACCCGGGGGCTGTTCACCAGGCACCACAGCTTGGCGGGGTGGCTCCTGGGGCTGGCCGGGCTCCGCACGGCACGGCAGGGAAGGGCAGGGCAGGACTCAGCAGGCAAGGCAGGCAGGGAAGGGCAGGTTACAGCAGGACTCGGCGGGCAAGGCAGGCAGGGAGGGCAGGGCAGGGCACTGAGAGCAGCGGCGGGCTCTGTCCCTGCGCTGCATCCCGTGCCTGGGTCACCATCGGTGACAGGGAGGAAGGACATTGCTCTGTCTTGCCTGGGGAAAGGATGAAAAGGGGGCATTAGAAAACATTCATTTGGTCTCCTTTTCAGCAGACTGGCTCTTTTTATCTCACCAGGTCTGCCTGTCTTTGGCAGAGTTGGCACATTTCTCATGATTTGGAGTCAGCTACAGCAGCAGGAAGGGGCAGCAATTTTGTCTGCATTGTCATCCAAGCTAAAGTGCTGGCCCATGGGTGGATGTTGCTTTACCCAAGGAATACAGATAAACACGAATAGATCCTAGATCAAACAAGGGATTCAGGGTACTTGCGGTTCAGTTGTTTTGGTTTAACTATCAGCTTGTCTACAGGAACAAATCAGCTGTGAATACTAAAAGTTCTTAGCAGAGACTTTTTTTTCTGGGCCTGTGCAATGCTCTAAATTTATTTTTGTCCCCTACCACAATATTTCCTGTAAGTTGACCAGACTGCATCACAGAAACTCCAGGCAGAAAATTGATGAACATCAAAAATCCATGGCTAAAGCCTCTCCCTCAGCTCTGGAGCCACCACACAAGCTGTTGATACAGCCTTTTGTAAGGAAGGGGCATGGTACCACCACAGTGATGTTTCCATAACCAAGGTGCAGATGTGAGATGAATGGCCAAGATGAAGGCCAAGATGAAGGAGTGCCTCAAGAGTAAAGTAAACTGCAAATCACCAGGAAAAGAAAGAAAAAATACCCAGGTATGTTCATGCACAGGCACGCACACTGATATTTCTCAAGGGGGACTGGTTTGATAAAAATTATGACCTTTTTTCCTCTACCCTATTTTGTTTTCCAGTACTAAAAACATTGCAAGTGCCTGAGGCGTAAGTCAGAGCAAGCCTCCATTATCACTGCAGAGACTTGGCAGCTTTGCTCATTAGGCTTCCTAGGATCTGACTGAGTGACCTTGTTTGGTGGGAAGGCACAGTTGGAGTCTGGCAGTAAATCTTGTTCATGTAGCAAGGATTCCTGCTGCTGGATGAGGTTTGCACCTCGTACGAGCGTTTCTAGCCCCAGTAAACAACCACTGTTCCCTCCTCCCACTGTCAGCCCCTTATTTCATGCCACCAGGTACTCCAGCACTTCTTTTTACTGTCAATTACCAAAAATAACGAGAACATCTCGCTGTGAGTGTAGGATGATCTTTCTCTCAAAGGCAGTCATGCACCTCACTTCTAGAGAAGCTGATGTTTGCTTTTAAATTTGGTTGTGTTACCTGATAGACCCTAAGGCTTTCTTCTGCTGTGAGTCTGTTCCTGAGCTTGAGAAATAATTCTATGATAGGAATGCAGTTTTTTACTAAAGTCATACTCACACAGTTTACAATACAATATAAATAACTAATATATAAGTAATAAATAAAAGGTTTATCTATCAGCCAATTTTAAATGGTCTAAAATTTCAGGATGTAGCCTATTTAGTTTCAGTGAGAAAATAAAAAGCTGCTTTTAAAGTTCATTCAGCTTCTAAAGGGCAATGCTAAAAATGTGACACCACCTTGGTTCAGTGAATGCCTTTGGGTAAAAGAAGAGGGATACAAGAGTAACTGAAATATTTAAGTAAAATTCAGTGTTGTGACCCTGAACACCAGGACAAAATTCACATTGTATAAGCCATATTTCTAAGTGCAATAAACCATATCTATAAGTGATATTTTCTAAGTGTTTTGCACTGCTGAAGTACAGTGGCAAAGCTGAGAGTGGTTAGGGACTCCCATTTTTCAGTTCTGCCTTCAGATTTATTTACTAAGTTCCCCATCCAAAGGCAGATGTGAAGACATCATTCCAAAGCAACAGCTTTGCAGATTTTGAAATGATATTCCATCCTGCTTTGCAGATGAAAGAATCAAGCTTGACATCAGAAACTGGGATGGATTTCTAGTGTCTCTTCCCTGACCACTTGGTTCTACAGGCTAGTTCAGGGCTCCCGCACAAAGAATTCTGAGCCTGAATCCAAGGAAAAGCAGCTTTCTGCTGCCTGTGCCTGTCCCTGCAGGAGGGGCTGCTGCAGGGTGCTCTGCAGCACCTGGTGACTTGGATTGCTGAGAAGGAAGGAAGAGAACAGACAGAAGCCACCACATGGCTTTTACTGCTGCCTTTGCACCCCTCATCCCTCTTCTAAAAGCCAGCAAGGCTCTGCAATGGAAAGCCAGCACTGCTCACAGCCCTACTGAGGCTTATAGTGCCTGCTTGTTTGTTTTTAAACACGATAATTTATCTTATCCCATGGGTGTTTCTGCCAAGTTCTTGTTGCTTCCAAGGTTCCAACACTTTATTATTTAAAACTCCTCTGTGCTGCTTGCTCCTGTAGGGATTATGAAAAGAAATTAAATTTAGGGCACCAAAGATCATCACAGGCAGAGGAATAAAACCTCCCTGCAAGCTTAATTAAGACAAGAAGATGGGCTGATAACAGATAATATTTTGCTAACTAGTCACCAAAGGTAGGAGAAGGTAGGCCTGCAGAAAAGGACACACTATTACTATTAAAAAATGCATAATATTACAATATAATAATTATATTATATTATATTATATTATATTATATTATATTATATTATATTATATACTATTATTATTAAAATCTTTAAGTTGCATAGAAGGTGATGTCCAGGTACTGATACAACAGGAATGGGAAAGGCTTCTCAGGGTCTGATGGGAAAGAAATGAGCAGAGTGTGTTAAACAGACAAATGGGACAGAGGAAGATGTTCTAGGCAGAAATATGCTGGAAATATTTTGAAGCAGAGTCCTGGCAAAGTGTTTTCAACGTTGTTGTTAATAAGGTTTGAATAACACTGGTGTATCTTGACCTTGGCTTCGGGCTTTCAAGCAAGTGAAATTATGTGCTGGTATGATCCATGACTTCAGAGAGGTGTCCCTTTCCTGTGCCTGTGCTAGGGGTCTAAAAAGTCACCTAATCTATGTTGCTTGCTCCTTTGAAACGACTCAGTAGTGTAAGAGATAACTACATCTGTTTTCAGACAATAAAACTTTATATAATTCCTTGGGAAAAATCCTCCCTCAGTGTGTGCATGTAGATAATCTGCACACTTCACAGGAAATATATGCTGGTCAGCATAAGTTCTGTAAATTTAATAATAATAATTAAAAATGTAGGCAAATATATTTTAGCTTTGCCTTTTCCTCAGTGAGGACTAATTGGGATTTGCATGTTATGAAGACTTTTTAAAGATGTGAGCTGATATTTGTGCCAATTTTGCACGCTGGATTTCACAATCAGATTGATTCTTTCTGAGATTGGTAGGTCAGGATTGTCAAGCCCTTCCTTCCACTTGTCCTTGTTCACTGGAGCTATTTTCTTGTGAGAGTGGCTCTGTATTGCAGGGATCAGAGCATTCCTTGCACTGCACTACCATTTCTGCAGGTGCCTGCAGCAATGAAGGAGCAAGCCTTGGCAATTCTCCCTGGTAAGAGTCTGTTCTCATGGGTAAATGACACAGCCATGGAAGTGGAGCCTCAGATTGCTCCTGCATCTCTGCAGACACACTTGCAGAGAAAATATTCTGGTCCTAGGAAAACACCATTCCCTTCAGCTGACAGGCTCTGCAATGAAAGCCTGGGGGAGCTGCAAGAAGTGAAATTCAGATTGCCTTCATTTTATCAAAATATTTATCAAAATAAAACTACTTTTTTTTCCCCTGCAGAAAATTCATGTTTCCATTGCTAGTTGATTTTACCCAATTCATCCTAAACCATGCAGATTTTTTTGGTGAGGTGTTGTTTTTCGTTACATGCAAATGCAATTTCCCCTGAATAAAAATTCTCCATTTGTACTGTACTATTATTGTTGGGTTTTTTACCTAACTTGCTAAATTTATAAATGGAAACCTTCAGCAATGAATAAACTATTCTCAGACAAAAAAAAATACCTAATGCAAGTGCTGTACTTTTTATCTCTATGTTGAGTTTCTCTATTGAGCTATACTTGACAAATACTTGAATTACTGAGATGTTGGTTTTTCAAACACCAAAACAAATTTGCCACTGATTATGGCCACCTGGAAATGTCCTGGAGAAACATTTTGCTTCACAAGGCTGGATTTGCTGCTAACAGTACAAACTTATTTCCTGTTTATTTGTTGAAATAACTGTGCTTATTTCTGTAAATTTGGACTAGGACTAGTTTATTTCACATCACTAATGGGTAGCTCACAAAATAGCCATTAAAAGTTTTCAGATTATTAAAAATACTGAAGGGGAAATAAAAATTTATCACTACATCATTAATTTAACCATAATTCTTTACCTTCCTATAGGCCAATGTCAACACCTTTAAAGCAAGCTCTGAAGGCAAAGTCAATGAGTTGTGTTTTGGAAGGTTTCTGATTTAATTTAAATCCATGCAAATCCAGTGTAACACCATTCAAGTGTATCAATAATTGAAAAAACGTTCCACTGAAATTAGTTTTATATGTGGGGGAAATACTTTTTTTTTTTTTTTTACAAAACTAGTCATCCTTTAAAAAAGCCCAGCCAAGAAGAACAATGGTCTGATTTTCATGGGAAATTTTAACAAAAAGTGATGTAATATTACTTCTCTGTATTCTCATATGGTATATAAAATAATCCTACAGGAATCTGGAGCTTTTTAATGACTGGCAACAGCTCCAATATCCTTGATATGTGTCATGGCATGGATTATTGCTCAAATCAATGCGCAGCAATTTCCAGTCAAGGGAAACAACTGTCCATTGGTTTGCTCTGATACATTTTCAGAGTATCCCTACAGCCTCCCATGGATGTGCAGCTGCTCAGTTACAGCTTAATTGCATGACCCCGTAGGCTGACACCCAAGGAGTGCTCGTGGTAGGTGGTGACATTCAGAACAAAGCAAAAAAGCAAATACAGTGAAGACTGCAGTTCACACAGGAAGGGAAAGCAGACCATGTGAAAAGAAAGATGTCATTCCATCATACAGTTGTCACACATGTTCTTGTTTACAAATCTCTAGGGTGTGTGTGTGGCCCTAAAATGCCCACTCTGCCCCATCAACTTATCTGAAGACACACAAAAACACTGTTCGTTTCTTATCTACAGGAGAAAGAATAAACCAGAAGAGAAGAAAACAACCAGTATCTTTCTCACCAAAGCTCCTGGAGAATCTCCTTGTTAAAACCAAGCAAACACCTTTCAGCAAGGCTAGTGTGCTAGACAGCATCACCAGCCACTGGGGAAATTGGAAGGCACCTTCAATCTTCTGGATATTCCATATTTGGGAATATCTACTGCAACAGAAACTGGCCAAAAGCAGCAATTTTATGGCAGGTATTCAGACCTCACCATACGCTACCAAATACACCTGGTCCAGGGAATAATCCTTTTTGTCACACATAATTGTATTGTGGAGTTACAGGAAATTGGTTGGACAGAGAATTTCTACCCAGCTCCCAGCTCTGTCTCCTATGATGCTTCAAATCAGGTTTAATTATTCCTTTTTTTTTTTTTTTCCTGGCAGGATGTTGTGATGGTTTTATGCCAAAAGGTTTGAAGAAAACTCACTTTTAATGCAGCATTTATGGCATGGCTTTTAGATATTTTACTGTTTACTTGAAACAATATTTGGACATTTTGTTATCCACTTTGGAAAACTATTTTATATACATTTCACAGTACATCCATCTTAAGGAATGTCTTAAAGAAATTACTGTAACTTAAGGAGCCAACAAACAATAGATATAAAAATGATGTGTACATAAATAAGACAATGGAGAGCTTAGAAAATAATTCCATCAGTCTATATCATCTTTTTCCAGACCAATGTTTTAAAAGAGCAGCACCTTTTTCTTTGTGACAAGGCTTTTCTCCGTGCCTAATAAGATTCTTCTATGTCCTAGGAGTAACCCATGCAATTTGAAGAAACAGGTGAAAGACAAAAAGATAATATAATGAAAGTCATAGACTGACAGGGAAAGAAAGAGTCTGTAAAGCAGAGTTGTCATATTACCATAATTTCTGTCACTGATCTAATATAGAACATGGTTCTTCAAAATATTCACCACATTTTCAGTACATGAGCCAATCCTTCTTTCTTAGGAAATGTGTTTATTGCTTGTGTAGTTACTAAGATTCAAGCACACACTTCAGATGCTTTCCTAAGTGAGATTACAGTAGGAAACAGTAGATTCTAGAGATCTTGCTTCAAGTGTTTCCACTTCTAATTATACCTCCACTCCCTCTCTTCAGAAACCATTATTATTCAGTAATAAATTCCTCCAGAGATTTCTTGGAGGGTTTTTTAAGGATAAATGCTATAGAAGGGCAGATGTGTGCCATGTCAGCTGGCTGTAAAAGCATTGCTGGCAGGAACTGAAGTTTAGAACAAGAACTGCATCCTCACATATCACAGGAGAAGACAACGTTTTTGGTATCTGGGCAAGTTCATTTTAAAACTGAGGAAGCTGTTTATGTAAAAAGCACTAAAATACTATAACTGACCACAAAACACACTTTCTCAAATTAAACATTCTGAGCTAGCTTCAGATTTAAACAAAATTTCCAACTATTGCTCTATGGAATATGACAAACTCAGTGGTGCTGACCACTTCCAGTCACCTAAGTGGTGTGGGAAAAACAGAAGGGATCAGGATTTCTTTTTCCAGGTGTCACCCCACACCCTAACTTTGCAAACTCTTCAAACTTTTTAAAATAGAAATGATAATGTGTCTTATCTATCTCCTTCTCATTCTGCAGCTAAACCAGTTTGATGATCTTACATGTTTTGGCTCTTTTCTCCTTGCTTGCAGTGTGGAAGAATGGGGATATGTGGCTTCTTTGGGGCATGGAAAGAGCTGACAGAAATGTTTCCTCTCCAGCTTGACATTATCCCTAGGAATATTCTGTTCCACATCACCTGAGGGACAAGCTGAGTGTCTCTGAGCCCCCAGGGTTTCTGTCTCCTATCAAGCACTGAGAGCACAGCTGAAATTCTGGAGCACAGGCAGCACCAGACACCCCCACACTGCAGTTTGAGTGCTGATGCACTTTCCTTGGGCAGGATTTGGTACCACAAGAGTGCAGAGTCTGGAAGAGAGACCTGAAGTGCTTACAGCAGGCTGCATTGCTAAACAGCCACTCACATGCCACGAGCCACTGTCTTGTGTTTCCAGTCAGCTGAAATTACAATTCCTGTGCCTGGAACACAAAGGTCTTCAGCACAAGGACAGCAGAACAATCTCACCATGTTCTGGTGGGCTTTCCACAAACCACTTGGCAGTAGCTTTATTCCTTCCTGTGCAAATGTTCAGGTTAACCTCAGCAAGCATGAGCTTTGAATACCTGCTCTGGGAGTCCATACTACCCATGGAGAAAAGGATTTCTAGTTAAAATTGCACTGTGGGCAGGACACACTCGATTCCTCTCCCTCTGTGCATGGGCTAGAGGAGATGTGGTTTGAACACTTCCAATTCTGGAAACTTACTTAGGGTCCTCAGTCAGAAATCATAAAGCCAGTCCTGAATGCTGCTATTGACAATAAAATAAAATAAAATAAAATAAAATAAAATAAAATAAAATAAAATAAAATAAAATAAAATAAAATAAAATAAAATAAAATAAAATAAAATAAAATAAAATAAAATAAAAATCAGGCTGCATGTACGTGCTGAAACGAAAGTTTGCAGTTCTGTCCAGTGACAGAGAACCATGAGAACTCTTATATCAGTTGCATTTGGACAAAGCAGAGGAACACTCCTTCCTAGTGATAGAGAAGACATTTGTAGCCTCCATCTGCTGCTGAACACACCAGCCAGGCTTTCAGCCTTTTGCTCTCTGTAGGGAGCTGGTACAAGTCAGTCACCTTGGACTGAGACAGATCAAAGGTCTCCAAGTCTGGAATCCTTTCCAGCACCCCTCAGGGACCAGCACTGAGCCAGCCAGGAGTTAACACACAGTGCTTCCAGCATGTTTGCCATTCCAGGAATCCCTTTTCTTTTGCATGAACACCCATAAACATCCACACCTGTAGAGTCTGGCTCTGACATACCCATTCAGCACTCTGCCTCGTGTTTCCCCAGCCTCTCCCTCAGCTTTTGTGGGCAAAGCACCCTGTGCACCCAGGCGTTCTGCAGAGCCACACTCTGAGCCTGCTGAGCCTGTCAAAACAACTCTGTTGTTGTGGTAGCCAAGAATATAGGGTTTTTTCTCCACTGGGAAAGTCTCAGACACACGAGGTGGTTTCTGAGTTTTAAATTGTACTGGACACAGGAGGTTTTACAGAGGGTCACCCACTACTGATTAAAGAGAACAGCTTGCCTTCTGTGCTATAATTCAATCCATTGTTCCTGTACCTCCACTTGCTAGGCCTGTTATTACCTTTTTCCCAACCCTTTTCTACAACATCCTTCTCTCTACAGATCTAATTCAACTACTTTTGCTAATGCCATTATATGATTTTCTTCTGAATAGGGAAAATGTTTTGATTAAAAACCTTGACATTATGTTCAGGATAATCTACCAACCAGTTTCTCAGATGACAGCTGATAGAAGGCAGCATGTATCTAAAGAGTTTACAATCATATCCCTGTGTTATCTTAATTAATGCAGTAAGACCTGTGCATAGAATTCACTCTCTTCATAATATATTGACAGCTGACCTCATTCCTCCATGGCATTTTTAAAATGCATTTATTGTGCTGCAGTGTGAAAACTTATAGAGAAACCCTCTATTACAGAGGAAATTCACATATTGTAATATTTACTTATAATAATTAGTCTCAAGGTGTTCTGAAAGATACAACCAAAGGAATAGAATGAGAGTCCATGAAGACAACAATTGAGTGTGCTGCAAAACATATGCTTGTGGTATTTATCATGCTTTTCATGCATGAAAGGGAAATAAAGGCCTTCTACATCAACCATTTCTGTTACTATTCCATTTTTAAAATTTGTTTTCCTCTGGCCAGTGGTTTCAGTTTGGTTAGGATAAAAAGAAACAGAAAAAGAAAGGAAGAGAAAGAAGAGAAGGAAGAGAAGGAAGAGAAGGAAGAGAAGGAAGAGAAGGAAGAGAAGGAAGAAGGAGCTTCTGCTTCTTAATAATTCAATTTTTTTTTTACTGAGGAGTCCATAGCATTTTCTGGACCAAGGTGACACACACTTTGAATTGTATAAGCAATAAAAACCCATTACTGTGGACAAAGGCAACTCAAGAGTTGTAAAAATACTTGAATATGAGAAGCTGGAGAGTACTCTTGTTATAATTTATTGATTTGAATAGAGATATGTGTTTCAAAATGGCCATTCCACTAGCCAAAGTTCTGATCTGACTGCTAACCAAAGCAAACAGAACAAGCCACAGTAAGATGACCTTTTGCTTTGTACTTTGGTGGGTTTTTAGCTTATCCAATTGACATGTGATCACAAAGAGGCCCCAGTTAAGTATAGTTATATCATCTACACAGACTTGGAAAATCTTGTAACTACTGTCTGGTACTAAGAACAGTAAAGACATGAGAGGTTTTGCCATTCTGCTAGACTTGTCCCGTGTGAGTCAGATGGTTTGGTGTGGAGCAGGGTGGCACCTCCACAGACAAGGGGCGTGAGTCAGCCCCTGTGAATGCCCTTGTGGGGCACAGCTGGGAGGGACATTGGCCCAAAGTGGCTTCCCAGGGAGCTCCAGCTGCTCTTCCCTCCAAGCTCAGCAGCAGGATTTCAAGCCTGAGAGCTGTCCTGAGCTGCTCTTTGTGGCCAGGTTTGTTTGTGTGAGGTGGGGCACAGCCTGGCTGCTGATTTCACCAAGTCAGCTTCTTTTCCATCTGTCTCTTGGGGCTGCCCCGCTGCTCTCTCTCGTCTTTCATGCTTCACAGAGGGATGGTTTGGCTATTAAGCCAAAGGCTGGCTCAAAAACTGTGCCCTTCTGTGGAGCATGAAAAGCAGCAGGGAAGAGCAAAGCACCTATGGCTCCTGGAGAAAAGCTGGCAGGGGCTGAGAAGCCAAATCCTCTGTACACTGAAGTTAAATATCTCAGATGGAGTGAAAGGACAGATGGAGCCAGACAGAAAAGCAGTGCCAATGTTGTATAGCACTGAAGTTTAGAAAAGTGATACAAAATTCAGCAAGAATGTGACCAATGTGACTGGAGACATCAAGGGAGGGACAACATTTGAAATCTACATCCTCACTCAAACCAGATGCTATGAGTATCTTGAAGCCAGTATCAATCTGAATTCTTCTACATTGTAACTTCCTAAGGTGTATCATACTATGCAAATGTCCTCAGGAATTGAATTGTGATCACATATAGACTGAAAAAAAAAAAAAGAATTATTTTCTCACACCTTGTACCGTTCCACAGGAATCAGCAATAATGTGTTACACAAAGAAAAAAAGGAGAGTACACATC
The DNA here is from genome assembly GCF_036417665.1 of Passer domesticus. Lineage (NCBI taxonomy): Eukaryota > Metazoa > Chordata > Aves > Passeriformes > Passeridae > Passer > Passer domesticus. The sequence continues at coordinate 32,621,435 of NC_087484.1, forward strand.
TCAGCCGACACCTCGTCCTCCATTTTAATTGTAACAGCCTCCCAGAAGACTTTTTGCTCTTTAAAACTCATCTTTTCATGCAATTCACCACACACTCTTCATATAGCTCTCACCACTCTCTTCTTCGACAGCTTCCTAAACACTTAATACTCCTGACTCTTGACATTTAAGAATCTGTTTTGCTTCAGAAAAATGCCAAATCCACCATACTAATCTCCATCTTACCCACCTCACTGCTCCCTCTCCCACTTATGCTCCAGATGGGCTCAGGAAAATTTTCTCAATTATTTTTATTTTTCCCTTTTAAGCTTCCTTATTAAAAAACAACAACAACAACAACAACAACAAAAAACCAACCCCCCCCCAAAAAACCCCAACAAACAAACAAAAAAAAAAACCAAAAAAACCAACCAAACAACCCCACCCAACCAATTTTTATACGAAAATCTCAAATTTTCTCCCAATTTTCAAGTCCCAAACAGTGCATGCCAGATACTATTTCTTAGACCTGCATTAAGTTTTCACTGTCACACAGCTATTCTCCAAAGCTGCTGTTCACCTGCTTCTTAACCTTCTACAAGTCTGGGTTTTTCCACAGTGTCCTCATTATTATCTGAATTTCTGAGGCACTGTGATCCTCCTCCAGCAAAGTGCTGAGAGGAAAAGGAAAGGCCAGTGCAGCTGTTCCAGTCTCCTCTCACCCCATTCCCCTGCTGATATTCACACCTTCCTCTCTTCACAAAGGAGACTTTCCAGTCTGGTTTTTTCCAAAACATCATCAGATGGTTGCTTGTGAATACAGGAGGACCCTGTGGAAAATCCTATGGGATACACTGCAGTAACAGTTTTGTCTGTTCTGGGATTTTGGAAGCTTTCCCTTGCCACGCAGGAGTTTTTGGTCCATTACAAACACAGTTGTGAGGAATATGTGTGAGACTGAAGCTGCCAGAGGTCAGGCAGACTTGTCTCCTGAGTTTCAGACAGAAGGAATCAAGACAGGGACAGAATTATGAATCATCACCTTTCAAGATGTTTTGGGTTCAATCCATGCCTCAATCCAATCTCTGACCCACTGAACTTCTATTTTCAAACAATAAATCCCCATGACCTACTTCACCACTCTTGCCACCTGCCCAGTAAATCAGGGCAAAATAATAACAGGGAAAAAAAGTGAAAAATGTTACCTCTCAACACTCTCAGCTATTAAGCTGCCTACTACTGAAACTAACACCCAGTCAGGTTGTTAGTGATGCTAAATTATTAGATTTATCTACATTCTCACGCCTACACTTACAACTAATAATACGTGTTTGTATAAATATAATTTCACACACAGACACTCTATATAAGTACAATAAACATACTCAGAAGGCATTTTAGGCACTGGTTGAAACAAAATATTGAGGTGTGTCAGAGTCAATAGACAGAGGAGGGGGAGCTGTGTTTTATGTCGAGGAAGGATTTGTTCTTCTTTTGTTCCTGTTTATTGTGGGAGCAGTTATTTTTTGTTAGTTCACTTTGATCCTCCATGAAATCAAGTGAAACTTGTGAAAATGAAAACAAAGAATTCTCTACAAGTTTGAACACATTTGGTTGCTTGTGCTTCATTGGCCAAACCAAGTAGTTTTTAATTTTGCTGGTGTTTGCAGGCTTATTTCTATATTCATGTTTTGAAAATACAATGACAAAACCCAATTCACTGGCTGTGAACATTTCATCAAAATTTTGGTTTTCAGAAGCACTTAATCCATGCCTAGAACTTAAAGGTCTCCAGTAGGAATGTGAAGGATCAGGATTTAAATTACCAAAAAGTAAAACCCAAACTAGGTACCAATAGCACATTGCCAACATTAAATTTTTCACATCTCCCCTTTTAACCAATTTTGTTTTGATACATTGTGGATGAATAAAAGCAGTATTGTGTTTTTTGCAGAGGCTGCTTTCTACTGGACATACACATGGGGAAAATGCAAATGATATTTCCCTCATTCATTTTTGAATCACTGTGAATTACACAACTGAACTTTCCGTATTCCAAACATAAACAGACTAAAATGAGCCAAACAATCTCTTTTGGGATGCTCCTCCTCTTTATGAGCTGGTTTTACAGATATACAGGCAGTGTGGTGCTGAGACAGCCACTGGAGGTTTAGGAAACGTTTAGCCAAAAAGTTGAAGAAGGAGAAGCCAAACATCAACTGGCATTTAACTGAAATGTTACAAGGAGATAAGGTTCCATAAAAGAACATTGTTCTGCACTTATCATTATCCTACAGCCTAGAAAAACTAGTAAAAGATACATTAGCATCTAAGGAAGAAAAAGTATTTTTAATTTCCCATTCTCCCTGAAAAAACTAAAATAAAAATCCCTTGCTACTGATAGCTGGAATTGTGATGTAAAAATTGAGAATAGAAACTGCTGAGAAAGCTTATGAGTACCCCTCTAAATACCTGTAAGCCCCAACTATCAGTGTGCAGTTGGAGGGAAAATTTCCCCCACTCTACTCAGCGCTGTATTGCTCATACTTTACCATATTCATTAATAAATAAATTGATTGCTGCTTGAATATTGGCGTAGTCAAGCTTATCATTTATAACACCTGTGATAAACAAAACCCTCCCCCACCAAGGAATCCACAATTTGCTTATAAACTTCCTTCTCCTAAGCAGACAGTCTCCCTGTACCCCATTGCACCCCGGTCGGGTCTGTCCTGGCCACTAGAAAACTCAGACTGAGACTATTTGCTAGGTTCTTTTCCATCCATCTCCCAGGTCAAACAAAAACACCCAGGAATCACCAGCCATAGGAGTTTTTAATGTTGTGCACTGTGCCTCCCCTAATCCCCGGGAGTCACCCCCACCCAATTTTAAGGTGCCCCAGTCCGGTCCGTCCCAGCCACCGGAATACTCACGAAACCCAAGATTCTTGAAACGAAAATCTCGGAGGTAGTCCTTGAACCAGGGGAAAACTCCTCTCACGTCTGGAATGGAGGGGGTTGGTTTTCCCGGGAGCTGCAGCAAGCAGAAAGTGTGCGAATTCACCGGCAGCACTTGACGGAGCACGAACTTCACTTGGCAGCAGCGTCCGTGCACCCTGCAGACAGCTGAGGTGTGCACCAGCGTGCCCCAATCCCTGCAGGCGATCGGGGCAGGCCCCGGAGCGGCCGTGCCCGACCTCTGCCGCCGGCCGGCAGGGTCACGCTTCGGCTGCTGAAACGCGGGCTCAGCCTCTGAGATTCATTGTAAAGGAAATAAGGAACGACCCCGTGCTGGCTTCTCCGAGCCGCTTTATTTCTGTCCCGCGCCAGGATGGCGCTGCTTGGAATCGGCAGCGTGGCACAGGAGCTGTTCTTTGCCGCGGTGGCAGCAGCGCCGGCATGAGAAGATGGCGCAGCACTCGCAGGCAGCGGCAGCGCGGCGGGGACAGTCTCTGTCCTGGCGGCGGGGACAGTCTCTCTCCTCACGGCGGGGACAGTCTCTCTCCTCACGGCAGGGACAGTCTCTCTCCTCACGGCGGGGACAGTCTCTGTCCTGGCGGCGAGGACAGTCTCTCTCCTGGCGGCGGGGACAGTCTCTCTCCTGGCGGCGGGGACAGTCTCTGTCCTCACGGCGGGGACAGTCTCTCTCCTCACGGCAGGGACAGTCTCTCTCCTCACGGCGGGGACAGTCTCTCTCCTCACGGCAGGGACAGTCTCTCTCCTCACGGCGGGGACAGTCTCTCTCCTCACGGCAGGGACAGTCTCTCTCCTCACGGCGGGGACAGTCTCTCTCCTCACGGCGAGGACAGTCTCTCTCCTCACGGCGCTGGCAGCAGCGGTGCTCGTGTGGGCGATCCCCTCTCGCCAGGAGCCGTGGCTCACGGGAGGCTCAGCGGTGCCGGCGGCGCGGGCAGGAGCCAGGCGGCCGATGCCCCGCGGGGTGACCTCCTTTCCCGGGCGGAGAGGGGTGCCGGCTGCGGAGGGGGAGCCGGTGGGGCACGGGATCCGGCAGAGCGCGGGAGCCGTGCAGCTGGAAGGGCAGACAGTGGCACAGAGCCGGGAGGCAGAGAAAACAGCGGCTTTTGCGTAAGAGAGAGCGGGAAATCGGGGTGGGGGTTAGGTCAGAAGCTAAGATGGGAAAGGCATAAACCCATAGCAAAGAGAGAAACCCGGAACTGACAGGGAACTTACCAGGCTAGGGGAAAAAACCACTGCAAGTGCCCTGGCTAGACAGGAGGCAAACATAGACTAAACATCTTCAAACTGCCATTCCAGCCAGACAGGGAAAGACCAAACATACTCAAACCCAGTGCAACAGGAGACCAAACAACCTCAAAAAACCCCACTGCCACAGGCAGAGTTCAGCTGCCCTTGGGGGCTGCAGGAACAGTCAGGAGCCCAAAGAGCCTCCATGGCTGTGCTGAGACCAAGGCTGGAGCAGGGAAATGCAGGGCTGCTGCGGGATGGGGAGGGCATTGAATTCCAGCACACACCTCAGCTCTCTGATGATCCCAGCACCATGCTGGGCCCTGTTTCAGACTGGAGCAGAGCAGATGTTGATGGGACAGGAGCCCTGCGGGGCTGGCAGGGACCTGCAGCTTGCAAGGTGCTCTGCTCTCCCTCAGGTGCTCTCGGAGAGATCCAATCCCAGCTGGGCACCTCAGGGCACAAGTGGCACTGCCTGTTCATGGGCACACAGCTGATGGCTGCCTGGAAAGGGGCACAGGTTTTAATACTTGCATATTTCATCATATACAAGCAAACCTTTATTACCTGGGTCACTTGAGTACATTTAAGAAATGGCAAAGTTATCCCATCGGGAACAGGAAATTATTTCCTGGATCTCATGGATTCTTCTACTGATGTCAGGAGAAGAAATACTGATCTTCCCCTCTATTTGAGCCACCAACATTCAGTCTAATATTTCATGACCCCCTCCTTCAGGTGTTTCCAGCTCTCCTGGTTAAATGGCCATGTCTAAGGACATCTCTTCAATTGGAGCAGCTGGATCTATGCCCTTCCCCTTGCTCCCAGATTTCCTCTTGCAGCTGTTTCCTCCAAACAACTCTCTCAAGAAGACCTTTAGAAGGACTTATTATTATTTTGTCCTTTGAGTTGGCCTCCCTGGAGAAATACCAACAAGAGATTCTCAGAGGCTCAAAACAGCCTTTACTGGGAACTTTAGAAAATTAGAGAAATTTTGGCAAAAGGTTTATTGTGACATTGTAGTGTTATAGTTTGTTAATTTAAGATTTTTCTAATTTTGAGATTTCTTAATTAATGTATTCATGAGTGTGGTGGGTTTTATTGTCACTTGAATATTTATATATTTATTTTGTTGTGAGATAGGATTAGGAGAAAAGTAAAGCAGGCTTAAAATTTTAAAAGGTTATAAAGAAAGTGTTAATAAAAGTAACAAAAAGAAAAAAGGGAGTAATGTGAAATACAAAGCTGTGTTTCATGTCAGGTACATACAGGCAACGTGTATATCTGTGATTGTGATATGTGTAGAAACTGACTGTGGGACAGTTATAAAGACAATTCTAATAAATAACTGAGGAAGGAAAGCATGGAAGAAGGCCTTTGAACCTCTCCTTTGTTCACAATTAATCTTTATAAATCTTGATTTAGGAGCATTTGAATTAAAGCTTTAAGGATGTTGCTGTTTGACAGGAATTTTCTGCTTTGAGCTAAAAAGAGTTTTGCAATAATAACCTTTTGAAGTATCATTTTAGAATATTGTTTGTAGTAAGGATCTTTGAAACTATAGCTTTAGAAGATATCAAAAGGAAACATGCTTATCTCGACGCATTAACAAAACAGTGAAAAGCAGCTTAACAAAGGAAGATGAACATCTACCCAAGGATTGATAGTTTCCACCAAGGGAAGCTGGATATCACTGTTATGAGATTTGCAATTAAAAGGTGAACCCATCTGGAATCTGGACCTCACCAGCTGAGAGATTTCTTCCTTCTTTCAGAAGACAGACACCACCATCTGGGGATACTCCTTTCTGGGATACATCCTGAGAAAAACTAAATCATAATAGTGTATAGAATTGTGACATAAAAATTGGGAATGGAAACTGCTGAGAAAACTTATGAGTACCCCTATCAATGCCTGTAAGCCTCAACTATCAGTGTGCAGTTGCAGGGAAAATTTCCCCCACTGTTACCAAGTGCTGTATTGCTCATACTTTACCATATTAATTAATATATTGATTGCTGCCTGAACATTGGTCTAGTCAAGCTTCTCATTTATAACACAATGAGACATAATCCCTGCTGGGATTGCATGGGACATGGGTGCCAATGCTGTGCCCAGGCCGGCTCTGCTGTGCCCGTGGCAGCGCCAGGGGAGTGCCCTGTGCCTGCCCTGAGCCCAGCAGGAGCCTTTCCTTGGCTGTTGTGTGCCCTGCCCAGGGCAGGAGGGCACTGCCGGAGCGGCTTTGGTGGCCCCGGGCACCCGGCCGGGCTGCAGCCGCTGCAGGGGCTCCTGGGGAATGTTCCAGAGCAAAGCTGAAAGCAAACAACAGTTTCTGGAGGGGATTCTGCCCCTGGGCTGTGCTGGGAGCCCAAGGGCAACAGCCCCGAGTGCTGGAGCTCAGTGTCCCTCGGCCAGGCCCTGTTCCCTGGCTCTGCCCTGTCCCCTGTCCCTCTCCTGTCCCTGTCCCTGTCTCCTGTCCTTGTCCCTCAGCTCTCCCCTGTCCCTGTCCCCTGTCCCTTGGCTCTGTGGGGTCGGAGGTGGCAGCAGGACCCGGGGCAGCCCTGGGGGAGAACAACCCTGAGCCCCAGCTGGGCCAGTTGCCCCAGTTCCCCCAGGGGTGCCCAGGTCACTCCCAGCATGGGCTCTGCGGCTCCCAGTCACACCCAGTATGATCCCAGTAACTTTCAGTTGCATTCATTACAATCCCAGTATGATCCCAGTCACTCCCAGAATGATCCCAGAATGGTCCCAGGTGTTACCATTCACCCCTAGGATGGTTCCAGCCTCTCCCAGTATGGTTCCACTCACCCCCAGTATCATCTCAGTCACTCCCAGTACTCTCAGTACAATGCCCTTTTCCCCCACTATCATCCCAGTATGGTTCCAGTTACTCCCAGTACCATCCCAGTCACTCCCAGTATATTATTCCAGTAGCTTCCTTTATGATTGCTCTGTGATTCCACTCACTCCTGGCCTCTCCCAGTATATCCCAGTTGCCTGCAGCGTGCTTCCACGCACTCCCAGTTGCTCCCAGTAGCTTCCACCATGATTCCAGTTGCTCATAGCGACTCCCAGTCAACTCCAGCATGATTCCAGTTACTCCCTGTATATCCCAGTTGCCCCAACATAGTCCCAGCTGTTCTCAGCTTGCTCCTAGTGACTTCCAATATGATCCCAGTATGACCCCAGTCACCCTCAGTGTGGTCCCAGTTGCTCCAGTATGATCCCAGTTGCTCTCAGTTGCCCCTAGCACTGGCCCAGTCATTCCAAGTGTGATCCCATTCTCCCTCAGCATGGTCCCAGTCAAACCAGTCACCCCCAGTATGGTTACAGACACTCCCAGTATATCCCAGTTGCCCTCAGCATACTCATGGTCCTTTCCAGTCACATCCAGCTAACCCAATATAGTTCCAGTTTCCACCAGTATGATCCCAGTCACTCCCAGTATATCCCAGTTGCTGCCACTATGATCCCTACTGCCCCACTTCTGGTCCTGCTAGGTCCCAGTGTGCTCTGATCCTGCTCCCAGTGGGTCCCAGTCCTGGGTGTGGTGTGTCCCAGTGTATTCTGGTGTGTCCTGGGGTATCTCGGTGTACCCTGGTGTGTCCCAGTGTCCCAGTCCATCCCAGCCTGTCCCAATCCATCCCTGTCCCAGTCCATGCCTGTCCCAGTCCATCCCAGCCTGTCCCAGTCCATGCCTGTCCCAGTCCATCCTAGCCTGTCCCAGTCCATCCCTGTCCCAGTCCGTGCCTGTCCCAGTCCATCCCTGTCCGAGTCCATCCCAGCCTGTCCCAGTCCATCCCTGTCCCAGTCCATCCCTGTACCAGTCCATCCCTGTCCCAGTCCATGCCTGTCCCAGTCCATCCCAGCCTGTCCCAGTCCATCCCTATCCCAGTCCATGCCTGTCCCAGTCCGTGCCTGTCCCAGTCCGTGCCTGTCCCAGTCCATGCCTGTCCCAGTCCATCCCTGTCCCAGTCCATGCCTGTCCCAGTCCATCCCAGCCTGTCCCAGTCCATCCCTATCCCAGTCCATGCCTGTCCCAGTCCGTGCCTGTCCCAGTCCGTGCCTGTCCCAGTCCATGCCTGTCCCAGTCCATCCCTGTCCCAGTCCGTGCCTGTCCCAGTCCATCCCAGCCTGTTCCAGTCCATCCCAGCCTGTCCCAGTCCGTGCCGGTCCCTTCTCAGCCGCCGTTTCCCGGATCCTGCCCCTCCCGCCCCCGGAGCTGCCGCCGGACGCCCCCCAAGGTGCTGCCGGGGCTCGGGGGCTTCGTGTTGGGCTTCGTCTGCTGGGCTGGGGCTCGGCCTCCCCTGCGGGAGAAGGTGAGGGGGGTCCCCGGGGGTCGTGTCCCCCCTCAGAGCGCGTCTGACTCCCCCATGTCCCCCCCATGCCGGGGTCACCCCCTTTTCTCTGCCCAGAGCTCCCGACCCAGCTCCTGCTCCCCCTGGGAGGGGCTTTGGGGACTCCCCCGGGGACCCCCTTGAATCCCCATTTTGGGGCACTGGGACCCCCCTGCATCTCCTTCCCCAGTTCCAGGACCCCCTGCACTCCCTTGTCCTGCACCAACACCCCCTGCACCCCCTTTCCCGGGTATCCCCCTCTGCCAGCCCCTGGATTCCCTGTTTCCATGAGCCCAGGGACCCCCGGACCCCCATTCCTGGCTAGCCCGGGGCACCTCACCCCCAGGCCTCCCTTTGCTGGGAAACCCGGGCTGGGCACGGGGCTCTGCAGCTGCTCTGGGATTTGTGATCCCCCAGAGGAAAGGGAGGGAACAGGAGAGAGAGAGACAAGGGGATCGACAATCAGGGATCGCAGTCCCAGCTCCCAGTTCTGCTCCGCTGGGGCTGGGACCCGCAGCCACAGGAAAAATGGATCCAGGATCCCAGTTGTCTTAGGTTGCAAATAGGGGAATTCTATTCCTATCTGTTAGAGGTGGGGCACTGATTGTCTGTTCATTGGGCACTTTTCTTAATCTCTTCCACAACCAATCCCCCCCCGCCGCCACTTTGTACAAGGGCAGGCAAGGACAGGACAAGGGAGAATGGATCCAAATGGAGACAGATTAGGTTTAGCTAAGGGATTCAGAAAAAAAGACTCTCCTGGAACAGGTTGCCCAGAGAAGGCGTGCATGTCCCGTCCCTGACAGTGGTCAAGGCCGGGCTGCACGGAGCTCCAGACAAGCCGGTCTAGTGCAAGGGCTCCCCAGCCACAGCAGCGGGGTTGCAGCCATGGGATTCTTCAGATCCCTTCCAAGCTCAACCATGGCACGACTCCATGATTCTGGGATGCTTCCCCTCCTCATCCTCTGGCAGAAAAAGAAACTTGGCCCCAAGTTCCACACTGCAGCCCATGTCTTTTGGCAGCCTGCAACTGTCTCAAGAGAGGATGAAAAGAGATGACATTACTGACACGATTTCCCTTTTCGACTTCAAAATTCAATGCTGCACTCCTGTCCACTCTGGCAAAACTGTCAGAAGAGGCAATTCTTCCCCATGAAATGCTTCGTCTCACCCAAAGAAGAAAGAAGCCACAAGCCAGCACTCTTCTTTATTGCTCCATTGTTTTCTTTGGTTATTTCTCTAATAGGAATGACTTTGGGGTGTGATTTGTTTCTTTCTCTCTTTCGTTCCGCGGGGCACAGCAGCAGCAGCAGCGCTTCTCTCGATGGGTTTTCCGTTCGACTTTCCACTGGCTCCCCATCCCCTTGGCCCTCTCACACTCGCTCTGCTCCCGTCCCGTCCCGTCCGTGTCCCGCCTCTCCCGCCCGGCTCACGCCGCGTCCCACACGGCGCCCCTCGGCGGGGCCGCCCCGTGCCCGCCGCTGCCCGGCCCGCCGTGCTTCCGCCTCCGCCGGGCTCTCTCCGTCCCGCCCGTGGCGCCGCTGGAGGTGCCGCTCGCTCTGCTGCCGGCGGAGCAGCACGGTCTTTCGGCTCCGCCCGGCGCGGGCTCTGGCCCGGCCCCGGCCGAGGCCCCGGCCCCGAAGGAAGCCCCTGCCGCGGTTCCGCCCGCAGCCGCCCCGCTGCCGCCCGGCTCCCGGCCCGCCGCCGACAGCGCTGCCGGCAGCTTCCCCGCTCCGAGCTCCGCCGCTCGCCAGCTCGGCCGCCGGCCCCGAGCCGCCGCAGCCCGGGGCGGCTCGGCAAGCAGCAGCGCGCCGGGCGCTCGGCTGCCCCGGGCACAAGAGCGAGAGCGCGGTGCCGCCCGCACGGGCGGAGAAGCCTCGCCCAGAGCAGCTCTGCCGGGAGGGCCGCTGCTGGGCAGCGGCGGCTGCGGCAGCGTTTACTCCGGGACCCGGTAAGAGACGGGGCCGGGTCGGAGCGGGGCGGCGGGCGGCGAGCTGAGCCCGCCGCTGGCCTTGGCTCGCAGGCGGCCATCAAGCGAGCGTGCCGGGAGCGCGTCTGGGAGTGGGCGCGGCCGGTGAGGGAGCGGGGCCCGCGGAGGAGCCGGCGGGGCGAGCCGGGCGGGGCTGAGGCGAGGCCCGGCAGGGCGGCAGGCGGAGGGGAGCGAGCGTGAAGAGAGCGGGGCCCGCGCAGCGTGCCGGGCCGGGCAGTGGCGAGCCGCGGCGGGGCCGGGCAGGGGGCCCAAGGCGCGGCGCAGCATCGGCCCCGCTGTCGGCATCGCGGTCCCCCCGCAGCACAAGGGCGCCCTTGTGGCCCTGGAGCTGGCGCTGCTGTGGAAGGTGTGGCGGCCCAGCTTCCGCGGCGTGGTGCGGCTCCTGGGCTGGTTCGAGGTGCCCGACGGCTTGGCGCTGGTCATGGAGCGTGCGGAGCGCAGTCAGGAGCTCTGGCACTTGCTGGAGGAGCGGGGCTTCCTGACGGAGCCCGTGGCGCGGGGGCTGCTCCGCCCGGTGCTGGAGGCCGTGCTGCCCTGCAGCAGCCACGGCGTCTGCACCGCGACATCAAGGCCGAGAACATCCTCGTGGACCTGGGCACGGGCGAGGTGAAGCTCATCGACTTCGGGTGCGGCACGATCCTCCAGGACATGTTCTACACCCGGATGTCAGGTGAGCCCAAAGCTGGGCCCAGCCGGGCAGCGGAGGTTCCCCCCTTTGCTGGCAGAGGGGAAACAGGGAGGGAGGGAGGGAGAATCCTTCTTCAGCCGGCTGCAGCCCAGTTGCTTTTTGGCAGGGCAGGGGCTGGCTGTTGTGGAACGGGAGCTGGCTGGGAGGGAGGGAGGGAGCAGCATGGGCCTGATGAGCTGCGCCCGTGTCCCATAGGAATGCCGGAGTACAGCCCAGCGGAGTGGATCCTCTTTGGCTGCTCCCATGGCCAGCCAGCCACCATCTGGTCCCTGGGCATCCTGCTGTACGAGCTGTGCTGTGGGCACCTTCCTTTCCACAGAAGATGTGGAAAGGCCATTGGAGCCACACCATCCAAAAGACCTGGTTTTCCTGTGCCTCTCCCTGGCTAGAGGCAGGGCCCCTTTAGCCGTGGTTATTCTTTCTTTCCTGGGCATTCATACTAGAGGTACCTTTTAAGGGGATCTGACAGATCATACCCAGCAGCTTGGTCATGGCAGGAGGCTACCTTCACCTTACTGGAACTCCCTCGATTAGTGTTTCCTTCCTTGAGTTGAGTTTTCCCTCCTTGTGCTGCTAAGACAGAAGTGGGTTTCCCATCCCACGTTCCCATGCCTTCCCCATGGTCACTCAGGAAGAAGCACAGGTCAGCTCGTGGGATGTACTCTCACAGTAGCTGGGGGACGTTGGGCTCTGACTTTGGGGCCTGTGACTTGCACTAGTGCTGCATTTATCTTACCTCCTGCCTCATCTCCCTCATTTCCTCTTTAAATTCTTTTCTGAGGTCCTTAACCACAGCACAGACTGCATCAGGCCTGCATGGGGCCATTGATCACACTCTCATTATTTCTAAGCTTGTTGGTGGCAGAGCCCACTGTCTCTGGGTTGGTATGGGCATTAATGGTTGCAGTGAAGGTGGTGTATTGAGATGGCCCCAGATTTGCCAGACTCCACAGCATTTGGGTGCTCTGATTTCATCTTCGATCTCCTTGGTTCTACAGGGGCGACTGCTGCTGGCTGTGGCTGCCCTTGCAGTTCAGCTGGAACCTGGCTGGTTGTAATGTCTGTGGGTTTCACTCCTGCACCGTCAGACTCTTCCTCTTTGAGGCAGGGGGAGGGTTTCTCACCAGCTGGGGATGTGTGTGTGCTCCTTCAGCATCTGGCCACCTCCTTGTTTGGGGAAGGGTTTTCTTTTCTGTTCTTCCTTTTCACCTGTAGAATTTCTTGCCAGTGAGTTGCTAATGGCAGGTGATTGCTGGGTGCTTCAGACAAAGGGAGAGCTCTGTTTCTTTGGGAGTTTTCCCTGGGGAAGCAGGAGGAGGGCCAGAGCTACGGTGGGATTTGGGCTGGGGGAAGGGGCTGGGTGCAGCTCCTAGCCCTGTCTTGGCTTTGGAGGAGCACTGTGGGAGCCACTGCTCTTGGGGAAAGGAATTCCACTGCTGCTGCAGGAGCCCAGCCCAGAGCTGCTTCCTCTGCCGTGGGGTGAGCCTCTGCTGGTGACAACAGCCACTGAACTGGGATCTTATTAACACCCACCTCAATAAAGGAGACACCTATCCCCGTCTGCTCGGGTGCCTGGGATCCTGAGCTCGGCTCTCCCTGCCCTGCTGGGAGCCCCTCACCCCTGCCTGTTAGCTGTACTTAGCCGAAGCAGGAGGCCCGAGGCATCATCTTACAAGGGTAACAAGGCTCTTCTTTTATAGGGCTTTACCTATATGCAACATTGACATACGATTCTTTCAGTCTTAAAGAATAATCTTAAATTTCATTCACGTGAATTTTGACCTCTGTAATATTTGTGTATGATAGATTTGAGTTAAATCTGTTCTGAATCATGTCTTCATAGAATCATAGACTCATGGAATCACTAAGGTTGGGAAAGGTCTGTGAGACCATGGAGTCCCAGCAGTGCTCGATGCCCAGCTTGTCCCCAGCCCAGAGCCCTGAGTGCCACCTGCAGGACTTCCTGGGACAGCTGCAGGGATGGGCACTGCAAAGCTCCCTGGGCACCCCCTGCCAAGGCCAGAGCAGCATTTCCCTGGGGAAATTCCTCCTGGTGTCACTTCCATCTCCTTGATGTCATCCTCCACATCTACTTCCATGTCCTCAACCTGCTCTTCCACGTCCACCTCCATAATTTCTTCCTCATTCAGCACCATGTCCACTTCCATCGCCACCACAGTGTCTCTGTTAGTCTGCAAGAGACAGCACAATGTCACAGTGGGGTTCCTGTCCCACACCATCCATTGCCACGTGGCTGCAGCCTGCTCAAGCAGGCTGCCCCCTCCCTAGAATGGCACTGTACCTCCACTGGCGCAGCAGTGCTCATCCTGCTGGGGTTGGTGCTCCAGAGCAGGCAGCAGGAAAAGCCCAGGCAGCAGCAGCAACAGCTGAGTGCTGACGGGCAGAGCGCAGAGCGAGCGCCAACTGAGCGCTGGCAGCAGGCAGAGTGTCTGCTGTGGTGGTTTCCAGGTGCTGGACGTTCCACCTGGAACACTGTGGGAGCTGTGATGTCACAGAAGTTTCAGGGCCGCTCCACACTGGGAGGTGGGCATGGTGGAATGATGAAATCCTTGAATGGTTTGGCCTGGAAGGGACCCTAAGGATCATCTGGTTCCAAGCTGAGCAGCCTCCCAGCACAGCAGGTTGCTGCGGCCCCTGTCCAAGCTGGCCTTGGATGTTGGTGGGCATGGGGTATGCACAGCCTCTCTGCGCTGGTCCCTGTGCCAGGGACAAGCACCCTGACAGGAAAGAACTTCTTGCCATCATGGAATGGATTCCAGCTCTTGCAGTTTCATCCCATTCCCCCTTGTTCTGTGACTTCAGTTGCTGACAAAGAGTCCTCTCCCACTTCCCTGTGGGTCAGGCTGTTCCTGCAGTGTCACACATGTGGCTGAAGCTGCAGCCAGGAGAGAGAGAAGCCAAGCTGCCAGAGAGAGGAAATGGGGAAAGTGACAAGAGAGATGAGAGAAGAAGGAAAAAGTAGAGACATGCAAGGCATTGGGTTGGGTGATTTGTGGCATTCATGCCTTTTATTAGAGGCCAGGTTCTCTGGTGCACTCAATGACTGTGTGATTGCGGCGTGTCCACAGTGAGCCCGTGTGAGCGAGCTGCACTCCCAGAGGCCGGAGCACACTTGCTTCAAGTGCTGATGAATGAGGCCAGAGATGGGTCTTTGTGTGGAACTCCAAACGCTGTGCATTGCCATGAAGAGGGTCCAGGGCCAGAGAGAAAATGAGGCTGGGGACTGAGGGTTTCATTCGGGGGGGAGAAGGGGTGAAGCCAGGACCAGCAGGGGAGAAGAGAGAGGAGAACATTCTCTGGAGAGTAGATATAAGGAAAAAATGGCAGTTGAAGTGGGTGATAGCAACAAAACCTACAGATTGCAAGAGGCTGCAAGTGGCCATGGGTGAGAGCCTTGCATTCAGAGGGGTTTCTCTGTTTCACCTTGGTCCCCTTTGCCCTAAGGTATTACAGTTGCAATGAGAGGCCCCTGGGCCTCCACAAGTGCCCCCTTTTTGTTTTCAAGAATGAAGGCTTCTGCCATGGACTTTTGCAAGCGTTGAGCAAAACTGGATAGAATAACCAAGACAATGAATACAAGAAACAAAGCCCACAAAACAGTCTTGACTAAATCACAGAATCACAGAATCATGAGTTTGGAAGAGACCCCTAAGATCATCAAGTCCAACCTATGCCCTAACATCTCAACTAGACTATAGCACCAAGTGGCATGTCCAGTCTTTTTTTAAACACATCCAGTGATGGTGATTCCACCACCTCCCTGGGAAGACAGTTCCAGTGCTTTATTATTCTTTCAATGAAAATTTTTTTCCTAATATCTAACCTATACCTTCCCTGACGTAGCTTGAGACTGTGTCCCCTTGTTCTGTCAGTTGCTGCCCGGTGGAAGAGACCGACCCCCACCTGTCTACAACCTCCCTTCAGGAAGTTGTAGAGAGCAATAAGGTCACCTCTAAGCCTCCTCTTCTCCAGGCTAAACAACCCCAGCTCCCTCAAATGTTCCTCGTAGGGCTTGTTTTCCAAGCCCCTCACCAGCCTCGTTGCTCTCCTCTGGACACGCTCAAGTATCTCAATATCCTTCCTAAATTGAGGGGCCCAGAACTGGACACAGTACTCAAGATGTGGCCTCACCAGTGCCGAGTACAGGGGGAGAATGACCTCCCTGCTCCTGCTGCTCACACAAGTCCTAATGCAGGCCAGGATGCCGTTGGCCTTCTTGGCCACCAAGGCACATTGCTGGCTCATATCCAATCGGCTGTCAACCAGCACCCCCAGGTCCCTTTCTGCCTGAACACTATCCAGCCACACCGTCCCCAGCCTGTAACGCTGTAGGGGATTTTTGTGGCCAAAATGCAGAACATGGCACTTAGACTTATTAGACTTCATATTGTTGGACGTAAAGATGAAAGCCAGCCTTTCATGCCCCAGTCTTTCAACAGTCCAGTGAGCCAGTCGTTGTTGCCTTTTGTCTGGATCTTATTGATTTGATCTGTGAGCAGCTGGCCGCTCTGGTATACTGAGTCCCTATGTGAGAAGAGGTTGACATGCGTGGCCATGGGCAAGAAATTGTGGCTTGGCTGTGGAACCACCCATGCGAAGGCATGCGGCATAGTTAGGAGCATCCAGCTTCCTGCTGCAGTGGCAAGAAAGGACAGCATCCTTTGACTTTAGCTAATTTACTAGTGGGTGGAGGCTTGGGTGGCCTGAAAGTAAAGAGATAGGGAGATTGCAATGTGAAACTTAAATTCTGGTCCCACTAAACTTTCTCTTCTGTAAGGCAAGGGTTTGAAGTCAGCTTATTAGAAGAATCAAATATCAAGGCTAGAATACAGTTTTTCCAATTGTTAAGCGGTATATCGCAGTTAGTGGTGTCTGAGCTCTCTTGGTGTTGGTCTGTGCGGTCCACACTGCTTAGGAGATCTTCTTCTGTCCTTCTTCTTCTTCTTTTCCAGGCTGCTGCTGTCTCTCTTAGGCTTTTGTTCTGTTTTTCTGATGGTGGCTGTGGTGTTTGCCTGGCCATTGGCAGAAGAGTTTTATGTTTTTTGCTGGGATGCGTCTTGGGCCTGCTGCTGTAGAGACACAAGCATATCCTCCCTCCCAAGTAATGAATGGGAAAGGGCCCATAATTTGTTTGGATTCAGGGTCTTTGATCAACACAGGTGGCTTTTCTTTTTATTGGGCTGCCAATTAAATATAAAATGCCTGATGACTGGGGGAGTTGTTGAAAAAGTTGAGCACATCAAGGGCCTTGGCCAGGCTCTCAATGGGAGATACTATGTGGACTCCCTGTCTCTGTTGATCAAGGATCCTTTGGATGGAAGAGTGGGCCCTCTGGACTATGGACTGTCCTGTGGCAGAGTGTGGTATGGCTGTGACATGTTTTGTAGCCCACTGGTCAGAAAACGGTTGGAATCAGTGGGAGGTATAAGCAGGACCATGATCAGTTTTAATTTCCTGTGGAACCGGGGAGGTGGAAAAGGCTAAAAAGGAACGTTTTATAGCATCTTTTGATTTTTCAGCAGCATGGGCAGGGGCAGAAACCGCAGCGTTGTCGGTGTGGATTGAGACGGGGATGTATTTTAGTCTCCCAAAAGGGGCTTGGTGTGTGATGTGAGATTGCCCGATCTGGAGAGTCTTTAGTCCTCTTGGATTGAGTGCAGCTCTGACAGAAGCAAAGGCACGTTGCTGACAATTTGGGCAGGTGGCTGCCATGAATCTTGCCTGATCTTGGGTAATTTTAAAGATGCTGAGCGGTGCAGGAATGTTTTGATGGTAGAAGTGGTGGCGGATCCTAGCCTGGTCAGAAAGATTCCGTAGGGAGGTTTGGAGAAGCATTGCTGAGGCATCTGCTCTAGCATTGCCTACTATAAATGCAGGAAGGGTGGTATGAGACCTTGTGTGCATGATATAGTGTGGGTGTTGTCTGTGGGACAGAAGAGAAATGAAAGGGGAAAGCAAATGCTCTAGTTGGGGTTAGAAATGTCTTTGAAAATGGAATTTTCGGCCCGCTGCACTAGGTCATAGACATGTGCCGAATCAGTGATCAAAGGAAGAGGTTCTTTGAAAGTGGAGAAGGTCCTAAGGACTGCAGTCAATTCAGCAATTTGGGCAGGGTGAGGATCCCCTGGCTTGGCTTTTGTCTCTTGAGCAATGCGGGCCCAGGGCAGTGCAGAGCAGGGTGGGAAGCAGAGCCCGGAGCCTTTGGAGGCTGCAAGCCTTAAACATCAGCCCCTGCAGCAGCCCAGATGCAGGTGCCACAGTTGCCAAGGCTGTCAAGGCCTTGAGAGCGGGCAGGTGGATTTTGCATCCCTGTGGGCTGATGGTGGCTCTGGAGCCAGGAGTGGCTGTGGCTGCAGCAGGAAGGGTGGCTGAAAGTTTCCTGCCTTGCTTTGGTGGCATGGCTGCAGGGGCCAGTGCAGTGAGAGCCCCCTCTGTGCTGGTGAGAGCTCAGCTCTTGGGGACGCGGCTGTGCCCCAGCCCAGGAGCAGCAGCAGTGGCCAGCGGCAGCAGTGGTGTCAGTGGGACCCCCTGTGCACAGGGAGCCCCAGCCGCGGGGTGGCCGTGGCAGCAGCCCCAGGGAGCTCCAGCCCCGGGATCCCGGAACAAGTGGAAATCCCAACTGTGCAAACGCTGCCTGTGCCTCTTGGGTTTTCTTTGGTTGAGGGGATTTCGAGGTACGTTAGAAGTCTCTTTTTCTCTAACTTAGCTGTCGAAGGAAGAGTTGAGAAGTATGTGCTTCACTCTCTTAAGGTTGATTTTTATATTTTGTCTAAAACATTTTTTTGCTGGCCTGCTGAGGTTTGTTCAGCAGGTCAGCTTAAGGTACTCTTTTTGCCTCTTGGGTTGGTGTTATCTTTTATATTAAAACCTGACTATACTATGTTTACAAGAATGTTTTAATAGCTATTACTTAAGTTAGATAGTGACTTTCTACTTGAAACCAATATGTGAATGGTAATATCGTCTTTCATATGGATGCTAGCGAGAAGAAAGAGGAAGGACTGGGTACACCCAAATTTTTCTATCTATGTAGATAATACCAAACTCTTTCGTACAAGGTTCAAAACCTCTGTCTACAGTGCTCTAAATGTTTTCCGTTCACTTTGTGATTACTATTACTAGACTATCTAAATTGTTGTGACTTTTAATTCTTGACATAAAGGTGGTAACATGCTTTATGGGTTAAATTCAAAGGCCCAGGGGTCTTTGGCTACATGCCAGGGTCTCTGAACCCCCTGCCAGGGATTTAAAGCCCCCTGGCTGGGGCTGGAATCATTTAGGATGGTCAGGGGGAGGTCCGGGCTTCTGACAGTGCCCAAAGGAATGAGAAAGAGAAGTGAAGTTTTGTAAAGAATCATTATTTATTTGCTGAACATCGGCAAACACGAGGATTTACAGAACACATTTCATTACAACAATCCTCATAACAACAACAACAACAATCTACTGCACATATTTCCATGGGATCCTATGGAGTAACAATCTTCAAAACATATTTACAAAGAACTACTAACCTAAGAACATATTTACAAAAATATCCTAACTTTTCAAACATATCTACACCGCCGTAATATCTACAGCCATCATCTGCATCAGTCCTGGAAGGAAGAAAGAAGCAAAGCTGGAGTCAGCTGCCAGCACTGGGCCCAGCTGGGCCCCAGGAGCTGGGACAGGGCTGGCAGGGCTGGTGTGGCCCCAGGCAAGTGCAGGGCAGGCCAGGGCTGGTGCTTGTGGCAGCACAATCCAGGCCCCCTGCGGGCAGCGTGTCCCTGAGCGGGGCCATCCAGCCCAGCCCCAGCCTGGCGCCAGGGCAGCCACTGTGTCTGTGGGCAGGGCATGGGGAGCATCTGCTTGTCTTACTTGTGGGGCTCCATCTTCATCCAAGGACCATGGGCTCCTTCTCATCCTTCTCATCCACTTCCATCGCCTCGATGTCATCCTCCTCATCAACTTCCATCTCCTCAACCTGGTCTTCCACGTCCACCTCCATCATCTCTTCCTCATTCAGCACCATGTCCACTTCCATCGCCACCACAGTGTCTCTGTTAGTCTGCAAGAGACAGCACAATCTCACAGTGGGGTTCCTGTCCCACACCATCCATTCCCACATGGCTGCAGCCTGCTCAAGCAGGCTGCCTCCTCCCTGGAATGGCACAGTACCTCCACTGGCGCAGCAGTGCTCATCCTGCTGGGGTTGGTGCTCCAGAGCAGGCAGCAGGAAAAGGCCAGGCAGCAGCAGCAACAGCTGAGTGCTGACGGGCAGAGCGCAGAGCGAGCGCCAACTGAGCGCTGGCAGCAGGCAGAGTGTCTGCTGTGGTGGTTTCCAGGTGCTGGACGTTCCACCTGGAACGCTGTGGGAGCTGTGATGTCACAGAAGTTTCAGGGCCGCTCCACACTGGGAGATGGGCATGGTGGAATGATGAAATCCTTGAATGGTTTGGCCTGGAAGGGACCCTAAGGATCATCTGGTTCCAAGCTGAGCAGCCTCCCAGCACAGCAGGTTGCTGCGGCCCCTGTCCAAGCTGGCCTTGGATGTTGGCGGGCATGGGGTATGCACAGCCTCTCTGCGCTGGTCCCTGTGTCAGGGACAAGCACCCTGACAGGAAAGAACTTCTTGCCATCATGGAATGGATTCCAGCTCTTGCAGTTTCATCCCATTCCCCCTTGTTCTGTGACTTCAGTTGCTGACAAAGAGTCCTCTCCCACTTCCCTGTGGGTCAGGCTGTTCCTGCAGTGTCACACATGTGGCTGAAGCTGCAGCCAGGAGAGAGAGAAGCCAAGCTGGCAGAGAGAGGAAATGGGGAAAGTGACATGAGAGATGAGAGGAGAAGGAAAAAGTAGAGACATGCAAGGCATTGGGTTGGGTGGGCTGTGGCATTCATGCCTTTTATTAGAGGCCAGGTTCTCTGGTGCACTCAATGACTGTGTGATTGCGGCGTGTCCACAGTGAGCCCGTGTGAGCGAGCTGCACTCCCAGAGGCCGGAGCACACTTGCTTCAAGTGCTGATGAATGAGGCCAGAGATGGGTCTTTGTGTGGAACTCCAAACGCTGTGCATTGCCATGAAGAGGGTCCAGGGCCAGAGAGAAAATGAGGCTGGGGTCTGAGGGTTTCATTCGGGGGGGAGAAGGGGTGAAGCCAGGACCAGCAGGGGAGAAGAGAGAGGAGAACATTCTCTGGAGAGTAGATATAAGGAAAAAATGGCAGTTGAAGTGGGTGATAGCAACAAAACCTGCGGATTGCAAGAGGCTGCAAGTGGCCATGGGTGAGAGCCTTGCATTCAGAGGGGTTTCTCTGTTTCACCTTGGTCCCCTTTGCCCTAAGGTATTACAGTTGCAATGAGAGGCCCCTGGGCCTCCACAAGTGCCCCCTTTTTGTTTTCAAGAATGAAGGCTTCTGCCATGGACTTTTGCAAGCGTTGAGCAAAACTGGATAGAATAACCAAGACAATGAATACAAGAAACAAAGCCCACAAAACAGTCTTGACTAAATCACAGAATCACAGAATCATGAGTTTGGAAGAGACCCCTAAGATCATCAAGTCCAACCTATGCCCTAACATCTCAACTAGACTATAGCACCAAGTGGCATGTCCAGTCTTTTTTTAAACACATCCAGTGATGGTGATTCCACCACCTCCCTGGGAAGACAGTTCCAGTGCTTTATTATTCTTTCAGTGAAAATTTTTTTCCTAATATCTAACCTATACCTTCCCTGACGTAGCTTGAGACTGTGTCCCCTTGTTCTGTCAGTTGCTGCCCGGTGGAAGAGACCGACCCCCACCTGTCTACAACCTCCCTTCAGGAAGTTGTAGAGAGCAATAAGGTCACCTCTAAGCCTCCTCTTCTCCAGGCTAAACAACCCCAGCTCCCTCAAATGTTCCTCGTAGGGCTTGTTTTCCAAGCCCCTCACCAGCCTCGTTGCTCTCCTCTGGACACGCTCAAGTATCTCAATATCCTTCCTAAATTGAGGGGCCCAGAACTGGACACAGTACTCAAGATGTGGCCTCACCAGTGCCGAGTACAGGGGGAGAATGACCTCCCTGCTCCTGCTGCTCACACAAGTCCTAATGCAGGCCAGGATGCCGTTGGCCTTCTTGGCCACCAAGGCACATTGCTGGCTCATATCCAATCGGCTGTCAACCAGCACCCCCAGGTCCCTTTCTGCCTGAACACTATCCAGCCACACCGTCCCCAGCCTGTAACGCTGTAGGGGATTTTTGTGGCCAAAATGCAGAACATGGCACTTAGACTTATTAGACTTCATATTGTTGGACGTAAAGATGAAAGCCAGCCTTTCATGCCCCAGTCTTTCAACAGTCCAGTGAGCCAGTCGTTGTTGCCTTTTGTCTGGATCTTATTGATTTGATCTGTGAGCAGCTGGCCGCTCTGGTATACTGAGTCCCTATGTGAGAAGAGGTTGACATGCGTGGCCATGGGCAAGAAATTGTGGCTTGGCTGTGGAACCACCCATGCGAAGGCATGCGGCATAGTTAGGAGCATCCAGCTTCCTGCTGCAGTGGCAAGAAAGGACAGCATCCTTTGACTTTAGCTAATTTACTAGTGGGTGGAGGCTTGGGTGGCCTGAAAGTAAAGAGATAGGGAGATTGCAATGTGAAACTTAAATTCTGGTCCCACTAAACTTTCTCTTCTGTAAGGCAAGGGTTTGAAGTCAGCTTATTAGAAGAATCAAATATCAAGGCTAGAATACAGTTTTTCCAATTGTTAAGCGGTATATCGCAGTTAGTGGTGTCTGAGCTCTCTTGGTGTTGGTCTGTGCGGTCCACACTGCTTAGGAGATCTTCTTCTGTCCTTCTTCTTCTTCTTTTCCAGGCTGCTGCTGTCTCTCTTAGGCTTTTGTTCTGTTTTTCTGATGGTGGCTGTGGTGTTTGCCTGGCCATTGGCAGAAGAGTTTTATGTTTTTTGCTGGGATGCGTCTTGGGCCTGCTGCTGTAGAGACACAAGCATATCCTCCCTCCCAAGTAATGAATGGGAAAGGGCCCATAATTTGTTTGGATTCAGGGTCTTTGATCAACACAGGTGGCTTTTCTTTTTATTGGGCTGCCAATTAAATATAAAATGCCTGATGACTGGGGGAGTTGTTGAAAAAGTTGAGCACATCAAGGGCCTTGGCCAGGCTCTCAATGGGAGATAATATGTGGACTCCCTGTCTCTGTTGATCAAGGATCCTTTGGATGGAAGAGTGGGCCCTCTGGACTATGGACTGTCCTGTGGCAGAGTGTGGTATGGCTGTGACATGTTTTGTAGCCCACTGGTCAGAAAACGGTTGGAATCAGTGGGAGGTATAAGCAGGACCATGATCAGTTTTAATTTCCTGTGGAACCGGGGAGGTGGAAAAGGCTAAAAAGGAACGTTTTATAGCATCTTTTGATTTTTCAGCAGCATGGGCAGGGGCAGAAACCGCAGCGTTGTCGGTGTGGATTGAGACGGGGATGTATTTTAGTCTCCCAAAAGGGGCTTGGTGTGTGATGTGAGATTGCCGGATCTGGAGAGTCTTTAGTCCTCTTGGATTGAGTGCAGCTCTGACAGAAGCAAAGGCACGTTGCTGACAATTTGGGCAGGTGGCTGCCATGAATCTTGCCTGATCTTGGGTAATTTTAAAGATGCTGAGCGGTGCAGGAATGTTTTGATGGTAGAAGTGGTGGCGGATCCTAGCCTGGTCAGAAAGATTCCGTAGGGAGGTTTGGAGAAGCATTGCTGAGGCATCTGCTCTAGCATTGCCTACTATAAATGCAGGAAGGGTGGTATGAGACCTTGTGTGCATGATATAGTGTGGGTGTTGTCTGTGGGACAGAAGAGAAATGAAAGGGGAAAGCAAATGCTCTAGTTGGGGTTAGAAATGTCTTTGAAAATGGAATTTTCGGCCCGCTGCACTAGGTCATAGACATGTGCCGAATCAGTGATCAAAGGAAGAGGTTCTTTGAAAGTGGAGAAGGTCCTAAGGACTGCAGTCAATTCAGCAATTTGGGCAGGGTGAGGATCCCCTGGCTTGGCTTTTGTCTCTTGAGCAATGCGGGCCCAGGGCAGTGCAGAGCAGGGTGGGAAGCAGAGCCCGGAGCCTTTGGAGGCTGCAAGCCTTAAACATCAGCCCCTGCAGCAGCCCAGATGCAGGTGCCACAGTTGCCAAGGCTGTCAAGGCCTTGAGAGCGGGCAGGTGGATTTTGCATCCCTGTGGGCTGATGGTGGCTCTGGAGCCAGGAGTGGCTGTGGCTGCAGCAGGAAGGGTGGCTGAAAGTTTCCTGCCTTGCTTTGGTGGCATGGCTGCAGGGGCCAGTGCAGTGAGAGCCCCCTCTGTGCTGGTGAGAGCTCAGCTCTTGGGGACGCGGCTGTGCCCCAGCCCAGGAGCAGCAGCAGTGGCCAGCGGCAGCAGTGGTGTCAGTGGGACCCCCTGTGCACAGGGAGCCCCAGCCGCGGGGTGGCCGTGGCAGCAGCCCCAGGGAGCTCCAGCCCCGGGATCCCGGAACAAGTGGAAATCCCAACTGTGCAAACGCTGCCTGTGCCTCTTGGGTTTTCTTTGGTTGAGGGGATTTCGAGGTACGTTAGAAGTCTCTTTTTCTCTAACTTAGCTGTCGAAGGAAGAGTTGAGAAGTATGTGCTTCACTCTCTTAAGGTTGATTTTTATATTTTGTCTAAAACATTTTTTTGCTGGCCTGCTGAGGTTTGTTCAGCAGGTCAGCTTAAGGTACTCTTTTTGCCTCTTGGGTTGGTGTTATCTTTTATATTAAAACCTGACTATACTATGTTTACAAGAATGTTTTAATAGCTATTACTTAAGTTAGATAGTGACTTTCTACTTGAAACCAATATGTGAATGGTAATATCGTCTTTCATATGGATGCTAGCGAGAAGAAAGAGGAAGGACTGGGTACACCCAAATTTTTCTATCTATGTAGATAATACCAAACTCTTTCGTACAAGGTTCAAAACCTCTGTCTACAGTGCTCTAAATGTTTTCCGTTCACTTTGTGATTACTATTACTAGACTATCTAAATTGTTGTGACTTTTAATTCTTGACATAAAGGTGGTAACATGCTTTATGGGTTAAATTCAAAGGCCCAGGGGTCTTTGGCTACATGCCAGGGTCTCTGAACCCCCTGCCAGGGATTTAAAGCCCCCTGGCTGGGGCTGGAATCATTTAGGATGGTCAGGGGGAGGTCCGGGCTTCTGACAGTGCCCAAAGGAATGAGAAAGAGAAGTGAAGTTTTGTAAAGAATCATTATTTATTTGCTGAACATCGGCAAACACGAGGATTTACAGAACACATTTCATTACAACAATCCTCATAACAACAACAACAACAATCTACTGCACATATTTCCATGGGATCCTATGGAGTAACAATCTTCAAAACATATTTACAAAGAACTACTAACCTAAGAACATATTTACAAAAATATCCTAACTTTTCAAACATATCTACACCGCCGTAATATCTACAGCCATCATCTGCATCAGTCCTGGAAGGAAGAAAGAAGCAAAGCTGGAGTCAGCTGCCAGCACTGGGCCCAGCTGGGCCCCAGGAGCTGGGACAGGGCTGGCAGGGCTGGTGTGGCCCCAGGCAAGTGCAGGGCAGGCCAGGGCTGGTGCTTGTGGCAGCACAATCCAGGCCCCCTGCGGGCAGCGTGTCCCTGAGCGGGGCCATCCAGCCCAGCCCCAGCCTGGCGCCAGGGCAGCCACTGTGTCTGTGGGCAGGGCATGGGGAGCATCTGCCTGTCTTACTTGTGGGGCTCCATCTTCATCCAAGGACCATGGGCTCCTCCTCATCCTTCTCATCCACTTCCATCGCCTCGATGTCATCCTCCTCATCAACTTCCATCTCCTCAACCTGGTCTTCCACGTCCACCTCCATCATCTCTTCCTCATTCAGCACCATGTCCACTTCCATCGCCACCACAGTGTCTCTGTTAGTCTGCAAGAGACAGCACAATCTCACAGTGGGGTTCCTGTCCCACACCATCCATTCCCACATGGCTGCAGCCTGCTCAAGCAGGCTGCCTCCTCCCTGGAATGGCACAGTACCTCCACTGGCGCAGCAGTGCTCATCCTGCTGGGGTTGGTGCTCCAGAGCAGGCAGCAGGAAAAGGCCAGGCAGCAGCAGCAACAGCTGAGTGCTGACGGGCAGAGCGCAGAGCGAGCGCCAACTGAGCGCTGGCAGCAGGCAGAGTGTCTGCTGTGGTGGTTTCCAGGTGCTGGACGTTCCACCTGGAACGCTGTGGGAGCTGTGATGTCACAGAAGTTTCAGGGCCGCTCCACACTGGGAGATGGGCATGGTGGAATGATGAAATCCTTGAATGGTTTGGCCTGGAAGGGACCCTAAGGATCATCTGGTTCCAAGCTGAGCAGCCTCCCAGCACAGCAGGTTGCTGCGGCCCCTGTCCAAGCTGGCCTTGGATGTTGGCGGGCATGGGGTATGCACAGCCTCTCTGCGCTGGTCCC
The DNA here is from genome assembly GCF_036417665.1 of Passer domesticus. Taxonomy (NCBI): domain Eukaryota; kingdom Metazoa; phylum Chordata; class Aves; order Passeriformes; family Passeridae; genus Passer; species Passer domesticus. The sequence goes on from NC_087484.1 coordinate 32,647,111, forward strand.
TGTGTCAGGGACAAGCACCCTGACAGGAAAGAACTTCTTGCCATCATGGAATGGATTCCAGCTCTTGCAGTTTCATCCCATTCCCCCTTGTTCTGTGACTTCAGTTGCTGACAAAGAGTCCTCTCCCACTTCCCTGTGGGTCAGGCTGTTCCTGCAGTGTCACACATGTGGCTGAAGCTGCAGCCAGGAGAGAGAGAAGCCAAGCTGGCAGAGAGAGGAAATGGGGAAAGTGACATGAGAGATGAGAGGAGAAGGAAAAAGTAGAGACATGCAAGGCATTGGGTTGGGTGGGCTGTGGCATTCATGCCTTTTATTAGAGGCCAGGTTCTCTGGTGCACTCAATGACTGTGTGATTGCGGCGTGTCCACAGTGAGCCCGTGTGAGCGAGCTGCACTCCCAGAGGCCGGAGCACACTTGCTTCAAGTGCTGATGAATGAGGCCAGAGATGGGTCTTTGTGTGGAACTCCAAACGCTGTGCATTGCCATGAAGAGGGTCCAGGGCCAGAGAGAAAATGAGGCTGGGGTCTGAGGGTTTCATTCGGGGGGGAGAAGGGGTGAAGCCAGGACCAGCAGGGGAGAAGAGAGAGGAGAACATTCTCTGGAGAGTAGATATAAGGAAAAAATGGCAGTTGAAGTGGGTGATAGCAACAAAACCTGCGGATTGCAAGAGGCTGCAAGTGGCCATGGGTGAGAGCCTTGCATTCAGAGGGGTTTCTCTGTTTCACCTTGGTCCCCTTTGCCCTAAGGTATTACAGTTGCAATGAGAGGCCCCTGGGCCTCCACAAGTGCCCCCTTTTTGTTTTCAAGAATGAAGGCTTCTGCCATGGACTTTTGCAAGCGTTGAGCAAAACTGGATAGAATAACCAAGACAATGAATACAAGAAACAAAGCCCACAAAACAGTCTTGACTAAATCACAGAATCACAGAATCATGAGTTTGGAAGAGACCCCTAAGATCATCAAGTCCAACCTATGCCCTAACATCTCAACTAGACTATAGCACCAAGTGGCATGTCCAGTCTTTTTTTAAACACATCCAGTGATGGTGATTCCACCACCTCCCTGGGAAGACAGTTCCAGTGCTTTATTATTCTTTCAGTGAAAATTTTTTTCCTAATATCTAACCTATACCTTCCCTGACGTAGCTTGAGACTGTGTCCCCTTGTTCTGTCAGTTGCTGCCCGGTGGAAGAGACCGACCCCCACCTGTCTACAACCTCCCTTCAGGAAGTTGTAGAGAGCAATAAGGTCACCTCTAAGCCTCCTCTTCTCCAGGCTAAACAACCCCAGCTCCCTCAAATGTTCCTCGTAGGGCTTGTTTTCCAAGCCCCTCACCAGCCTCGTTGCTCTCCTCTGGACACGCTCAAGTATCTCAATATCCTTCCTAAATTGAGGGGCCCAGAACTGGACACAGTACTCAAGATGTGGCCTCACCAGTGCCGAGTACAGGGGGAGAATGACCTCCCTGCTCCTGCTGCTCACACAAGTCCTAATGCAGGCCAGGATGCCGTTGGCCTTCTTGGCCACCAAGGCACATTGCTGGCTCATATCCAATCGGCTGTCAACCAGCACCCCCAGGTCCCTTTCTGCCTGAACACTATCCAGCCACACCGTCCCCAGCCTGTAACGCTGTAGGGGATTTTTGTGGCCAAAATGCAGAACACGGCACTTAGACTTATTAGACTTCATATTGTTGGACGTAAAGATGAAAGCCAGCCTTTCATGCCCCAGTCTTTCAACAGTCCAGTGAGCCAGTCGTTGTTGCCTTTTGTCTGGATCTTATTGATTTGATCTGTGAGCAGCTGGCCGCTCTGGTATACTGAGTCCCTATGTGAGAAGAGGTTGACATGTGTGGCCATGGGCAAGAAATTGTGGCTTGGCTGTGGAACCACCCATGCGAAGGCATGCGGCATAGTTAGGAGCATCCAGCTTCCTGCTGCAGTGGCAAGAAAGGACAGCATCCTTTGACTTTAGCTAATTTACTAGTGGGTGGAGGCTTGGGTGGCCTGAAAGTAAAGAGATAGGGAGATTGCAATGTGAAACTTAAATTCTGGTCCCACTAAACTTTCTCTTCTGTAAGGCAAGGGTTTGAAGTCAGCTTATTAGAAGAATCAAATATCAAGGCTAGAATACAGTTTTTCCAATTGTTAAGCGGTATATCGCAGTTAGTGGTGTCTGAGCTCTCTTGGTGTTGGTCTGTGCGGTCCACACTGCTTAGGAGATCTTCTTCTGTCCTTCTTCTTCTTCTTTTCCAGGCTGCTGCTGTCTCTCTTAGGCTTTTGTTCTGTTTTTCTGATGGTGGCTGTGGTGTTTGCCTGGCCATTGGCAGAAGAGTTTTATGTTTTTTGCTGGGATGCGTCTTGGGCCTGCTGCTGTAGAGACACAAGCATATCCTCCCTCCCAAGTAATGAATGGGAAAGGGCCCATAATTTGTTTGGATTCAGGGTCTTTGATCAACACAGGTGGCTTTTCTTTTTATTGGGCTGCCAATTAAATATAAAATGCCTGATGACTGGGGGAGTTGTTGAAAAAGTTGAGCACATCAAGGGCCTTGGCCTCCAATGGGAGATACTATGTGGACTCCCTGTCTCTGTTGATCAAGGATCCTTTGGATGGAAGAGTGGGCCCTCTGGACTATGGACTGTCCTGTGGCAGAGTGTGGTATGGCTGTGACATGTTTTGTAGCCCACTGGTCAGAAAACGGTTGGAATCAGTGGGAGGTATAAGCAGGACCATGATCAGTTTTAATTTCCTGTGGAACCGGGGAGGTGGAAATGGCTAAAAAGGAACGTTTTATAGCATCTTTTGATTTTTCAGCAGCATGGGCAGGGGCAGAAACCGCAGCGTTGTCGGTGTGGATTGAGACGGGGATGTATTTTAGTCTCCCAAAAGGGGCTTGGTGTGTGATGTGAGATTGCCCGATCTGGAGAGTCTTTAGTCCTCTTGGATTGAGTGCAGCTCTGACAGAAGCAAAGGCACGTTGCTGACAATTTGGGCAGGTGGCTGCCATGAATCTTGCCTGATCTTGGGTAATTTTAAAGATGCTGAGCGGTGCAGGAATGTTTTGATGGTAGAAGTGGTGGCGGATCCTAGCCTGGTCAGAAAGATTCCGTAGGGAGGTTTGGAGAAGCATTGCTGAGGCATCTGCTCTAGCATTGCCTACTATAAATGCAGGAAGGGTGGTATGAGACCTTGTGTGCATGATATAGTGTGGGTGTTGTCTGTGGGACAGAAGAGAAATGAAAGGGGAAAGCAAATGCTCTAGTTGGGGTTAGAAATGTCTTTGAAAATGGAATTTTCGGCCCGCTGCACTAGGTCATAGACATGTGCCGAATCAGTGATCAAAGGAAGAGGTTCTTTGAAAGTGGAGAAGGTCCTAAGGACTGCAGTCAATTCAGCAATTTGGGCAGGGTGAGGATGCCCTGTCTTGGCTTTTGTCTCTTGAGCAATGCGGGCCCAGGGCAGTGCAGAGCAGGGTGGGAAGCAGAGCCCGGAGCCTTTGGAGGCTGCAAGCCTTAAACATCAGCCCCTGCAGCAGCCCAGATGCAGGTGCCACAGTTGCCAAGGCTGTCAAGGCCTTGAGAGCGGGCAGGTGGATTTTGCATCCCTGTGGGCTGATGGCGGCTCTGGAGCCAGGAGTGGCTGTGGCTGCAGCAGGAAGGGTGGCTGAAAGTTTCCTGCCTTGCTTTGGTGGCATGGCTGCAGGGGCCAGTGCAGTGAGAGCCCCCTCTGTGCTGGTGAGAGCTCAGCTCTTGGGGACGCGGCTGTGCCCCAGCCCAGGAGCAGCAGCAGTGGCCAGCGGCAGCAGTGGTGTCAGTGGGACCCCCTGTGCACAGGGAGCCCCAGCCGCGGGGTGGCCGTGGCAGCAGCCCCAGGGAGCTCCAGCCCCGGGATCCCGGAACAAGTGGAAATCCCAACTGTGCAAACGCTGCCTGTGCCTCTTGGGTTTTCTTTGGTTGAGGGGATTTCGAGGTATGTTAGAAGTCTCTTTTTCTCTAACTTAGCTGTCGAAGGAAGAGTTGAGAAGTATGTGCTTCACTCTCTTAAGGTTGATTTTTATATTTTGTCTAAAACATTTTTTTGCTGGCCTGCTGAGGTTTGTTCAGCAGGTCAGCTTAAGGTACTCTTTTTACCTCTTGGGTTGGTGTTATCTTTTATATTAAAACCTGCCTATACTATGTTTACAAGAATGTTTTAATAGCTATTACTTAAGTTAGATAGTGACTTTCTACTTGAAACCAATATGTGAATGGTAATATCGTCTTTCATATGGATGCTAGCGAGAAGAAAGAGGAAGGACTGGGTACACCCAAATTTTTCTATCTATGTAGATAATACCAAACTCTTTCGTACAAGGTTCAAAACCTCTGTCTACAGTGCTCTAAATGTTTTCCGTTCACTTTGTGATTACTATTACTAGACTATCTAAATTGTTGTAACTTTTAATTCTTGACATAAAGGTGGTAACATGCTTTATGGGTTAAATTCAAAGGCCCAGGGGTCTTTGGCTACATGCCAGGGTCTCTGAACCCCCTGCCAGGGATTTAAAGCCCCCTGGCTGGGGCTGGAATCATTTAGGATGGTCAGGGGGAGGTCCGGGCTTCTGACAGTGCCCAAAGGAATGAGAAAGAGAAGTGAAGTTTTGTAAAGAATCATTATTTATTTGCTGAACATCGGCAAACACGAGGATTTACAGAACACATTTCATTACAACAATCCTCATAACAACAACAACAACAATCTACTGCACATATTTCCATGGGATCCTATGGAGTAACAATCTTCAAAACATATTTACAAAGAACTACTAACCTAAGAACATATTTACAAAAATATCCTAACTTTTCAAACATATATACACCGCCGTAATATCTACAGCCATCATCTGCATCAGTCCTGGAAGGAAGAAAGAAGCAAAGCTGGAGTCAGCTGCCAGCACTGGGCCCAGCTGGGCCCCAGGAGCTGGGACAGGGCTGGCAGGGCTGGTGTGGCCCCAGGCAAGTGCAGGGCAGGCCAGGGCTGGTGCTTGTGGCAGCACAATCCAGGCCCCCTGCGGGCAGCGTGTCCCTGAGCGGGGCCATCCAGCCCAGCCCCAGCCTGGCGCCAGGGCAGCCACTGTGTCTGTGGGCAGGGCATGGGGAGCATCTGCCTGTCTTACTTGTGGGGCTCCATCTTCATCCAAGGACCATGGGCTCCTCCTCATCCTTCTCATCCACTTCCATCGCCTCGATGTCATCCTCCTCATCAACTTCCATCTCCTCAACCTGGTCTTCCACGTCCACCTCCATCATCTCTTCCTCATTCAGCACCATGTCCACTTCCATCGCCACCACAGTGTCTCTGTTAGTCTGCAAGAGACAGCACAATCTCACAGTGGGGTTCCTGTCCCACACCATCCATTGCCACATGGCTGCAGCCTGCTCAAGCAGGCTGCCTCCTCCCTGGAATGGCACAGTACCTCCACTGGTGCAGCAGTGCTCATCCTGCTGGGGTTGGTGCTCCAGAGCAGGCAGCAGGAAAAGCCCAGGCAGCAGCAGCAACAGCTGAGTGCTGACGGGCAGAGCGCAGAGCGAGCGCCAACTGAGCGCTGGCAGCAGGCAGAGTGTCTGCTGTGGTGGTTTCCAGGTGCTGGACGTTCCACCTGGAACGCTGTGGGAGCTGTGATGTCACAGAAGTTTCAGGGCCGCTCCACACTGGGAGATGGGCATGGTGGAATGATGAAATCCTTGAATGGTTTGGCCTGGAAGGGACCCTAAGGATCATCTGGTTCCAAGCTGAGCAGCCTCCCAGCACAGCAGGTTGCTGCGGCCCCTGTCCAAGCTGGCCTTGGATGTTGGCGGGCATGGGGTATGCACAGCCTCTCTGCGCTGGTCCCTGTGTCAGGGACAAGCACCCTGACAGGAAAGAACTTCTTGCCATCATGGAATGGATTCCAGCTCTTGCAGTTTCATCCCATTCCCCCTTGTTCTGTGACTTCAGTTGCTGACAAAGAGTCCTCTCCCACTTCCCTGTGGGTCAGGCTGTTCCTGCAGTGTCACACATGTGGCTGAAGCTGCAGCCAGGAGAGAGAGAAGCCAAGCTGGCAGAGAGAGGAAATGGGGAAAGTGACATGAGAGATGAGAGGAGAAGGAAAAAGTAGAGACATGCAAGGCATTGGGTTGGGTGGGCTGTGGCATTCATGCCTTTTATTAGAGGCCAGGTTCTCTGGTGCACTCAATGACTGTGTGATTGCGGTGTGTCCACAGTGAGCCCGTGTGAGCGAGCTGCACTCCCAGAGGCCGGAGCACACTTGCTTCAAGTGCTGATGAATGAGGCCAGAGATGGGTCTTTGTGTGGAACTCCAAACGCTGTGCATTGCCATGAAGAGGGTCCAGGGCCAGAGAGAAAATGAGGCTGGGGTCTGAGGGTTTCATTCGGGGGGGAGAAGGGGTGAAGCCAGGACCAGCAGGGGAGAAGAGAGAGGAGAACATTCTCTGGAGAGTAGATATAAGGAAAAAATGGCAGTTGAAGTGGGTGATAGCAACAAAACCTGCGGATTGCAAGAGGCTGCAAGTGGCCATGGGTGAGAGCCTTGCATTCAGAGGGGTTTCTCTGTTTCACCTTGGTCCCCTTTGCCCTAAGGTATTACAGTTGCAATGAGAGGCCCCTGGGCCTCCACAAGTGCCCCCTTTTTGTTTTCAAGAATGAAGGCTTCTGCCATGGACTTTTGCAAGCGTTGAGCAAAACTGGATAGAATAACCAAGACAATGAATACAAGAAACAAAGCCCACAAAACAGTCTTGACTAAATCACAGAATCACAGAATCATGAGTTTGGAAGAGACCCCTAAGATCATCAAGTCCAACCTATGCCCTAACATCTCAACTAGACTATAGCACCAAGTGGCATGTCCAGTCTTTTTTTAAACACATCCAGTGATGGTGATTCCACCACCTCCCTGGGAAGACAATTCCAGTGCTTTATTATTCTTTCAGTGAAAATTTTTTTCCTAATATCTAACCTATACCTTCCCTGACGTAGCTTGAGACTGTGTCCCCTTGTTCTGTCAGTTGCTGCCCGGTGGAAGAGACCGACCCCCACCTGTCTACAACCTCCCTTCAGGAAGTTGTAGAGAGCAATAAGGTCACCTCTAAGCCTCCTCTTCTCCAGGCTAAACAACCCCAGCTCCCTCAAATGTTCCTCGTAGGGCTTGTTTTCCAAGCCCCTCACCAGCCTCGTTGCTCTCCTCTGGACACGCTCAAGTATCTCAATATCCTTCCTAAATTGAGGGGCCCAGAACTGGACACAGTACTCAAGATGTGGCCTCACCAGTGCCGAGTACAGGGGGAGAATGACCTCCCTGCTCCTGCTGCTCACACAAGTCCTAATGCAGGCCAGGATGCCGTTGGCCTTCTTGGCCACCAAGGCACATTGCTGGCTCATATCCAATCGGCTGTCAACCAGCACCCCCAGGTCCCTTTCTGCCTGAACACTATCCAGCCACACCGTCCCCAGCCTGTAACGCTGTAGGGGATTTTTGTGGCCAAAATGCAGAACACGGCACTTAGACTTATTAGACTTCATATTGTTGGACGTAAAGATGAAAGCCAGCCTTTCATGCCCCAGTCTTTCAACAGTCCAGTGAGCCAGTCGTTGTTGCCTTTTGTCTGGATCTTATTGATTTGATCTGTGAGCAGCTGGCCGCTCTGGTATACTGAGTCCCTATGTGAGAAGAGGTTGACATGTGTGGCCATGGGCAAGAAATTGTGGCTTGGCTGTGGAACCACCCATGCGAAGGCATGCGGCATAGTTAGGAGCATCCAGCTTCCTGCTGCAGTGGCAAGAAAGGACAGCATCCTTTGACTTTAGCTAATTTACTAGTGGGTGGAGGCTTGGGTGGCCTGAAAGTAAAGAGATAGGGAGATTGCAATGTGAAACTTAAATTCTGGTCCCACTAAACTTTCTGTTCTGTAAGGCAAGGGTTTGAAGTCAGCTTATTAGAAGAATCAAATATCAAGGCTAGAATACAGTTTTTCCAATTGTTAAGCGGTATATCGCAGTTAGTGGTGTCTGAGCTCTCTTGGTGTTGGTCTGTGCGGTCCACACTGCTTAGGAGATCTTCTTCTGTCCTTCTTCTTCTTCTTTTCCAGGCTGCTGCTGTCTCTCTTAGGCTTTTGTTCTGTTTTTCTGATGGTGGCTGTGGTGTTTGCCTGGCCATTGGCAGAAGAGTTTTATGTTTTTTGCTGGGATGCGTCTTGGGCCTGCTGCTGTAGAGACACAAGCATATCCTCCCTCCCAAGTAATGAATGGGAAAGGGCCCATAATTTGTTTGGATTCAGGGTCTTTGATCAACACAGGTGGCTTTTCTTTTTATTGGGCTGCCAATTAAATATAAAATGCCTGATGACTGGGGGAGTTGTTGAAAAAGTTGAGCACATCAAGGGCCTTGGCCAGGCTCTCATTGGGAGATAATATGTGGACTCCCTGTCTCTGTTGATCAAGGATCCTTTGGATGGAAGAGTGGGCCCACTGGACTATGGACTGTCCTGTGGCAGAGTGTGGTATGGCTGTGACATGTTTTGTAGCCCACTGGTCAGAAAACGGTTGGAATCAGTGGGAGGTATAAGCAGGACCATGATCAGTTTTAATTTCCTGTGGAACCGGGGAGGTGGAAAAGGCTAAAAAGGAACGTTTTATAGCATCTTTTGATTTTTCAGCAGCATGGGCAGGGGCAGAAACCGCAGCGTTGTCGGTGTGGATTGAGACGGGGATGTATTTTAGTCTCCCAAAAGGGGCTTGGTGTGTGATGTGAGATTGCCGGATCTGGAGAGTCTTTAGTCCTCTTGGATTGAGTGCAGCTCTGACAGAAGCAAAGGCACGTTGCTGACAATTTGGGCAGGTGGCTGCCATGAATCTTGCCTGATCTTGGGTAATTTTAAAGATGCTGAGCGGTGCAGGAATGTTTTGATGGTAGAAGTGGTGGCGGATCCTAGCCTGGTCAGAAAGATTCCGTAGGGAGGTTTGGAGAAGCATTGCTGAGGCATCTGCTCTAGCATTGCCTACTATAAATGCAGGAAGGGTGGTATGAGACCTTGTGTGCATGATATAGCGTGGGTGTTGTCTGTGGGACAGAAGAGAAATGAAAGGGGAAAGCAAATGCTCTAGTTGGGGTTAGAAATGTCTTTGAAAATGGAATTTTCGGCCCGCTGCACTAGGTCATAGACATGTGCCGAATCAGTGATCAAAGGAAGAGGTTCTTTGAAAGTGGAGAAGGTCCTAAGGACTGCAGTCAATTCAGCAATTTGGGCAGGGTGAGGATCCCCTGGCTTGGCTTTTGTCTCTTGAGCAATGCGGGCCCAGGGCAGTGCAGAGCAGGGTGGGAAGCAGAGCCCGGAGCCTTTGGAGGCTGCAAGCCTTAAACATCAGCCCCTGCAGCAGCCCAGATGCAGGTGCCACAGTTGCCAAGGCTGTCAAGGCCTTGAGAGCGGGCAGGTGGATTTTGCATCCCTGTGGGCTGATGGCGGCTCTGGAGCCAGGAGTGGCTGTGGCTGCAGCAGGAAGGGTGGCTGAAAGTTTCCTGCCTTGCTTTGGTGGCATGGCTGCAGGGGCCAGTGCAGTGAGAGCCCCCTCTGTGCTGGTGAGAGCTCAGCTCTTGGGGACGCGGCTGTGCCCCAGCCCAGGAGCAGCAGCAGTGGCCAGTGGCAGCAGTGGTGTCAGTGGGACCCCCTGTGCACAGGGAGCCCCAGCCGCGGGGTGGCCGTGGCAGCAGCCCCAGGGAGCTCCAGCCCCGGGATCCCGGAACAAGTGGAAATCCCAACTGTGCAAACGCTGCCTGTGCCTCTTGGGTTTTCTTTGGTTGAGGGGATTTCGAGGTACGTTAGAAGTCTCTTTTTCTCTAACTTAGCTGTCGAAGGAAGAGTTGAGAAGTATGTGCTTCACTCTCTTAAGGTTGATTTTTATATTTTGTCTAAAACATTTTTTTGCTGGCCTGCTGAGGTTTGTTCAGCAGGTCAGCTTAAGGTACTCTTTTTGCCTCTTGGGTTGGTGTTATCTTTTATATTAAAACCTGACTATACTATGTTTACAAGAATGTTTTAATAGCTATTACTTAAGTTAGATAGTGACTTTCTACTTGAAACCAATATGTGAATGGTAATATCGTCTTTCATATGGATGCTAGCGAGAAGAAAGAGGAAGGACTGGGTACACCCAAATTTTTCTATCTATGTAGATAATACCAAACTCTTTCGTACAAGGTTCAAAACCTCTGTCTACAGTGCTCTAAATGTTTTCCGTTCACTTTGTGATTACTATTACTAGACTATCTAAATTGTTGTGACTTTTAATTCTTGACATAAAGGTGGTAACATGCTTTATGGGTTAAATTCAAAGGCCCAGGGGTCTTTGGCTACATGCCAGGGTCTCTGAACCCCCTGCCAGGGATTTAAAGCCCCCTGGCTGGGGCTGGAATCATTTAGGATGGTCAGGGGGAGGTCCGGGCTTCTGACAGTGCCCAAAGGAATGAGAAAGAGAAGTGAAGTTTTGTAAAGAATCATTATTTATTTGCTGAACATCGGCAAACACGAGGATTTACAGAACACATTTCATTACAACAATCCTCATAACAACAACAACAACAATCTACTGCACATATTTCCATGGGATCCTATGGAGTAACAATCTTCAAAACATATTTACAAAGAACTACTAACCTAAGAACATATTTACAAAAATATCCTAACTTTTCAAACATATCTACACCGCCGTAATATCTACAGCCATCATCTGCATCAGTCCTGGAAGGAAGAAAGAAGCAAAGCTGGAGTCAGCTGCCAGCACTGGGCCCAGCTGGGCCCCAGGAGCTGGGACAGGGCTGGCAGGGCTGGTGTGGCCCCAGGCAAGTGCAGGGCAGGCCAGGGCTGGTGCTTGTGGCAGCACAATCCAGGCCCCCTGCGGGCAGCGTGTCCCTGAGCGGGGCCATCCAGCCCAGCCCCAGCCTGGCGCCAGGGCAGCCACTGTGTCTGTGGGCAGGGCATGGGGAGCATCTGCCTGTCTTACTTGTGGGGCTCCATCTTCATCCAAGGACCATGGGCTCCTCCTCATCCTTCTCATCCACTTCCATCGCCTCGATGTCATCCTCCTCATCAACTTCCATCTCCTCAACCTGGTCTTCCACGTCCACCTCCATCATCTCTTCCTCATTCAGCACCATGTCCACTTCCATCGCCACCACAGTGTCTCTGTTAGTCTGCAAGAGACAGCACAATCTCACAGTGGGGTTCCTGTCCCACACCATCCATTCCCACATGGCTGCAGCCTGCTCAAGCAGGCTGCCTCCTCCCTGGAATGGCACTGTACCTCCACTGGCGCAGCAGTGCTCATCCTGCTGGGGTTGGTGCTCCAGAGCAGGCAGCAGGAAAAGGCCAGGCAGCAGCAGCAACAGCTGAGTGCTGACGGGCAGAGCGCAGAGCGAGCGCCAACTGAGCGCTGGCAGCAGGCAGAGTGTCTGCTGTGGTGGTTTCCAGGTGCTGGACGTTCCACCTGGAACGCTGTGGGAGCTGTGATGTCACAGAAGTTTCAAGGCCGCTCCACACTGGGAGATGGGCATGGTGGAATGATGAAATCCTTGAATGGTTTGGCCTGGAAGGGACCCTAAGGATCATCTGGTTCCAAGCTGAGCAGCCTCCCAGCACAGCAGGTTGCTGCGGCCCCTGTCCAAGCTGGCCTTGGATGTTGGTGGGCATGGGGTATGCACAGCCTCTCTGCGCTGGTCCCTGTGTCAGGGACAAGCACCCTGACAGGAAAGAACTTCTTGCCATCATGGAATGGATTCCAGCTCTTGCAGTTTCATCCCATTCCCCCTTGTTCTGTGACTTCAGTTGCTGACAAAGAGTCCTCTCCCACTTCCCTGTGGGTCAGGCTGTTCCTGCAGTGTCACACATGTGGCTGAAGCTGCAGCCAGGAGAGAGAGAAGCCAAGCTGGCAGAGAGAGGAAATGGGGAAAGTGACATGAGAGATGAGAGGAGAAGGAAAAAGTAGAGACATGCAAGGCATTGGGTTGGGTGATTTGTGGCATTCATGCCTTTTATTAGAGGCCAGGTTCTCTGGTGCACTCAATGACTGTGTGATTGCGGCGTGTCCACAGTGAGCCCGTGTGAGCGAGCTGCACTCCCAGAGGCCGGAGCACACTTGCTTCAAGTGCTGATGAATGAGGCCAGAGATGGGTCTTTGTGTGGAACTCCAAACGCTGTGCATTGCCATGAAGAGGGTCCAGGGCCAGAGAGAAAATGAGGCTGGGGTCTGAGGGTTTCATTCGGGGGGGAGAAGGGGTGAAGCCAGGACCAGCAGGGGAGAAGAGAGAGGAGAACATTCTCTGGAGAGTAGATATAAGGAAAAAATGGCAGTTGAAGTGGGTGATAGCAACAAAACCTGCGGATTGCAAGAGGCTGCAAGTGGCCATGGGTGAGAGCCTTGCATTCAGAGGGGTTTCTCTGTTTCACCTTGGTCCCCTTTGCCCTAAGGTATTACAGTTGCAATGAGAGGCCCCTGGGCCTCCACAAGTGCCCCCTTTTTGTTTTCAAGAATGAAGGCTTCTGCCATGGACTTTTGCAAGCGTTGAGCAAAACTGGATAGAATAACCAAGACAATGAATACAAGAAACAAAGCCCACAAAACAGTCTTGACTAAATCACAGAATCACAGAATCATGAGTTTGGAAGAGACCCCTAAGATCATCAAGTCCAACCTATGCCCTAACATCTCAACTAGACTATAGCACCAAGTGGCATGTCCAGTCTTTTTTTAAACACATCCAGTGATGGTGATTCCACCACCTCCCTGGGAAGACAATTCCAGTGCTTTATTATTCTTTCAGTGAAAATTTTTTTCCTAATATCTAACCTATACCTTCCCTGACGTAGCTTGAGACTGTGTCCCCTTGTTCTGTCAGTTGCTGCCCGGTGGAAGAGACCGACCCCCACCTGTCTACAACCTCCCTTCAGGAAGTTGTAGAGAGCAATAAGGTCACCTCTAAGCCTCCTCTTCTCCAGGCTAAACAACCCCAGCTCCCTCAAATGTTCCTCGTAGGGCTTGTTTTCCAAGCCCCTCACCAGCCTCGTTGCTCTCCTCTGGACACGCTCAAGTATCTCAATATCCTTCCTAAATTGAGGGGCCCAGAACTGGACACAGTACTCAAGATGTGGCCTCACCAGTGCCGAGTACAGGGGGAGAATGACCTCCCTGCTCCTGCTGCTCACACAAGTCCTAATGCAGGCCAGGATGCCGTTGGCCTTCTTGGCCACCAAGGCACATTGCTGGCTCATATCCAATCGGCTGTCAACCAGCACCCCCAGGTCCCTTTCTGCCTGAACACTATCCAGCCACACCGTCCCCAGCCTGTAACGCTGTAGGGGATTTTTGTGGCCAAAATGCAGAACACGGCACTTAGACTTATTAGACTTCATATTGTTGGACGTAAAGATGAAAGCCAGCCTTTCATGCCCCAGTCTTTCAACAGTCCAGTGAGCCAGTCGTTGTTGCCTTTTGTCTGGATCTTATTGATTTGATCTGTGAGCAGCTGGCCGCTCTGGTATACTGAGTCCCTATGTGAGAAGAGGTTGACATGTGTGGCCATGGGCAAGAAATTGTGGCTTGGCTGTGGAACCACCCATGCGAAGGCATGCGGCATAGTTAGGAGCATCCAGCTTCCTGCTGCAGTGGCAAGAAAGGACAGCATCCTTTGACTTTAGCTAATTTACTAGTGGGTGGAGGCTTGGGTGGCCTGAAAGTAAAGAGATAGGGAGATTGCAATGTGAAACTTAAATTCTGGTCCCACTAAACTTTCTCTTCTGTAAGGCAAGGGTTTGAAGTCAGCTTATTAGAAGAATCAAATATCAAGGCTAGAATACAGTTTTTCCAATTGTTAAGCGGTATATCGCAGTTAGTGGTGTCTGAGCTCTCTTGGTGTTGGTCTGTGCGGTCCACACTGCTTAGGAGATCTTCTTCTGTCCTTCTTCTTCTTCTTTTCCAGGCTGCTGCTGTCTCTCTTAGGCTTTTGTTCTGTTTTTCTGATGGTGGCTGTGGTGTTTGCCTGGCCATTGGCAGAAGAGTTTTATGTTTTTTGCTGGGATGCGTCTTGGGCCTGCTGCTGTAGAGACACAAGCATATCCTCCCTCCCAAGTAATGAATGGGAAAGGGCCCATAATTTGTTTGGATTCAGGGTCTTTGATCAACACAGGTGGCTTTTCTTTTTATTGGGCTGCCAATTAAATATAAAATGCCTGATGACTGGGGGAGTTGTTGAAAAAGTTGAGCACATCAAGGGCCTTGGCCAGGCTCTCAATGGGAGATAATATGTGGACTCCCTGTCTCTGTTGATCAAGGATCCTTTGGATGGAAGAGTGGGCCCACTGGACTATGGACTGTCCTGTGGCAGAGTGTGGTATGGCTGTGACATGTTTTGTAGCCCACTGGTCAGAAAACGGTTGGAATCAGTGGGAGGTATAAGCAGGACCATGATCAGTTTTAATTTCCTGTGGAACCGGGGAGGTGGAAAAGGCTAAAAAGGAACGTTTTATAGCATCTTTTGATTTTTCAGCAGCATGGGCAGGGGCAGAAACCGCAGCGTTGTCGGTGTGGATTGAGACGGGGATGTATTTTAGTCTCCCAAAAGGGGCTTGGTGTGTGATGTGAGATTGCCGGATCTGGAGAGTCTTTAGTCCTCTTGGATTGAGTGCAGCTCTGACAGAAGCAAAGGCACGTTGCTGACAATTTGGGCAGGTGGCTGCCATGAATCTTGCCTGATCTTGGGTAATTTTAAAGATGCTGAGCGGTGCAGGAATGTTTTGATGGTAGAAGTGGTGGCGGATCCTAGCCTGGTCAGAAAGATTCCGTAGGGAGGTTTGGAGAAGCATTGCTGAGGCATCTGCTCTAGCATTGCCTACTATAAATGCAGGAAGGGTGGTATGAGACCTTGTGTGCATGATATAGCGTGGGTGTTGTCTGTGGGACAGAAGAGAAATGAAAGGGGAAAGCAAATGCTCTAGTTGGGGTTAGAAATGTCTTTGAAAATGGAATTTTCGGCCCGCTGCACTAGGTCATAGACATGTGCCGAATCAGTGATCAAAGGAAGAGGTTCTTTGAAAGTGGAGAAGGTCCTAAGGACTGCAGTCAATTCAGCAATTTGGGCAGGGTGAGGATGCCCTGGCTTGGCTTTTGTCTCTTGAGCAATGCGGGCCCAGGGCAGTGCAGAGCAGGGTGGGAAGCAGAGCCCGGAGCCTTTGGAGGCTGCAAGCCTTAAACATCAGCCCCTGCAGCAGCCCAGATGCAGGTGCCACAGTTGCCAAGGCTGTCAAGGCCTTGAGAGCGGGCAGGTGGATTTTGCATCCCTGTGGGCTGATGGCGGCTCTGGAGCCAGGAGTGGCTGTGGCTGCAGCAGGAAGGGTGGCTGAAAGTTTCCTGCCTTGCTTTGGTGGCATGGCTGCAGGGGCCAGTGCAGTGAGAGCCCCCTCTGTGCTGGTGAGAGCTCAGCTCTTGGGGACGCGGCTGTGCCCCAGCCCAGGAGCAGCAGCAGTGGCCAGCGGCAGCAGTGGTGTCAGTGGGACCCCCTGTGCACAGGGAGCCCCAGCCGCGGGGTGGCCGTGGCAGCAGCCCCAGGGAGCTCCAGCCCCGGGATCCCGGAACAAGTGGAAATCCCAACTGTGCAAACGCTGCCTGTGCCTCTTGGGTTTTCTTTGGTTGAGGGGATTTCGAGGTACGTTAGAAGTCTCTTTTTCTCTAACTTAGCTGTCGAAGGAAGAGTTGAGAAGTATGTGCTTCACTCTCTTAAGGTTGATTTTTATATTTTGTCTAAAACATTTTTTTGCTGGCCTGCTGAGGTTTGTTCAGCAGGTCAGCTTAAGGTACTCTTTTTGCCTCTTGGGTTGGTGTTATCTTTTATATTAAAACCTGACTATACTATGTTTACAAGAATGTTTTAATAGCTATTACTTAAGTTAGATAGTGACTTTCTACTTGAAACCAATATGTGAATGGTAATATCGTCTTTCATATGGATGCTAGCGAGAAGAAAGAGGAAGGACTGGGTACACCCAAATTTTTCTATCTATGTAGATAATACCAAACTCTTTCGTACAAGGTTCAAAACCTCTGTCTACAGTGCTCTAAATGTTTTCCGTTCACTTTGTGATTACTATTACTAGACTATCTAAATTGTTGTGACTTTTAATTCTTGACATAAAGGTGGTAACATGCTTTATGGGTTAAATTCAAAGGCCCAGGGGTCTTTGGCTACATGCCAGGGTCTCTGAACCCCCTGCCAGGGATTTAAAGCCCCCTGGCTGGGGCTGGAATCATTTAGGATGGTCAGGGGGAGGTCCGGGCTTCTGACAGTGCCCAAAGGAATGAGAAAGAGAAGTGAAGTTTTGTAAAGAATCATTATTTATTTGCTGAACATCGGCAAACACGAGGATTTACAGAACACATTTCATTACAACAATCCTCATAACAACAACAACAACAATCTACTGCACATATTTCCATGGGATCCTATGGAGTAACAATCTTCAAAACATATTTACAAAGAACTACTAACCTAAGAACATATTTACAAAAATATCCTAACTTTTCAAACATATCTACACCGCCGTAATATCTACAGCCATCATCTGCATCAGTCCTGGAAGGAAGAAAGAAGCAAAGCTGGAGTCAGCTGCCAGCACTGGGCCCAGCTGGGCCCCAGGAGCTGGGACAGGGCTGGCAGGGCTGGTGTGGCCCCAGGCAAGTGCAGGGCAGGCCAGGGCTGGTGCTTGTGGCAGCACAATCCAGGCCCCCTGCGGGCAGCGTGTCCCTGAGCGGGGCCATCCAGCCCAGCCCCAGCCTGGCGCCAGGGCAGCCACTGTGTCTGTGGGCAGGGCATGGGGAGCATCTGCCTGTCTTACTTGTGGGGCTCCATCTTCATCCAAGGACCATGGGCTCCTCCTCATCCTTCTCATCCACTTCCATCGCCTCGATGTCATCCTCCTCATCAACTTCCATCTCCTCAACCTGGTCTTCCACGTCCACCTCCATCATCTCTTCCTCATTCAGCACCATGTCCACTTCCATCGCCACCACAGTGTCTCTGTTAGTCTGCAAGAGACAGCACAATCTCACAGTGGGGTTCCTGTCCCACACCATCCATTCCCACATGGCTGCAGCCTGCTCAAGCAGGCTGCCTCCTCCCTGGAATGGCACTGTACCTCCACTGGCGCAGCAGTGCTCATCCTGCTGGGGTTGGTGCTCCAGAGCAGGCAGCAGGAAAAGGCCAGGCAGCAGCAGCAACAGCTGAGTGCTGACGGGCAGAGCGCAGAGCGAGCGCCAACTGAGCGCTGGCAGCAGGCAGAGTGTCTGCTGTGGTGGTTTCCAGGTGCTGGACGTTCCACCTGGAACGCTGTGGGAGCTGTGATGTCACAGAAGTTTCAAGGCCGCTCCACACTGGGAGATGGGCATGGTGGAATGATGAAATCCTTGAATGGTTTGGCCTGGAAGGGACCCTAAGGATCATCTGGTTCCAAGCTGAGCAGCCTCCCAGCACAGCAGGTTGCTGCGGCCCCTGTCCAAGCTGGCCTTGGATGTTGGTGGGCATGGGGTATGCACAGCCTCTCTGCGCTGGTCCCTGTGTCAGGGACAAGCACCCTGACAGGAAAGAACTTCTTGCCATCATGGAATGGATTCCAGCTCTTGCAGTTTCATCCCATTCCCCCTTGTTCTGTGACTTCAGTTGCTGACAAAGAGTCCTCTCCCACTTCCCTGTGGGTCAGGCTGTTCCTGCAGTGTCACACATGTGGCTGAAGCTGCAGCCAGGAGAGAGAGAAGCCAAGCTGGCAGAGAGAGGAAATGGGGAAAGTGACATGAGAGATGAGAGGAGAAGGAAAAAGTAGAGACATGCAAGGCATTGGGTTGGGTGATTTGTGGCATTCATGCCTTTTATTAGAGGCCAGGTTCTCTGGTGCACTCAATGACTGTGTGATTGCGGCGTGTCCACAGTGAGCCCGTGTGAGCGAGCTGCACTCCCAGAGGCCGGAGCACACTTGCTTCAAGTGCTGATGAATGAGGCCAGAGATGGGTCTTTGTGTGGAACTCCAAACGCTGTGCATTGCCATGAAGAGGGTCCAGGGCCAGAGAGAAAATGAGGCTGGGGTCTGAGGGTTTCATTCGGGGGGGAGAAGGGGTGAAGCCAGGACCAGCAGGGGAGAAGAGAGAGGAGAACATTCTCTGGAGAGTAGATATAAGGAAAAAATGGCAGTTGAAGTGGGTGATAGCAACAAAACCTGCGGATTGCAAGAGGCTGCAAGTGGCCATGGGTGAGAGCCTTGCATTCAGAGGGGTTTCTCTGTTTCACCTTGGTCCCCTTTGCCCTAAGGTATTACAGTTGCAATGAGAGGCCCCTGGGCCTCCACAAGTGCCCCCTTTTTGTTTTCAAGAATGAAGGCTTCTGCCATGGACTTTTGCAAGCGTTGAGCAAAACTGGATAGAATAACCAAGACAATGAATACAAGAAACAAAGCCCACAAAACAGTCTTGACTAAATCACAGAATCACAGAAACATGAGTTTGGAAGAGACCCCTAAGATCATCAAGTCCAACCTATGCCCTAACATCTCAACTAGACTATAGCACCAAGTGGCATGTCCAGTCTTTTTTTAAACACATCCAGTGATGGTGATTCCACCACCTCCCTGGGAAGACAATTCCAGTGCTTTATTATTCTTTCAGTGAAAATTTTTTTCCTAATATCTAACCTATACCTTCCCTGACGTAGCTTGAGACTGTGTCCCCTTGTTCTGTCAGTTGCTGCCCGGTGGAAGAGACCGACCCCCACCTGTCTACAACCTCCCTTCAGGAAGTTGTAGAGAGCAATAAGGTCACCTCTAAGCCTCCTCTTCTCCAGGCTAAACAACCCCAGCTCCCTCAAATGTTCCTCGTAGGGCTTGTTTTCCAAGCCCCTCACCAGCCTCGTTGCTCTCCTCTGGACACGCTCAAGTATCTCAATATCCTTCCTAAATTGAGGGGCCCAGAACTGGACACAGTACTCAAGATGTGGCCTCACCAGTGCCGAGTACAGGGGGAGAATGACCTCCCTGCTCCTGCTGCTCACACAAGTCCTAATGCAGGCCAGGATGCCGTTGGCCTTCTTGGCCACCAAGGCACATTGCTGGCTCATATCCAATCGGCTGTCAACCAGCACCCCCAGGTCCCTTTCTGCCTGAACACTATCCAGCCACACCGTCCCCAGCCTGTAACGCTGTAGGGGATTTTTGTGGCCAAAATGCAGAACACGGCACTTAGACTTATTAGACTTCATATTGTTGGACGTAAAGATGAAAGCCAGCCTTTCATGCCCCAGTCTTTCAACAGTCCAGTGAGCCAGTCGTTGTTGCCTTTTGTCTGGATCTTATTGATTTGATCTGTGAGCAGCTGGCCGCTCTGGTATACTGAGTCCCTATGTGAGAAGAGGTTGACATGCGTGGCCATGGGCAAGAAATTGTGGCTTGGCTGTGGAACCACCCATGCGAAGGCATGCGGCATAGTTAGGAGCATCCAGCTTCCTGCTGCAGTGGCAAGAAAGGACAGCATCCTTTGACTTTAGCTAATTTACTAGTGGGTGGAGGCTTGGGTGGCCTGAAAGTAAAGAGATAGGGAGATTGCAATGTGAAACTTAAATTCTGGTCCCACTAAACTTTCTCTTCTGTAAGGCAAGGGTTTGAAGTCAGCTTATTAGAAGAATCAAATATCAAGGCTAGAATACAGTTTTTCCAATTGTTAAGCGGGATATCGCAGTTAGTGGTGTCTGAGCTCTCTTGGTGTTGGTCTGTGCGGTCCACACTGCTTAGGAGATCTTCTTCTGTCCTTCTTCTTCTTCTTTTCCAGGCTGCCGCTGTCTCTCTTAGGCTTTTGTTCTGTTTTTCTGAAGGTGGCCCTGGTGTTTGCCTGGCCATTGGCAGAAGAGTTTTATGTTTTTTGCTGGGATGCGTCTTGGGCCTGCTGCTGTAGAGACACAAGCATATCCTCCCTCCCAAGTAATGAATGGGAAAGGGCCCATAATTTGTTTGGATTCAGGGTCTTTGATCAACACAGGTGGCTTTTCTTTTTATTGGGCTGCCAATTAAATATAAAATGCCTGATGACTGGGGGAGTTGTTGAAAAAGTTGAGCACATCAAGGGCCTTGGCCAGGCTCTCAATGGGAGATACTATGTGGACTCCCTGTCTCTGTTGATCAAGGATCCTTTGGATGGAAGAGTGGGCCCTCTGGACTATGGACTGTCCTGTGGCAGAGTGTGGTATGGCTGTGACATGTTTTGTAGCCCACTGGTCAGAAAACGGTTGGAATCAGTGGGAGGTATAAGCAGGACCGTGATCAGTTTTAATTTCCTGTGGAACCGGGGAGGTGGAAAAGGCTAAAAAGGAACGTTTTATAGCATCTTTTGATTTTTCAGCAGCATGGGCAGGGGCAGAAACCGCAGCGTTGTCGGTGTGGATTGAGACGGGGATGTATTTTAGTCTCCCAAAAGGGGCTTGGTGTGTGATGTGAGATTGCCGGATCTGGAGAGTCTTTAGTCCTCTTGGATTGAGTGCAGCTCTGACAGAAGCAAAGGCACGTTGCTGACAATTTGGGCAGGTGGCTGCCATGAATCTTGCCTGATCTTGGGTAATTTTAAAGATGCTGAGCGGTGCAGGAATGTTTTGATGGTAGAAGTGGTGGCGGATCCTAGCCTGGTCAGAAAGATTCCGTAGGGAGGTTTGGAGAAGCATTGCTGAGGCATCTGCTCTAGCATTGCCTACTATAAATGCAGGAAGGGTGGTATGAGACCTTGTGTGCATGATATAGTGTGGGTGTTGTCTGTGGGACAGAAGAGAAATGAAAGGGGAAAGCAAATGCTCTAGTTGGGGTTAGAAATGTCTTTGAAAATGGAATTTTCGGCCCGCTGCACTAGGTCATAGACATGTGCCGAATCAGTGATCAAAGGAAGAGGTTCTTTGAAAGTGGAGAAGGTCCTAAGGACTGCAGTCAATTCAGCAATTTGGGCAGGGTGAGGATGCCCTGGCTTGGCTTTTGTCTCTTGAGCAATGCGGGCCCAGGGCAGTGCAGAGCAGGGTGGGAAGCAGAGCCCGGAGCCTTTGGAGGCTGCAAGCCTTAAACATCAGCCCCTGCAGCAGCCCAGATGCAGGTGCCACAGTTGCCAAGGCTGTCAAGGCCTTGAGAGCGGGCAGGTGGATTTTGCATCCCTGTGGGCTGATGGCGGCTCTGGAGCCAGGAGTGGCTGTGGCTGCAGCAGGAAGGGTGGCTGAAAGTTTCCTGCCTTGCTTTGGTGGCATGGCTGCAGGGGCCAGTGCAGTGAGAGCCCCCTCTGTGCTGGTGAGAGCTCAGCTCTTGGGGACGCGGCTGTGCCCCAGCCCAGGAGCAGCAGCAGTGGCCAGCGGCAGCAGTGGTGTCAGTGGGACCCCCTGTGCACAGGGAGCCCCAGCCGCGGGGTGGCCGTGGCAGCAGCCCCAGGGAGCTCCAGCCCCGGGATCCCGGAACAAGTGGAAATCCCAACTGTGCAAACGCTGCCTGTGCCTCTTGGGTTTTCTTTGGTTGAGGGGATTTCGAGGTACGTTAGAAGTCTCTTTTTCTCTAACTTAGCTGTCGAAGGAAGAGTTGAGAAGTATGTGCTTCACTCTCTTAAGGTTGATTTTTATATTTTGTCTAAAACATTTTTTTGCTGGCCTGCTGAGGTTTGTTCAGCAGGTCAGCTTAAGGTACTCTTTTTGCCTCTTGGGTTGGTGTTATCTTTTATATTAAAACCTGCCTATACTATGTTTACAAGAATGTTTTAATAGCTATTACTTAAGTTAGATAGTGACTTTCTACTTGAAACCAATATGTGAATGGTAATATCGTCTTTCATATGGATGCTAGCGAGAAGAAAGAGGAAGGACTGGGTACACCCAAATTTTTCTATCTATGTAGATAATACCAAACTCTTTCGTACAAGGTTCAAAACCTCTGTCTACAGTGCTCTAAATGTTTTCCGTTCACTTTGTGATTACTATTACTAGACTATCTAAATTGTTGTGACTTTTAATTCTTGACATAAAGGTGGTAACATGCTTTATGGGTTAAATTCAAAGGCCCAGGGGTCTTTGGCTACATGCCAGGGTCTCTGAACCCCCTGCCAGGGATTTAAAGCCCCCTGGCTGGGGCTGGAATCATTTAGGATGGTCAGGGGGAGGTCCGGGCTTCTGACAGTGCCCAAAGGAATGAGAAAGAGAAGTGAAGTTTTATAAAGAATCATTATTTATTTGCTGAACATCGGCAAACACGAGGATTTACAGAACACATTTCATTACAACAATCCTCATAACAACAACAACAACAATCTACTGCACATATTTCCATGGGATCCTATGGAGTAACAATCTTCAAAACATATTTACAAAGAACTACTAACCTAAGAACATATTTACAAAAATATCCTAACTTTTCAAACATATCTACACCGCCGTAATATCTACAGCCATCATCTGCATCAGTCCTGGAAGGAAGAAAGAAGCAAAGCTGGAGTCAGCTGCCAGCACTGGGCCCAGCTGGGCCCCAGGAGCTGGGACAGGGCTGGCAGGGCTGGTGTGGCCCCAGGCAAGTGCAGGGCAGGCCAGGGCTGGTGCTTGTGGCAGCACAATCCAGGCCCCCTGCGGGCAGCGTGTCCCTGAGCGGGGCCATCCAGCCCAGCCCCAGCCTGGCGCCAGGGCAGCCACTGTGTCTGTGGGCAGGGCATGGGGAGCATCTGCCTGTCTTACTTGTGGGGCTCCATCTTCATCCAAGGACCATGGGCTCCTCCTCATCCTTCTCATCCACTTCCATCGCCTCGATGTCATCCTCCTCATCAACTTCCATCTCCTCAACCTGGTCTTCCACGTCCACCTCCATCATCTCTTCCTCATTCAGCACCATGTCCACTTCCATCGCCACCACAGTGTCTCTGTTAGTCTGCAAGAGACAGCACAATCTCACAGTGGGGTTCCTGTCCCACACCATCCATTGCCACATGGCTGCAGCCTGCTCAAGCAGGCTGCCTCCTCCCTGGAATGGCACAGTACCTCCACTGGCGCAGCAGTGCTCATCCTGCTGGGATTGGTGCTCCAGAGCAGGCAGCAGGAAAAGCCCAGGCAGCAGCAGCAACAGCTGAGTGCTGACGGGCAGAGTGCAGAGCGAGCGCCAACTGAGCGCTGGCAGCAGGCAGAGTGTCTGCTGTGGTGTTTTCCAGGTGCTGGACGTTCCACCTGGAACGCTGTGGGAGCTGTGATGTCACAGAAGTTTCAGGGCCGCTCCACACTGGGAGATGGGCATGGTGGAATGATGAAATCCTTGAATGGTTTGGCCTGGAAGGGACCCTAAGGATCATCTGGTTCCAAGCTGAGCAGCCTCCCAGCACAGCAGGTTGCTGCGGCCCCTGTCCAAGCTGGCCTTGGATGTTGGCGGGCATGGGGTATGCACAGCCTCTCTGCGCTGGTCCCTGTGTCAGGGACAAGCACCCTGACAGGAAAGAACTTCTTGCCATCATGGAATGGATTCCAGCTCTTGCAGTTTCATCCCATTCCCCCTTGTTCTGTGACTTCAGTTGCTGACAAAGAGTCCTCTCCCACTTCCCTGTGGGTCAGGCTGTTCCTGCAGTGTCACACATGTGGCTGAAGCTGCAGCCAGGAGAGAGAGAAGCCAAGCTGGCAGAGAGAGGAAATGGGGAAAGTGACATGAGAGATGAGAGGAGAAGGAAAAAGTAGAGACATGCAAGGCATTGGGTTGGGTGGGCTGTGGCATTCATGCCTTTTATTAGAGGCCAGGTTCTCTGGTGCACTCAATGACTGTGTGATTGCGGCGTGTCCACAGTGAGCCCGTGTGAGCGAGCTGCACTCCCAGAGGCCGGAGCACACTTGCTTCAAGTGCTGATGAATGAGGCCAGAGATGGGTCTTTGTGTGGAACTCCAAACGCTGTGCATTGCCATGAAGAGGGTCCAGGGCCAGAGAGAAAATGAGGCTGGGGTCTGAGGGTTTCATTCGGGGGGGAGAAGGGGTGAAGCCAGGACCAGCAGGGGAGAAGAGAGAGGAGAACATTCTCTGGAGAGTAGATATAAGGAAAAAATGGCAGTTGAAGTGGGTGATAGCAACAAAACCTGCGGATTGCAAGAGGCTGCAAGTGGCCATGGGTGAGAGCCTTGCATTCAGAGGGGTTTCTCTGTTTCACCTTGGTCCCCTTTGCCCTAAGGTATCACAGTTGCAATGAGAGGCCCCTGGGCCTCCACAAGTGCCCCCTTTTTGTTTTCAAGAATGAAGGCTTCTGCCATGGACTTTTGCAAGCGTTGAGCAAAACTGGATAGAATAACCAAGACAATGAATACAAGAAACAAAGCCCACAAAACAGTCTTGACTAAATCACAGAATCACAGAAACATGAGTTTGGAAGAGACCCCTAAGATCATCAAGTCCAACCTATGCCCTAACATCTCAACTAGACTATAGCACCAAGTGGCATGTCCAGTCTTTTTTTAAACACATCCAGTGATGGTGATTCCACCACCTCCCTGGGAAGACAATTCCAGTGCTTTATTATTCTTTCAGTGAAAATTTTTTTCCTAATATCTAACCTATACCTTCCCTGACGTAGCTTGAGACTGTGTCCCCTTGTTCTGTCAGTTGCTGCCCGGTGGAAGAGACCGACCCCCACCTGTCTACAACCTCCCTTCAGGAAGTTGTAGAGAGCAATAAGGTCACCTCTAAGCCTCCTCTTCTCCAGGCTAAACAACCCCAGCTCCCTCAAATGTTCCTCGTAGGGCTTGTTTTCCAAGCCCCTCACCAGCCTCGTTGCTCTCCTCTGGACACGCTCAAGTATCTCAATATCCTTCCTAAATTGAGGGGCCCAGAACTGGACACAGTACTCAAGATGTGGCCTCACCAGTGCCGAGTACAGGGGGAGAATGACCTCCCTGCTCCTGCTGCTCACACAAGTCCTAATGCAGGCCAGGATGCCGTTGGCCTTCTTGGCCACCAAGGCACATTGCTGGCTCATATCCAATCGGCTGTCAACCAGCACCCCCAGGTCCCTTTCTGCCTGAACACTATCCAGCCACACCGTCCCCAGCCTGTAACGCTGTAGGGGATTTTTGTGGCCAAAATGCAGAACACGGCACTTAGACTTATTAGACTTCATATTGTTGGACGTAAAGATGAAAGCCAGCCTTTCATGCCCCAGTCTTTCAACAGTCCAGTGAGCCAGTCGTTGTTGCCTTTTGTCTGGATCTTATTGATTTGATCTGTGAGCAGCTGGCCGCTCTGGTATACTGAGTCCCTATGTGAGAAGAGGTTGACATGCGTGGCCATGGGCAAGAAATTGTGGCTTGGCTGTGGAACCACCCATGCGAAGGCATGCGGCATAGTTAGGAGCATCCAGCTTCCTGCTGCAGTGGCAAGAAAGGACAGCATCCTTTGACTTTAGCTAATTTACTAGTGGGTGGAGGCTTGGGTGGCCTGAAAGTAAAGAGATAGGGAGATTGCAATGTGAAACTTAAATTCTGGTCCCACTAAACTTTCTCTTCTGTAAGGCAAGGGTTTGAAGTCAGCTTATTAGAAGAATCAAATATCAAGGCTAGAATACAGTTTTTCCAATTGTTAAGCGGGATATCGCAGTTAGTGGTGTCTGAGCTCTCTTGGTGTTGGTCTGTGCGGTCCACACTGCTTAGGAGATCTTCTTCTGTCCTTCTTCTTCTTCTTTTCCAGGCTGCCGCTGTCTCTCTTAGGCTTTTGTTCTGTTTTTCTGAAGGTGGCCCTGGTGTTTGCCTGGCCATTGGCAGAAGAGTTTTATGTTTTTTGCTGGGATGCGTCTTGGGCCTGCTGCTGTAGAGACACAAGCATATCCTCCCTCCCAAGTAATGAATGGGAAAGGGCCCATAATTTCTTTGGATTCAGGGTCTTTGATCAAGACAGGTGGCTTTTCTTTTTATTGGGCTGCCAATTAAATATAAAATGCCTGATGACTGGGGGAGTTGTTGAAAAAGTTGAGCACATCAAGGGCCTTGGCCAGGCTCTCAATGGGAGATACTATGTGGACTCCCTGTCTCTGTTGATCAAGGATCCTTTGGATGGAAGAGTGGGCCCTCTGGACTATGGACTGTCCTGTGGCAGAGTGTGGTATGGCTGTGACATGTTTTGTAGCCCACTGGTCAGAAAACGGTTGGAATCAGTGGGAGGTATAAGCAGGACCATGATCAGTTTTAATTTCCTGTGGAACAGGGGAGGTGGAAAAGGCTAAAAAGGAACGTTTTATAGCATCTTTTGATTTTTCAGCAGCATGGGCAGGGGCAGAAACCGCAGCGTTGTCGGTGTGGATTGAGACGGGGATGTATTTTAGTCTCCCAAAAGGGGCTTGGTGTGTGATGTGAGATTGCCCGATCTGGAGAGTCTTTAGTCCTCTTGGATTGAGTGCAGCTCTGACAGAAGCAAAGGCACGTTGCTGACAATTTGGGCAGGTGGCTGCCATGAATCTTGCCTGATCTTGGGTAATTTTAAAGATGCTGAGCGGTGCAGGAATGTTTTGATGGTAGAAGTGGTGGCGGATCCTAGCCTGGTCAGAAAGATTCCGTAGGGAGGTTTGGAGAAGCATTGCTGAGGCATCTGCTCTAGCATTGCCTACTATAAATGCAGGAAGGGTGGTATGAGACCTTGTGTGCATGATATAGTGTGGGTGTTGTCTGTGGGACAGAAGAGAAATGAAAGGGGAAAGCAAATGCTCTAGTTGGGGTTAGAAATGTCTTTGAAAATGGAATTTTCGGCCCGCTGCACTAGGTCATAGACATGTGCCGAATCAGTGATCAAAGGAAGAGGTTCTTTGAAAGTGGAGAAGGTCCTAAGGACTGCAGTCAATTCAGCAATTTGGGCAGGGTGAGGATCCCCTGGCTTGGCTTTTGTCTCTTGAGCAATGCGGGCCCAGGGCAGTGCAGAGCAGGGTGGGAAGCAGAGCCCGGAGCCTTTGGAGGCTGCAAGCCTTAAACATCAGCCCCTGCAGCAGCCCAGATGCAGGTGCCACAGTTGCCAAGGCTGTCAAGGCCTTGAGAGCGGGCAGGTGGATTTTGCATCCCTGTGGGCTGATGGCGGCTCTGGAGCCAGGAGTGGCTGTGGCTGCAGCAGGAAGGGTGGCTGAAAGTTTCCTGCCTTGCTTTGGTGGCATGGCTGCAGGGGCCAGTGCAGTGAGAGCCCCCTCTGTGCTGGTGAGAGCTCAGCTCTTGGGGACGCGGCTGTGCCCCAGCCCAGGAGCAGCAGCAGTGGCCAGCGGCAGCAGTGGTGTCAGTGGGACCCCCTGTGCACAGGGAGCCCCAGCCGCGGGGTGGCCGTGGCAGCAGCCCCAGGGAGCTCCAGCCCCGGGATCCCGGAACAAGTGGAAATCCCAACTGTGCAAACGCTGCCTGTGCCTCTTGGGTTTTCTTTGGTTGAGGGGATTTCGAGGTACGTTAGAAGTCTCTTTTTCTCTAACTTAGCTGTCGAAGGAAGAGTTGAGAAGTATGTGCTTCACTCTCTTAAGGTTGATTTTTATATTTTGTCTAAAACATTTTTTTGCTGGCCTGCTGAGGTTTGTTCAGCAGGTCAGCTTAAGGTACTCTTTTTGCCTCTTGGGTTGGTGTTATCTTTTATATTAAAACCTGCCTATACTATGTTTACAAGAATGTTTTAATAGCTATTACTTAAGTTAGATAGTGACTTTCTACTTGAAACCAATATGTGAATGGTAATATCGTCTTTCATATGGATGCTAGCGAGAAGAAAGAGGAAGGACTGGGTACACCCAAATTTTTCTATCTATGTAGATAATACCAAACTCTTTCGTACAAGGTTCAAAACCTCTGTCTACAGTGCTCTAAATGTTTTCCGTTCACTTTGTGATTACTATTACTAGACTATCTAAATTGTTGTGACTTTTAATTCTTGACATAAAGGTGGTAACATGCTTTATGGGTTAAATTCAAAGGCCCAGGGGTCTTTGGCTACATGCCAGGGTCTCTGAACCCCCTGCCAGGGATTTAAAGCCCCCTGGCTGGGGCTGGAATCATTTAGGATGGTCAGGGGGAGGTCCGGGCTTCTGACAGTGCCCAAAGGAATGAGAAAGAGAAGTGAAGTTTTATAAAGAATCATTATTTATTTGCTGAACATCGGCAAACACGAGGATTTACAGAACACATTTCATTACAACAATCCTCATAACAACAACAACAACAATCTACTGCACATATTTCCATGGGATCCTATGGAGTAACAATCTTCAAAACATATTTACAAAGAACTACTAACCTAAGAACATATTTACAAAAATATCCTAACTTTTCAAACATATATACACCGCCGTAATATCTACAGCCATCATCTGCATCAGTCCTGGAAGGAAGAAAGAAGCAAAGCTGGAGTCAGCTGCCAGCACTGGGCCCAGCTGGGCCCCAGGAGCTGGGACAGGGCTGGCAGGGCTGGTGTGGCCCCAGGCAAGTGCAGGGCAGGCCAGGGCTGGTGCTTGTGGCAGCACAATCCAGGCCCCCTGCGGGCAGCGTGTCCCTGAGCGGGGCCATCCAGCCCAGCCCCAGCCTGGCGCCAGGGCAGCCACTGTGTCTGTGGGCAGGGCATGGGGAGCATCTGCCTGTCTTACTTGTGGGGCTCCATCTTCATCCAAGGACCATGGGCTCCTCCTCATCCTTCTCATCCACTTCCATCGCCTCGATGTCATCCTCCTCATCAACTTCCATCTCCTCAACCTGGTCTTCCACGTCCACCTCCATCATCTCTTCCTCATTCAGCACCATGTCCACTTCCATCGCCACCACAGTGTCTCTGTTAGTCTGCAAGAGACAGCACAATCTCACAGTGGGGTTCCTGTCCCACACCATCCATTGCCACATGGCTGCAGCCTGCTCAAGCAGGCTGCCTCCTCCCTGGAATGGCACAGTACCTCCACTGGCGCAGCAGTGCTCATCCTGCTGGGATTGGTGCTCCAGAGCAGGCAGCAGGAAAAGCCCAGGCAGCAGCAGCAACAGCTGAGTGCTGACGGGCAGAGCGCAGAGCGAGCGCCAACTGAGCGCTGGCAGCAGGCAGAGTGTCTGCTGTGGTGTTTTCCAGGTGCTGGACGTTCCACCTGGAACGCTGTGGGAGCTGTGATGTCACAGAAGTTTCAGGGCCGCTCCACACTGGGAGATGGGCATGGTGGAATGATGAAATCCTTGAATGGTTTGGCCTGGAAGGGACCCTAAGGATCATCTGGTTCCAAGCTGAGCAGCCTCCCAGCACAGCAGGTTGCTGCGGCCCCTGTCCAAGCTGGCCTTGGATGTTGGCGGGCATGGGGTATGCACAGCCTCTCTGCGCTGGTCCCTGTGTCAGGGACAAGCACCCTGACAGGAAAGAACTTCTTGCCATCATGGAATGGATTCCAGCTCTTGCAGTTTCATCCCATTCCCCCTTGTTCTGTGACTTCAGTTGCTGACAAAGAGTCCTCTCCCACTTCCCTGTGGGTCAGGCTGTTCCTGCAGTGTCACACATGTGGCTGAAGCTGCAGCCAGGAGAGAGAGAAGCCAAGCTGGCAGAGAGAGGAAATGGGGAAAGTGACATGAGAGATGAGAGGAGAAGGAAAAAGTAGAGACATGCAAGGCATTGGGTTGGGTGGGCTGTGGCATTCATGCCTTTTATTAGAGGCCAGGTTCTCTGGTGCACTCAATGACTGTGTGATTGCGGCGTGTCCACAGTGAGCCCGTGTGAGCGAGCTGCACTCCCAGAGGCCGGAGCACACTTGCTTCAAGTGCTGATGAATGAGGCCAGAGATGGGTCTTTGTGTGGAACTCCAAACGCTGTGCATTGCCATGAAGAGGGTCCAGGGCCAGAGAGAAAATGAGGCTGGGGTCTGAGGGTTTCATTCGGGGGGGAGAAGGGGTGAAGCCAGGACCAGCAGGGGAGAAGAGAGAGGAGAACATTCTCTGGAGAGTAGATATAAGGAAAAAATGGCAGTTGAAGTGGGTGATAGCAACAAAACCTGCGGATTGCAAGAGGCTGCAAGTGGCCATGGGTGAGAGCCTTGCATTCAGAGGGGTTTCTCTGTTTCACCTTGGTCCCCTTTGCCCTAAGGTATCACAGTTGCAATGAGAGGCCCCTGGGCCTCCACAAGTGCCCCCTTTTTGTTTTCAAGAATGAAGGCTTCTGCCATGGACTTTTGCAAGCGTTGAGCAAAACTGGATAGAATAACCAAGACAATGAATACAAGAAACAAAGCCCACAAAACAGTCTTGACAAAATCACAGAATCACAGAAACATGAGTTTGGAAGAGACCCCTAAGATCATCAAGTCCAACCTATGCCCTAACATCTCAACTAGACTATAGCACCAAGTGGCATGTCCAGTCTTTTTTTAAACACATCCAGTGATGGTGATTCCACCACCTCCCTGGGAAGACAATTCCAGTGCTTTATTATTCTTTCAGTGAAAATTTTTTTCCTAATATCTAACCTATACCTTCCCTGACGTAGCTTGAGACTGTGTCCCCTTGTTCTGTCAGTTGCTGCCCGGTGGAAGAGACCGACCCCCACCTGTCTACAACCTCCCTTCAGGAAGTTGTAGAGAGCAATAAGGTCACCTCTAAGCCTCCTCTTCTCCAGGCTAAACAACCCCAGCTCCCTCAAATGTTCCTCGTAGGGCTTGTTTTCCAAGCCCCTCACCAGCCTCGTTGCTCTCCTCTGGACACGCTCAAGTATCTCAATATCCTTCCTAAATTGAGGGGCCCAGAACTGGACACAGTACTCAAGATGTGGCCTCACCAGTGCCGAGTACAGGGGGAGAATGACCTCCCTGCTCCTGCTGCTCACACAAGTCCTAATGCAGGCCAGGATGCCGTTGGCCTTCTTGGCCACCAAGGCACATTGCTGGCTCATATCCAATCGGCTGTCAACCAGCACCCCCAGGTCCCTTTCTGCCTGAACACTATCCAGCCACACCGTCCCCAGCCTGTAACGCTGTAGGGGATTTTTGTGGCCAAAATGCAGAACACGGCACTTAGACTTATTAGACTTCATATTGTTGGACGTAAAGATGAAAGCCAGCCTTTCATGCCCCAGTCTTTCAACAGTCCAGTGAGCCAGTCGTTGTTGCCTTTTGTCTGGATCTTATTGATTTGATCTGTGAGCAGCTGGCCGCTCTGGTATACTGAGTCCCTATGTGAGAAGAGGTTGACATGCGTGGCCATGGGCAAGAAATTGTGGCTTGGCTGTGGAACCACCCATGCGAAGGCATGCGGCATAGTTAGGAGCATCCAGCTTCCTGCTGCAGTGGCAAGAAAGGACAGCATCCTTTGACTTTAGCTAATTTACTAGTGGGTGGAGGCTTGGGTGGCCTGAAAGTAAAGAGATAGGGAGATTGCAATGTGAAACTTAAATTCTGGTCCCACTAAACTTTCTCTTCTGTAAGGCAAGGGTTTGAAGTCAGCTTATTAGAAGAATCAAATATCAAGGCTAGAATACAGTTTTTCCAATTGTTAAGCGGTATATCGCAGTTAGTGGTGTCTGAGCTCTCTTGGTGTTGGTCTGTGCGGTCCACACTGCTTAGGAGATCTTCTTCTGTCCTTCTTCTTCTTCTTTTCCAGGCTGCCGCTGTCTCTCTTAGGCTTTTGTTCTGTTTTTCTGAAGGTGGCCCTGGTGTTTGCCTGGCCATTGGCAGAAGAGTTTTATGTTTTTTGCTGGGATGCGTCTTGGGCCTGCTGCTGTAGAGACACAAGCATATCCTCCCTCCCAAGTAATGAATGGGAAAGGGCCCATAATTTCTTTGGATTCAGGGTCTTTGATCAAGACAGGTGGCTTTTCTTTTTATTGGGCTGCCAATTAAATATAAAATGCCTGATGACTGGGGGAGTTGTTGAAAAAGTTGAGCACATCAAGGGCCTTGGCCAGGCTCTCAATGGGAGATACTATGTGGACTCCCTGTCTCTGTTGATCAAGGATCCTTTGGATGGAAGAGTGGGCCCTCTGGACTATGGACTGTCCTGTGGCAGAGTGTGGTATGGCTGTGACATGTTTTGTAGCCCACTGGTCAGAAAACGGTTGGAATCAGTGGGAGGTATAAGCAGGACCATGATCAGTTTTAATTTCCTGTGGAACAGGGGAGGTGGAAAAGGCTAAAAAGGAACGTTTTATAGCATCTTTTGATTTTTCAGCAGCATGGGCAGGGGCAGAAACCGCAGCGTTGTCGGTGTGGATTGAGACGGGGATGTATTTTAGTCTCCCAAAAGGGGCTTGGTGTGTGATGTGAGATTGCCCGATCTGGAGAGTCTTTAGTCCTCTTGGATTGAGTGCAGCTCTGACAGAAGCAAAGGCACGTTGCTGACAATTTGGGCAGGTGGCTGCCATGAATCTTGCCTGATCTTGGGTAATTTTAAAGATGCTGAGCGGTGCAGGAATGT
This sequence comes from Passer domesticus, assembly GCF_036417665.1. Lineage (NCBI taxonomy): Eukaryota > Metazoa > Chordata > Aves > Passeriformes > Passeridae > Passer > Passer domesticus. Next base: position 32,679,568 of record NC_087484.1, read on the forward strand.
TTTGATGGTAGAAGTGGTGGCGGATCCTAGCCTGGTCAGAAAGATTCCGTAGGGAGGTTTGGAGAAGCATTGCTGAGGCATCTGCTCTAGCATTGCCTACTATAAATGCAGGAAGGGTGGTATGAGACCTTGTGTGCATGATATAGTGTGGGTGTTGTCTGTGGGACAGAAGAGAAATGAAAGGGGAAAGCAAATGCTCTAGTTGGGGTTAGAAATGTCTTTGAAAATGGAATTTTCGGCCCGCTGCACTAGGTCATAGACATGTGCCGAATCAGTGATCAAAGGAAGAGGTTCTTTGAAAGTGGAGAAGGTCCTAAGGACTGCAGTCAATTCAGCAATTTGGGCAGGGTGAGGATCCCCTGGCTTGGCTTTTGTCTCTTGAGCAATGCGGGCCCAGGGCAGTGCAGAGCAGGGTGGGAAGCAGAGCCCGGAGCCTTTGGAGGCTGCAAGCCTTAAACATCAGCCCCTGCAGCAGCCCAGATGCAGGTGCCACAGTTGCCAAGGCTGTCAAGGCCTTGAGAGCGGGCAGGTGGATTTTGCATCCCTGTGGGCTGATGGCGGCTCTGGAGCCAGGAGTGGCTGTGGCTGCAGCAGGAAGGGTGGCTGAAAGTTTCCTGCCTTGCTTTGGTGGCATGGCTGCAGGGGCCAGTGCAGTGAGAGCCCCCTCTGTGCTGGTGAGAGCTCAGCTCTTGGGGACGCGGCTGTGCCCCAGCCCAGGAGCAGCAGCAGTGGCCAGCGGCAGCAGTGGTGTCAGTGGGACCCCCTGTGCACAGGGAGCCCCAGCCGCGGGGTGGCCGTGGCAGCAGCCCCAGGGAGCTCCAGCCCCGGGATCCCGGAACAAGTGGAAATCCCAACTGTGCAAACGCTGCCTGTGCCTCTTGGGTTTTCTTTGGTTGAGGGGATTTCGAGGTACGTTAGAAGTCTCTTTTTCTCTAACTTAGCTGTCGAAGGAAGAGTTGAGAAGTATGTGCTTCACTCTCTTAAGGTTGATTTTTATATTTTGTCTAAAACATTTTTTTGCTGGCCTGCTGAGGTTTGTTCAGCAGGTCAGCTTAAGGTACTTTTTGCCTCTTGGGTTGGTGTTATCTTTTATATTAAAACCTGACTATACTATGTTTACAAGAATGTTTTAATAGCTATTACTTAAGTTAGATAGTGACTTTCTACTTGAAACCAATATGTGAATGGTAATATCGTCTTTCATATGGATGCTAGCGAGAAGAAAGAGGAAGGACTGGGTACACCCAAATTTTTCTATCTATGTAGATAATACCAAACTCTTTCGTACAAGGTTCAAAACCTCTGTCTACAGTGCTCTAAATGTTTTCCGTTCACTTTGTGATTACTATTACTAGACTATCTAAATTGTTGTGACTTTTAATTCTTGACATAAAGGTGGTAACATGCTTTATGGGTTAAATTCAAAGGCCCAGGGGTCTTTGGCTACATGCCAGGGTCTCTGAACCCCCTGCCAGGGATTTAAAGCCCCCTGGCTGGGGCTGGAATCATTTAGGATGGTCAGGGGGAGGTCCGGGCTTCTGACAGTGCCCAAAGGAATGAGAAAGAGAAGTGAAGTTTTGTAAAGAATCATTATTTATTTGCTGAACATCGGCAAACACGAGGATTTACAGAACACATTTCATTACAACAATCCTCATAACAACAACAACAACAATCTACTGCACATATTTCCATGGGATCCTATGGAGTAACAATCTTCAAAACATATTTACAAAGAACTACTAACCTAAGAACATATTTACAAAAATATCCTAACTTTTCAAACATATCTACACCGCCGTAATATCTACAGCCATCATCTGCATCAGTCCTGGAAGGAAGAAAGAAGCAAAGCTGGAGTCAGCTGCCAGCACTGGGCCCAGCTGGGCCCCAGGAGCTGGGACAGGGCTGGCAGGGCTGGTGTGGCCCCAGGCAAGTGCAGGGCAGGCCAGGGCTGGTGCTTGTGGCAGCACAATCCAGGCCCCCTGCGGGCAGCGTGTCCCTGAGCGGGGCCATCCAGCCCAGCCCCAGCCTGGCGCCAGGGCAGCCACTGTGTCTGTGGGCAGGGCATGGGGAGCATCTGCCTGTCTTACTTGTGGGGCTCCATCTTCATCCAAGGACCATGGGCTCCTCCTCATCCTTCTCATCCACTTCCATCGCCTCGATGTCATCCTCCTCATCAACTTCCATCTCCTCAACCTGGTCTTCCACGTCCACCTCCATCATCTCTTCCTCATTCAGCACCATGTCCACTTCCATCGCCACCACAGTGTCTCTGTTAGTCTGCAAGAGACAGCACAATCTCACAGTGGGGTTCCTGTCCCACACCATCCATTGCCACATGGCTGCAGCCTGCTCAAGCAGGCTGCCTCCTCCCTGGAATGGCACAGTACCTCCACTGGCGCAGCAGTGCTCATCCTGCTGGGGTTGGTGCTCCAGAGCAGGCAGCAGGAAAAGGCCAGGCAGCAGCAGCAACAGCTGAGTGCTGACGGGCAGAGCGCAGAGCGAGCGCCAACTGAGCGCTGGCAGCAGGCAGAGTGTCTGCTGTGGTGGTTTCCAGGTGCTGGACGTTCCACCTGGAACGCTGTGGGAGCTGTGATGTCACAGAAGTTTCAGGGCCGCTCCACACTGGGAGATGGGCATGGTGGAATGATGAAATCCTTGAATGGTTTGGCCTGGAAGGGACCCTAAGGATCATCTGGTTCCAAGCTGAGCAGCCTCCCAGCACAGCAGGTTGCTGCGGCCCCTGTCCAAGCTGGCCTTGGATGTTGGTGGGCATGGGGTATGCACAGCCTCTCTGCGCTGGTCCCTGTGTCAGGGACAAGCACCCTGACAGGAAAGAACTTCTTGCCATCATGGAATGGATTCCAGCTCTTGCAGTTTCATCCCATTCCCCCTTGTTCTGTGACTTCAGTTGCTGACAAAGAGTCCTCTCCCACTTCCCTGTGGGTCAGGCTGTTCCTGCAGTGTCACACATGTGGCTGAAGCTGCAGCCAGGAGAGAGAGAAGCCAAGCTGGCAGAGAGAGGAAATGGGGAAAGTGACATGAGAGATGAGAGGAGAAGGAAAAAGTAGAGACATGCAAGGCATTGGGTTGGGTGGGCTGTGGCATTCATGCCTTTTATTAGAGGCCAGGTTCTCTGGTGCACTCAATGACTGTGTGATTGCGGCGTGTCCACAGTGAGCCCGTGTGAGCGAGCTGCACTCCCAGAGGCCGGAGCACACTTGCTTCAAGTGCTGATGAATGAGGCCAGAGATGGGTCTTTGTGTGGAACTCCAAACGCTGTGCATTGCCATGAAGAGGGTCCAGGGCCAGAGAGAAAATGAGGCTGGGGTCTGAGGGTTTCATTCGGGGGGGAGAAGGGGTGAAGCCAGGACCAGCAGGGGAGAAGAGAGAGGAGAACATTCTCTGGAGAGTAGATATAAGGAAAAAATGGCAGTTGAAGTGGGTGATAGCAACAAAACCTGCGGATTGCAAGAGGCTGCAAGTGGCCATGGGTGAGAGCCTTGCATTCAGAGGGGTTTCTCTGTTTCACCTTGGTCCCCTTTGCCCTAAGGTATTACAGTTGCAATGAGAGGCCCCTGGGCCTCCACAAGTGCCCCCTTTTTGTTTTCAAGAATGAAGGCTTCTGCCATGGACTTTTGCAAGCGTTGAGCAAAACTGGATAGAATAACCAAGACAATGAATACAAGAAACAAAGCCCACAAAACAGTCTTGACTAAATCACAGAATCACAGAATCATGAGTTTGGAAGAGACCCCTAAGATCATCAAGTCCAACCTATGCCCTAACATCTCAACTAGACTATAGCACCAAGTGGCATGTCCAGTCTTTTTTTAAACACATCCAGTGATGGTGATTCCACCACCTCCCTGGGAAGACAATTCCAGTGCTTTATTATTCTTTCAGTGAAAATTTTTTTCCTAATATCTAACCTATACCTTCCCTGACGTAGCTTGAGACTGTGTCCCCTTGTTCTGTCAGTTGCTGCCCGGTGGAAGAGACCGACCCCCACCTGTCTACAACCTCCCTTCAGGAAGTTGTAGAGAGCAATAAGGTCACCTCTAAGCCTCCTCTTCTCCAGGCTAAACAACCCCAGCTCCCTCAAATGTTCCTCGTAGGGCTTGTTTTCCAAGCCCCTCACCAGCCTCGTTGCTCTCCTCTGGACACGCTCAAGTATCTCAATATCCTTCCTAAATTGAGGGGCCCAGAACTGGACACAGTACTCAAGATGTGGCCTCACCAGTGCCGAGTACAGGGGGAGAATGACCTCCCTGCTCCTGCTGCTCACACAAGTCCTAATGCAGGCCAGGATGCCGTTGGCCTTCTTGGCCACCAAGGCACATTGCTGGCTCATATCCAATCGGCTGTCAACCAGCACCCCCAGGTCCCTTTCTGCCTGAACACTATCCAGCCACACCGTCCCCAGCCTGTAACGCTGTAGGGGATTTTTGTGGCCAAAATGCAGAACACGGCACTTAGACTTATTAGACTTCATATTGTTGGACGTAAAGATGAAAGCCAGCCTTTCATGCCCCAGTCTTTCAACAGTCCAGTGAGCCAGTCGTTGTTGCCTTTTGTCTGGATCTTATTGATTTGATCTGTGAGCAGCTGGCCGCTCTGGTATACTGAGTCCCTATGTGAGAAGAGGTTGACATGTGTGGCCATGGGCAAGAAATTGTGGCTTGGCTGTGGAACCACCCATGCGAAGGCATGCGGCATAGTTAGGAGCATCCAGCTTCCTGCTGCAGTGGCAAGAAAGGACAGCATCCTTTGACTTTAGCTAATTTACTAGTGGGTGGAGGCTTGGGTGGCCTGAAAGTAAAGAGATAGGGAGATTGCAATGTGAAACTTAAATTCTGGTCCCACTAAACTTTCTCTTCTGTAAGGCAAGGGTTTGAAGTCAGCTTATTAGAAGAATCAAATATCAAGGCTAGAATACAGTTTTTCCAATTGTTAAGCGGGATATCGCAGTTAGTGGTGTCTGAGCTCTCTTGGTGTTGGTCTGTGCGGTCCACACTGCTTAGGAGATCTTCTTCTGTCCTTCTTCTTCTTCTTTTCCAGGCTGCCGCTGTCTCTCTTAGGCTTTTGTTCTGTTTTTCTGAAGGTGGCCCTGGTGTTTGCCTGGCCATTGGCAGAAGAGTTTTATGTTTTTTGCTGGGATGCGTCTTGGGCCTGCTGCTGTAGAGACACAAGCATATCCTCCCTCCCAAGTAATGAATGGGAAAGGGCCCATAATTTCTTTGGATTCAGGGTCTTTGATCAAGACAGGTGGCTTTTCTTTTTATTGGGCTGCCAATTAAATATAAAATGCCTGATGACTGGGGGAGTTGTTGAAAAAGTTGAGCACATCAAGGGCCTTGGCCAGGCTCTCAATGGGAGATACTATGTGGACTCCCTGTCTCTGTTGATCAAGGATCCTTTGGATGGAAGAGTGGGCCCTCTGGACTATGGACTGTCCTGTGGCAGAGTGTGGTATGGCTGTGACATGTTTTGTAGCCCACTGGTCAGAAAACGGTTGGAATCAGTGGGAGGTATAAGCAGGACCATGATCAGTTTTAATTTCCTGTGGAACAGGGGAGGTGGAAAAGGCTAAAAAGGAACGTTTTATAGCATCTTTTGATTTTTCAGCAGCATGGGCAGGGGCAGAAACCGCAGCGTTGTCGGTGTGGATTGAGACGGGGATGTATTTTAGTCTCCCAAAAGGGGCTTGGTGTGTGATGTGAGATTGCCCGATCTGGAGAGTCTTTAGTCCTCTTGGATTGAGTGCAGCTCTGACAGAAGCAAAGGCACGTTGCTGACAATTTGGGCAGGTGGCTGCCATGAATCTTGCCTGATCTTGGGTAATTTTAAAGATGCTGAGCGGTGCAGGAATGTTTTGATGGTAGAAGTGGTGGCGGATCCTAGCCTGGTCAGAAAGATTCCGTAGGGAGGTTTGGAGAAGCATTGCTGAGGCATCTGCTCTAGCATTGCCTACTATAAATGCAGGAAGGGTGGTATGAGACCTTGTGTGCATGATATAGTGTGGGTGTTGTCTGTGGGACAGAAGAGAAATGAAAGGGGAAAGCAAATGCTCTAGTTGGGGTTAGAAATGTCTTTGAAAATGGAATTTTCGGCCCGCTGCACTAGGTCATAGACATGTGCCGAATCAGTGATCAAAGGAAGAGGTTCTTTGAAAGTGGAGAAGGTCCTAAGGACTGCAGTCAATTCAGCAATTTGGGCAGGGTGAGGATCCCCTGGCTTGGCTTTTGTCTCTTGAGCAATGCGGGCCCAGGGCAGTGCAGAGCAGGGTGGGAAGCAGAGCCCGGAGCCTTTGGAGGCTGCAAGCCTTAAACATCAGCCCCTGCAGCAGCCCAGATGCAGGTGCCACAGTTGCCAAGGCTGTCAAGGCCTTGAGAGCGGGCAGGTGGATTTTGCATCCCTGTGGGCTGATGGCGGCTCTGGAGCCAGGAGTGGCTGTGGCTGCAGCAGGAAGGGTGGCTGAAAGTTTCCTGCCTTGCTTTGGTGGCATGGCTGCAGGGGCCAGTGCAGTGAGAGCCCCCTCTGTGCTGGTGAGAGCTCAGCTCTTGGGGACGCGGCTGTGCCCCAGCCCAGGAGCAGCAGCAGTGGCCAGCGGCAGCAGTGGTGTCAGTGGGACCCCCTGTGCACAGGGAGCCCCAGCCGCGGGGTGGCCGTGGCAGCAGCCCCAGGGAGCTCCAGCCCCGGGATCCCGGAACAAGTGGAAATCCCAACTGTGCAAACGCTGCCTGTGCCTCTTGGGTTTTCTTTGGTTGAGGGGATTTCGAGGTACGTTAGAAGTCTCTTTTTCTCTAACTTAGCTGTCGAAGGAAGAGTTGAGAAGTATGTGCTTCACTCTCTTAAGGTTGATTTTTATATTTTGTCTAAAACATTTTTTTGCTGGCCTGCTGAGGTTTGTTCAGCAGGTCAGCTTAAGGTACTTTTTGCCTCTTGGGTTGGTGTTATCTTTTATATTAAAACCTGACTATACTATGTTTACAAGAATGTTTTAATAGCTATTACTTAAGTTAGATAGTGACTTTCTACTTGAAACCAATATGTGAATGGTAATATCGTCTTTCATATGGATGCTAGCGAGAAGAAAGAGGAAGGACTGGGTACACCCAAATTTTTCTATCTATGTAGATAATACCAAACTCTTTCGTACAAGGTTCAAAACCTCTGTCTACAGTGCTCTAAATGTTTTCCGTTCACTTTGTGATTACTATTACTAGACTATCTAAATTGTTGTGACTTTTAATTCTTGACATAAAGGTGGTAACATGCTTTATGGGTTAAATTCAAAGGCCCAGGGGTCTTTGGCTACATGCCAGGGTCTCTGAACCCCCTGCCAGGGATTTAAAGCCCCCTGGCTGGGGCTGGAATCATTTAGGATGGTCAGGGGGAGGTCCGGGCTTCTGACAGTGCCCAAAGGAATGAGAAAGAGAAGTGAAGTTTTGTAAAGAATCATTATTTATTTGCTGAACATCGGCAAACACGAGGATTTACAGAACACATTTCATTACAACAATCCTCATAACAACAACAACAACAATCTACTGCACATATTTCCATGGGATCCTATGGAGTAACAATCTTCAAAACATATTTACAAAGAACTACTAACCTAAGAACATATTTACAAAAATATCCTAACTTTTCAAACATATATACACCGCCGTAATATCTACAGCCATCATCTGCATCAGTCCTGGAAGGAAGAAAGAAGCAAAGCTGGAGTCAGCTGCCAGCACTGGGCCCAGCTGGGCCCCAGGAGCTGGGACAGGGCTGGCAGGGCTGGTGTGGCCCCAGGCAAGTGCAGGGCAGGCCAGGGCTGGTGCTTGTGGCAGCACAATCCAGGCCCCCTGCGGGCAGCGTGTCCCTGAGCGGGGCCATCCAGCCCAGCCCCAGCCTGGCGCCAGGGCAGCCACTGTGTCTGTGGGCAGGGCATGGGGAGCATCTGCCTGTCTTACTTGTGGGGCTCCATCTTCATCCAAGGACCATGGGCTCCTCCTCATCCTTCTCATCCACTTCCATCGCCTCAATGTCATCCTCCTCATCAACTTCCATCTCCTCAACCTGGTCTTCCACGTCCACCTCCATCATCTCTTCCTCATTCAGCACCATGTCCACTTCCATCGCCACCACAGTGTCTCTGTTAGTCTGCAAGAGACAGCACAATCTCACAGTGGGGTTCCTGTCCCACACCATCCATTGCCACATGGCTGCAGCCTGCTCAAGCAGGCTGCCTCCTCCCTGGAATGGCACAGTACCTCCACTGGCGCAGCAGTGCTCATCCTGCTGGGGTTGGTGCTCCAGAGCAGGCAGCAGGAAAAGGCCAGGCAGCAGCAGCAACAGCTGAGTGCTGACGGGCAGAGCGCAGAGCGAGCGCCAACTGAGCGCTGGCAGCAGGCAGAGTGTCTGCTGTGGTGGTTTCCAGGTGCTGGACGTTCCACCTGGAACGCTGTGGGAGCTGTGATGTCACAGAAGTTTCAGGGCCGCTCCACACTGGGAGATGGGCATGGTGGAATGATGAAATCCTTGAATGGTTTGGCCTGGAAGGGACCCTAAGGATCATCTGGTTCCAAGCTGAGCAGCCTCCCAGCACAGCAGGTTGCTGCGGCCCCTGTCCAAGCTGGCCTTGGATGTTGGTGGGCATGGGGTATGCACAGCCTCTCTGCGCTGGTCCCTGTGTCAGGGACAAGCACCCTGACAGGAAAGAACTTCTTGCCATCATGGAATGGATTCCAGCTCTTGCAGTTTCATCCCATTCCCCCTTGTTCTGTGACTTCAGTTGCTGACAAAGAGTCCTCTCCCACTTCCCTGTGGGTCAGGCTGTTCCTGCAGTGTCACACATGTGGCTGAAGCTGCAGCCAGGAGAGAGAGAAGCCAAGCTGGCAGAGAGAGGAAATGGGGAAAGTGACATGAGAGATGAGAGGAGAAGGAAAAAGTAGAGACATGCAAGGCATTGGGTTGGGTGGGCTGTGGCATTCATGCCTTTTATTAGAGGCCAGGTTCTCTGGTGCACTCAATGACTGTGTGATTGCGGCGTGTCCACAGTGAGCCCGTGTGAGCGAGCTGCACTCCCAGAGGCCGGAGCACACTTGCTTCAAGTGCTGATGAATGAGGCCAGAGATGGGTCTTTGTGTGGAACTCCAAACGCTGTGCATTGCCATGAAGAGGGTCCAGGGCCAGAGAGAAAATGAGGCTGGGGTCTGAGGGTTTCATTCGGGGGGGAGAAGGGGTGAAGCCAGGACCAGCAGGGGAGAAGAGAGAGGAGAACATTCTCTGGAGAGTAGATATAAGGAAAAAATGGCAGTTGAAGTGGGTGATAGCAACAAAACCTGCGGATTGCAAGAGGCTGCAAGTGGCCATGGGTGAGAGCCTTGCATTCAGAGGGGTTTCTCTGTTTCACCTTGGTCCCCTTTGCCCTAAGGTATTACAGTTGCAATGAGAGGCCCCTGGGCCTCCACAAGTGCCCCCTTTTTGTTTTCAAGAATGAAGGCTTCTGCCATGGACTTTTGCAAGCGTTGAGCAAAACTGGATAGAATAACCAAGACAATGAATACAAGAAACAAAGCCCACAAAACAGTCTTGACTAAATCACAGAATCACAGAATCATGAGTTTGGAAGAGACCCCTAAGATCATCAAGTCCAACCTATGCCCTAACATCTCAACTAGACTATAGCACCAAGTGGCATGTCCAGTCTTTTTTTAAACACATCCAGTGATGGTGATTCCACCACCTCCCTGGGAAGACAATTCCAGTGCTTTATTATTCTTTCAGTGAAAATTTTTTTCCTAATATCTAACCTATACCTTCCCTGACGTAGCTTGAGACTGTGTCCCCTTGTTCTGTCAGTTGCTGCCCGGTGGAAGAGACCGACCCCCACCTGTCTACAACCTCCCTTCAGGAAGTTGTAGAGAGCAATAAGGTCACCTCTAAGCCTCCTCTTCTCCAGGCTAAACAACCCCAGCTCCCTCAAATGTTCCTCGTAGGGCTTGTTTTCCAAGCCCCTCACCAGCCTCGTTGCTCTCCTCTGGACACGCTCAAGTATCTCAATATCCTTCCTAAATTGAGGGGCCCAGAACTGGACACAGTACTCAAGATGTGGCCTCACCAGTGCCGAGTACAGGGGGAGAATGACCTCCCTGCTCCTGCTGCTCACACAAGTCCTAATGCAGGCCAGGATGCCGTTGGCCTTCTTGGCCACCAAGGCACATTGCTGGCTCATATCCAATCGGCTGTCAACCAGCACCCCCAGGTCCCTTTCTGCCTGAACACTATCCAGCCACACCGTCCCCAGCCTGTAACGCTGTAGGGGATTTTTGTGGCCAAAATGCAGAACACGGCACTTAGACTTATTAGACTTCATATTGTTGGACGTAAAGATGAAAGCCAGCCTTTCATGCCCCAGTCTTTCAACAGTCCAGTGAGCCAGTCGTTGTTGCCTTTTGTCTGGATCTTATTGATTTGATCTGTGAGCAGCTGGCCGCTCTGGTATACTGAGTCCCTATGTGAGAAGAGGTTGACATGTGTGGCCATGGGCAAGAAATTGTGGCTTGGCTGTGGAACCACCCATGCGAAGGCATGCGGCATAGTTAGGAGCATCCAGCTTCCTGCTGCAGTGGCAAGAAAGGACAGCATCCTTTGACTTTAGCTAATTTACTAGTGGGTGGAGGCTTGGGTGGCCTGAAAGTAAAGAGATAGGGAGATTGCAATGTGAAACTTAAATTCTGGTCCCACTAAACTTTCTCTTCTGTAAGGCAAGGGTTTGAAGTCAGCTTATTAGAAGAATCAAATATCAAGGCTAGAATACAGTTTTTCCAATTGTTAAGCGGGATATCGCAGTTAGTGGTGTCTGAGCTCTCTTGGTGTTGGTGTGTGTGGTCCACACTGCTTAGGAGATCTTCTTCTGTCCTTCTTCTTCTTCTTTTCCAGGCTGCTGCTGTCTCTCTTAGGCTTTTGTTCTGTTTTTCTGATGGTGGCTGTGGTGTTTGCCTGGCCATTGGCAGAAGAGTTTTATGTTTTTTGCTGGGATGCGTCTTGGGCCTGCTGCTGTAGAGACACAAGCATATCCTCCCTCCCAAGTAATGAATGGGAAAGGGCCCATAATTTGTTTGGATTCAGGGTCTTTGATCAACACAGGTGGCTTTTCTTTTTATTGGGCTGCCAATTAAATATAAAATGCCTGATGACTGGGGGAGTTGTTGAAAAAGTTGAGCACATCAAGGGCCTTGGCCTCCAATGGGAGATACTATGTGGACTCCCTGTCTCTGTTGATCAAGGATCCTTTGGATGGAAGAGTGGGCCCTCTGGACTATGGACTGTCCTGTGGCAGAGTGTGGTATGGCTGTGACATGTTTTGTAGCCCACTGGTCAGAAAACGGTTGGAATTAGTGGGAGGTATAAGCAGGACCATGATCAGTTTTAATTTCCTGTGGAACAGGGAAGGTGGAAAAGGCTAAAAAGGAACGTTTTATAGCAGCTTTTGCTTTCTCACCAGCATGGGCAAAGGCGAAAACCGCAGCGTTGTCGGTGTGGATTGAGACGGGGATGTATTTTAGTCTCCCAAAAGGGGCTTGGTGTGTGATGTGTGATTGCCCGATCTGGAGAGTCTTTAGTCCTCTTGGATTGAGTGCAGCTCTGACAGAAGCAAAGGCACGTTGCTGACAATTTGGGCAGGTGTTTGCCATGGATCTTGGGTAATTTTAAAGATGCTGAGCGGTGCAGGAATGTTTTGATGGTGGAAGTGGTGGCGGATCCTAGCCTGTTCAAAAACATTCCGTGGGGAAGTTTGGACAACCCTTGCTGGGGCATCTGCTCTAGCATTGCCTACTATGAACCCAGGAAGGGTGGTATGAGACCTTGTGTGCATGATATAGTGTGGGTGTTGTCTGTGGGACAGAAGAGAAATGAAAGGGGAAAGCAAATGCTCTAGTTGGGGTTAGAAATGTCTTTGAAAATGGAATTTTCGGCCCGCTGCACTAGGTCATAGACATGTGCCGAATCAGTGATCAAAGGAAGAGGTTCTTTGAAAGTGGAGAAGGTCCTAAGGACTGCAGTCAATTCAGCAATTTGGGCAGGGTGAGGATGCCCTGGCTTGGCTTTTGTCTCTTGAGCAATGCGGGCCCAGGGCAGTGCAGAGCAGGGTGGGAAGCAGAGCCCGGAGCCTTTGGAGGCTGCAAGCCTTAAACATCAGCCCCTGCAGCAGCCCAGATGCAGGTGCCACAGTTGCCAAGGCTGTCAAGGCCTTGAGAGCGGGCAGGTGGATTTTGCATCCCTGTGGGCTGATGGCGGCTCTGGAGCCAGGAGTGGCTGTGGCTGCAGCAGGAAGGGTGGCTGAAAGTTTCCTGCCTTGCTTTGGTGGCATGGCTGCAGGGGCCAGTGCAGTGAGAGCCCCCTCTGTGCTGGTGAGAGCTCAGCTCTTGGGGACGCGGCTGTGCCCCAGCCCAGGAGCAGCAGCAGTGGCCAGCGGCAGCAGTGGTGTCAGTGGGACCCCCTGTGCACAGGGAGCCCCAGCCGCGGGGTGGCCGTGGCAGCAGCCCCAGGGAGCTCCAGCCCCGGGATCCCGGAACAAGTGGAAATCCCAACTGTGCAAACGCTGCCTGTGCCTCTTGGGTTTTCTTTGGTTGAGGGGATTTCGAGGTACGTTAGAAGTCTCTTTTTCTCTAACTTAGCTGTCGAAGGAAGAGTTGAGAAGTATGTGCTTCACTCTCTTAAGGTTGATTTTTATATTTTGTCTAAAACATTTTTTTGCTGGCCTGCTGAGGTTTGTTCAGCAGGTCAGCTTAAGGTACTCTTTTTGCCTCTTGGGTTGGTGTTATCTTTTATATTAAAACCTGACTATACTATGTTTACAAGAATGTTTTAATAGCTATTACTTAAGTTAGATAGTGACTTTCTACTTGAAACCAATATGTGAATGGTAATATCGTCTTTCATATGGATGCTAGCGAGAAGAAAGAGGAAGGACTGGGTACACCCAAATTTTTCTATCTATGTAGATAATACCAAACTCTTTCGTACAAGGTTCAAAACCTCTGTCTACAGTGCTCTAAATGTTTTCCGTTCACTTTGTGATTACTATTACTAGACTATCTAAATTGTTGTGACTTTTAATTCTTGACATAAAGGTGGTAACATGCTTTATGGGTTAAATTCAAAGGCCCAGGGGTCTTTGGCTACATGCCAGGGTCTCTGAACCCCCTGCCAGGGATTTAAAGCCCCCTGGCTGGGGCTGGAATCATTTAGGATGGTCAGGGGGAGGTCCGGGCTTCTGACAGTGCCCAAAGGAATGAGAAAGAGAAGTGAAGTTTTATAAAGAATCATTATTTATTTGCTGAACATCGGCAAACACGAGGATTTACAGAACACATTTCATTACAACAATCCTCATAACAACAACAACAACAATCTACTGCACATATTTCCATGGGATCCTATGGAGTAACAATCTTCAAAACATATTTACAACGAACTACTAACCTAAGAACATATTTACAAAAATATCCTAACTTTTCAAACATATCTACACCGCCGTAATATCTACAGCCATCATCTGCATCAGTCCTGGAAGGAAGAAAGAAGCAAAGCTGGAGTCAGCTGCCAGCACTGGGCCCAGCTGGGCCCCAGGAGCTGGGACAGGGCTGGCAGGGCTGGTGTGGCCCCAGGCAAGTGCAGGGCAGGCCAGGGCTGGTGCTTGTGGCAGCACAATCCAGGCCCCCTGCGGGCAGCGTGTCCCTGAGCGGGGCCATCCAGCCCAGCCCCAGCCTGGCGCCAGGGCAGCCACTGTGTCTGTGGGCAGGGCATGGGGAGCATCTGCCTGTCTTACTTGTGGGGCTCCATCTTCATCCAAGGACCATGGGCTCCTCCTCATCCTTCTCATACACTTCCATCGCCTCAATGTCATCCTCCTCATCAACTTCCATCTCCTCAACCTGGTCTTCCACGTCCACCTCCATCATCTCTTCCTCATTCAGCACCATGTCCACTTCCATCGCCACCACAGTGTCTCTGTTAGTCTGCAAGAGACAGCACAATCTCACAGTGGGGTTCCTGTCCCACACCATCCATTGCCACATGGCTGCAGCCTGCTCAAGCAGGCTGCCTCCTCCCTGGAATGGCACAGTACCTCCACTGGCGCAGCAGTGCTCATCCTGCTGGGGTTGGTGCTCCAGAGCAGGCAGCAGGAAAAGGCCAGGCAGCAGCAGCAACAGCTGAGTGCTGACGGGCAGAGCGCAGAGCGAGCGCCAACTGAGCGCTGGCAGCAGGCAGAGTGTCTGCTGTGGTGGTTTCCAGGTGCTGGACGTTCCACCTGGAACGCTGTGGGAGCTGTGATGTCACAGAAGTTTCAGGGCCGCTCCACACTGGGAGATGGGCATGGTGGAATGATGAAATCCTTGAATGGTTTGGCCTGGAAGGGACCCTAAGGATCATCTGGTTGCAAGCTGAGCAGCCTCCCAGCACAGCAGGTTGCTGCGGCCCCTGTCCAAGCTGGCCTTGGATGTTGGTGGGCATGGGGTATGCACAGCCTCTCTGCGCTGGTCCCTGTGTCAGGGACAAGCACCCTGACAGGAAAGAACTTCTTGCCATCATGGAATGGATTCCAGCTCTTGCAGTTTCATCCCATTCCCCCTTGTTCTGTGACTTCAGTTGCTGACAAAGAGTCCTCTCCCACTTCCCTGTGGGTCAGGCTGTTCCTGCAGTGTCACACATGTGGCTGAAGCTGCAGCCAGGAGAGAGAGAAGCCAAGCTGGCAGAGAGAGGAAATGGGGAAAGTGACATGAGAGATGAGAGGAGAAGGAAAAAGTAGAGACATGCAAGGCATTGGGTTGGGTGATTTGTGGCATTCATGCCTTTTATTAGAGGCCAGGTTCTCTGGTGCACTCAATGACTGTGTGATTGCGGCGTGTCCACAGTGAGCCCGTGTGAGCGAGCTGCACTCCCAGAGGCCGGAGCACACTTGCTTCAAGTGCTGATGAATGAGGCCAGAGATAGGTCTTTGTGTGGAACTCCAAACGCTGTGCATTGCCATGAAGAGGGTCCAGGGCCAGAGAGAAAATGAGGCTGGGGTCTGAGGGTTTCATTCGGGGGGGAGAAGGGGTGAAGCCAGGACCAGCAGGGGAGAAGAGAGAGGAGAACATTCTCTGGAGAGTAGATATAAGGAAAAAATGGCAGTTGAAGTGGGTGATAGCAACAAAACCTGCGGATTGCAAGAGGCTGCAAGTGGCCATGGGTGAGAGCCTTGCATTCAGAGGGGTTTCTCTATTTCACCTTGGTCCCCTTTGCCCTAAGGTATTACAGTTGCAATGAGAGGCCCCTGGGCCTCCACAAGTGCCCCCTTTTTGTTTTCAAGAATGAAGGCTTCTGCCATGGACTTTTGCAAGCGTTGAGCAAAACTGGATAGAATAACCAAGACAATGAATACAAGAAACAAAGCCCACAAAACAGTCTTGACTAAATCACAGAATCACAGAATCATGAGTTTGGAAGAGACCCCTAAGATCATCAAGTCCAACCTATGCCCTAACATCTCAACTAGACTATAGCACCAAGTGGCATGTCCAGTCTTTTTTTAAACACATCCAGTGATGGTGATTCCACCACCTCCCTGGGAAGACAATTCCAGTGCTTTATTATTCTTTCAGTGAAAATTTTTTTCCTAATATCTAACCTATACCTTCCCTGACGTAGCTTGAGACTGTGTCCCCTTGTTCTGTCAGTTGCTGCCCGGTGGAAGAGACCGACCCCCACCTGTCTACAACCTCCCTTCAGGAAGTTGTAGAGAGCAATAAGGTCACCTCTAAGCCTCCTCTTCTCCAGGCTAAACAACCCCAGCTCCCTCAAATGTTCCTCGTAGGGCTTGTTTTCCAAGCCCCTCACCAGCCTCGTTGCTCTCCTCTGGACACGCTCAAGTATCTCAATATCCTTCCTAAATTGAGGGGCCCAGAACTGGACACAGTACTCAAGATGTGGCCTCACCAGTGCCGAGTACAGGGGGAGAATGACCTCCCTGCTCCTGCTGCTCACACAAGTCCTAATGCAGGCCAGGATGCCGTTGGCCTTCTTGGCCACCAAGGCACATTGCTGGCTCATATCCAATCGGCTGTCAACCAGCACCCCCAGGTCCCTTTCTGCCTGAACACTATCCAGCCACACCGTCCCCAGCCTGTAACGCTGTAGGGGATTTTTGTGGCCAAAATGCAGAACACGGCACTTAGACTTATTAGACTTCATATTGTTGGACGTAAAGATGAAAGCCAGCCTTTCATGCCCCAGTCTTTCAACAGTCCAGTGAGCCAGTCGTTGTTGCCTTTTGTCTGGATCTTATTGATTTGATCTGTGAGCAGCTGGCCGCTCTGGTATACTGAGTCCCTATGTGAGAAGAGGTTGACATGTGTGGCCATGGGCAAGAAATTGTGGCTTGGCTGTGGAACCACCCATGCGAAGGCATGCGGCATAGTTAGGAGCATCCAGCTTCCTGCTGCAGTGGCAAGAAAGGACAGCATCCTTTGACTTTAGCTAATTTACTAGTGGGTGGAGGCTTGGGTGGCCTGAAAGTAAAGAGATAGGGAGATTGCAATGTGAAACTGAAATTCTGGTCCCACTAAACTTTCTCTTCTGTAAGGCAAGGGTTTGAAGTCAGCTTATTAGAAGAATCAAATATCAAGGCTAGAATACAGTTTTTCCAATTGTTAAGCGGTATATCGCAGTTAGTGGTGTCTGAGCTCTCTTGGTGTTGGTCTGTGCGGTCCACACTGCTTAGGAGATCTTCTTCTGTCCTTCTTCTTCTTCTTTTCCAGGCTGCCGCTGTCTCTCTTAGGCTTTTGTTCTGTTTTTCTGATGGTAGCTGTGGTGTTTGCCTGGCCATTGGCAGAAGAGTTTTATGTTTTTTGCTGGGATGCGTCTTGGGCCTGCTGCTGTAGAGACACAAGCATATCCTCCCTCCCAAGTAATGAATGGGAAAGGGCCCATAATTTGTTTGGATTCAGGGTCTTTGATCAACACAGGTGGCTTTTCTTTTTATTGGGCTGCCAATTAAATATAAAATGCCTGATGACTGGGGGAGTTGTTGAAAAAGTTGAGCACATCAAGGGCCTTGGCCTCCAATGGGAGATACTATGTGGACTCCCTGTCTCTGTTGATCAAGGATCCTTTGGATGGAAGAGTGGGCCCTCTGGACTATGGACTGTCCTGTGGCAGAGTGTGGTATGGCTGTGACATGTTTTGTAGCCCACTGGTCAGAAAACGGTTGGAATCAGTGGGAGGTATAAGCAGGACCATGATCAGTTTTAATTTCCTGTGGAACAGGGGAGGTGGAAAAGGCTAAAAAGGAACGTTTTATAGCATCTTTTGATTTTTCAGCAGCATGGGCAGGGGCAGAAACCGCAGCGTTGTCGGTGTGGATTGAGACGGGGATGTATTTTAGTCTCCCAAAAGGGGCTTGGTGTGTGATGTGAGATTGCCCGATCTGGAGAGTCTTTAGTCCTCTTGGATTGAGTGCAGCTCTGACAGAAGCAAAGGCACGTTGCTGACAATTTGGGCAGGTGGCTGCCATGAATCTTGCCTGATCTTGGGTAATTTTAAAGATGCTGAGCGGTGCAGGAATGTTTTGATGGTAGAAGTGGTGGCGGATCCTAGCCTGGTCAGAAAGATTCCGTAGGGAGGTTTGGAGAAGCATTGCTGAGGCATCTGCTCTAGCATTGCCTACTATAAATGCAGGAAGGGTGGTATGAGACCTTGTGTGCATGATATAGTGTGGGTGTTGTCTGTGGGACAGAAGAGAAATGAAAGGGGAAAGCAAATGCTCTAGTTGGGGTTAGAAATGTCTTTGAAAATGGAATTTTCGGCCCGCTGCACTAGGTCATAGACATGTGCCGAATCAGTGATCAAAGGAAGAGGTTCTTTGAAAGTGGAGAAGGTCCTAAGGACTGCAGTCAATTCAGCAATTTGGGCAGGGTGAGGATCCCCTGGCTTGGCTTTTGTCTCTTGAGCAATGCGGAGCCAGGGCAGTGCAGAGCAGGGTGGGAAGCAGAGCCCGGAGCCTTTGGAGGCTGCAAGCCTTAAACATCAGCCCCTGCAGCAGCCCAGATGCAGGTGCCACAGTTGCCAAGGCTGTCAAGGCCTTGAGAGCGGGCAGGTGGATTTTGCATCCCTGTGGGCTGATGGCGGCTCTGGAGCCAGGAGTGGCTGTGGCTGCAGCAGGAAGGGTGGCTGAAAGTTTCCTGCCTTGCTTTGGTGGCATGGCTGCAGGGGCCAGTGCAGTGAGAGCCCCCTCTGTGCTGGTGAGAGCTCAGCTCTTGGGGACGCGGCTGTGCCCCAGCCCAGGAGCAGCAGCAGTGGCCAGCGGCAGCAGTGGTGTCAGTGGGACCCCCTGTGCACAGGGAGCCCCAGCCGCGGGGTGGCCGTGGCAGCAGCCCCAGGGAGCTCCAGCCCCGGGATCCCGGAACAAGTGGAAATCCCAACTGTGCAAACGCTGCCTGTGCCTCTTGGGTTTTCTTTGGTTGAGGGGATTTCGAGGTACGTTAGAAGTCTCTTTTTCTCTAACTTAGCTGTCGAAGGAAGAGTTGAGAAGTATGTGCTTCACTCTCTTAAGGTTGATTTTTATATTTTGTCTAAAACATTTTTTTGCTGGCCTGCTGAGGTTTGTTCAGCAGGTCAGCTTAAGGTACTCTTTTTGCCTCTTGGGTTGGTGTTATCTTTTATATTAAAACCTGACTATACTATGTTTACAAGAATGTTTTAATAGCTATTACTTAAGTTAGATAGTGACTTTCTACTTGAAACCAATATGTGAATGGTAATATCGTCTTTCATATGGATGCTAGCGAGAAGAAAGAGGAAGGACTGGGTACACCCAAATTTTTCTATCTATGTAGATAATACCAAACTCTTTCGTACAAGGTTCAAAACCTCTGTCTACAGTGCTCTAAATGTTTTCCGTTCACTTTGTGATTACTATTACTAGACTATCTAAATTGTTGTGACTTTTAATTCTTGACATAAAGGTGGTAACATGCTTTATGGGTTAAATTCAAAGGCCCAGGGGTCTTTGGCTACATGCCAGGGTCTCTGAACCCCCTGCCAGGGATTTAAAGCCCCCTGGCTGGGGCTGGAATCATTTAGGATGGTCAGGGGGAGGTCCGGGCTTCTGACAGTGCCCAAAGGAATGAGAAAGAGAAGTGAAGTTTTGTAAAGAATCATTATTTATTTGCTGAACATCGGCAAACACGAGGATTTACAGAACACATTTCATTACAACAATCCTCATAACAACAACAACAACAATCTACTGCACATATTTCCATGGGATCCTATGGAGTAACAATCTTCAAAACATATTTACAAAGAACTACTAACCTAAGAACATATTTACAAAAATATCCTAACTTTTCAAACATATATACACCGCCGTAATATCTACAGCCATCATCTGCATCAGTCCTGGAAGGAAGAAAGAAGCAAAGCTGGAGTCAGCTGCCAGCACTGGGCCCAGCTGGGCCCCAGGAGCTGGGACAGGGCTGGCAGGGCTGGTGTGGCCCCAGGCAAGTGCAGGGCAGGCCAGGGCTGGTGCTTGTGGCAGCACAATCCAGGCCCCCTGCGGGCAGCGTGTCCCTGAGCGGGGCCATCCAGCCCAGCCCCAGCCTGGCGCCAGGGCAGCCACTGTGTCTGTGGGCAGGGCATGGGGAGCATCTGCCTGTCTTACTTGTGGGGCTCCATCTTCATCCAAGGACCATGGGCTCCTCCTCATTCTTCTCATCCACTTCCATCGCCTCGATGTCATCCTCCTCATCAACTTCCATCTCCTCAACCTGGTCTTCCACGTCCACCTCCATCATCTCTTCCTCATTCAGCACCATGTCCACTTCCATCGCCACCACAGTGTCTCTGTTAGTCTGCAAGAGACAGCACAATCTCACAGTGGGGTTCCTGTCCCACACCATCCATTGCCACATGGCTGCAGCCTGCTCAAGCAGGCTGCCTCCTCCCTGGAATGGCACAGTACCTCCACTGGCGCAGCAGTGCTCATCCTGCTGGGGTTGGTGCTCCAGAGCAGGCAGCAGGAAAAGGCCAGGCAGCAGCAGCAACAGCTGAGTGCTGACGGGCAGAGCGCAGAGCGAGCGCCAACTGAGTGCTGGCAGCAGGCAGAGTCTCTGCTGTGGTGGTTTCCAGGTGCTGGACGTTCCACCTGGAACGCTGTGGGAGCTGTGATGTCACAGAAGTTTCAGGGCCACTCCACACTGGGAGATGGGCATGGTGGAATGATGAAATCCTTGAATGGTTTGGCTTGGAAGGGACCCTAAGGATCATCTGGTTCCAAGCTGAGCAGCCTCGCAGCACAGCAGGTTGCTGCGGCCCCTGTCCAAGCTGGCCTTGGATGTTGGTGGGCATGGGGTATGCACAGCCTCTCTGCGCTGGTCCCTGTGTCAGGGACAAGCACCCTGACAGGAAAGAACTTCTTGCCATCATGGAATGGATTCCAGCTCTTGCAGTTTCATCCCATTCCCCCTTGTTCTGTGACTTCAGTTGCTGACAAAGAGTCCTCTCCCACTTCCCTGTGGGTCAGGCTGTTCCTGCAGTGTCACACATGTGGCTGAAGCTGCAGCCAGGAGAGAGAGAAGCCAAGCTGGCAGAGAGAGGAAATGGGGAAAGTGACATGAGAGATGAGAGGAGAAGGAAAAAGTAGAGACATGCAAGGCATTGGGTTGGGTGATTTGTGGCATTCATGCCTTTTATTAGAGGCCAGGTTCTCTGGTGCACTCAATGACTGTGTGATTGCGGCGTGTCCACAGTGAGCCCGTGTGAGCGAGCTGCACTCCCAGAGGCCGGAGCACACTTGCTTCAAGTGCTGATGAATGAGGCCAGAGATGGGTCTTTGTGTGGAACTCCAAACGCTGTGCATTGCCATGAAGAGGGTCCAGGGCCAGAGAGAAAATGAGGCTGGGGTCTGAGGGTTTCATTCGGGGGGGAGAAGGGGTGAAGCCAGGACCAGCAGGGGAGAAGAGAGAGGAGAACATTCTCTGGAGAGTAGATATAAGGAAAAAATGGCAGTTGAAGTGGGTGATAGCAACAAAACCTGCGGATTGCAAGAGGCTGCAAGTGGCCATGGGTGAGAGCCTTGCATTCAGAGGGGTTTCTCTGTTTCACCTTGGTCCCCTTTGCCCTAAGGTATTACAGTTGCAATGAGAGGCCCCTGGGCCTCCACAAGTGCCCCCTTTTTGTTTTCAAGAATGAAGGCTTCTGCCATGGACTTTTGCAAGCGTTGAGCAAAACTGGATAGAATAACCAAGACAATGAATACAAGAAACAAAGCCCACAAAACAGTCTTGACTAAATCACAGAATCACAGAAACATGAGTTTGGAAGAGACCCCTAAGATCATCAAGTCCAACCTATGCCCTAACATCTCAACTAGACTATAGCACCAAGTGGCATGTCCAGTCTTTTTTTAAACACATCCAGTGATGGTGATTCCACCACCTCCCTGGGAAGACAATTCCAGTGCTTTATTATTCTTTCAGTGAAAATTTTTTTCCTAATATCTAACCTATACCTTCCCTGACGTAGCTTGAGACTGTGTCCCCTTGTTCTGTCAGTTGCTGCCCGGTGGAAGAGACCGACCCCCACCTGTCTACAACCTCCCTTCAGGAAGTTGTAGAGAGCAATAAGGTCACCTCTAAGCCTCCTCTTCTCCAGGCTAAACAACCCCAGCTCCCTCAAATGTTCCTCGTAGGGCTTGTTTTCCAAGCCCCTCACCAGCCTCGTTGCTCTCCTCTGGACACGCTCAAGTATCTCAATATCCTTCCTAAATTGAGGGGCCCAGAACTGGACACAGTACTCAAGATGTGGCCTCACCAGTGCCGAGTACAGGGGGAGAATGACCTCCCTGCTCCTGCTGCTCACACAAGTCCTAATGCAGGCCAGGATGCCGTTGGCCTTCTTGGCCACCAAGGCACATTGCTGGCTCATATCCAATCGGCTGTCAACCAGCACCCCCAGGTCCCTTTCTGCCTGAACACTATCCAGCCACACCGTCCCCAGCCTGTAACGCTGTAGGGGATTTTTGTGGCCAAAATGCAGAACACGGCACTTAGACTTATTAGACTTCATATTGTTGGACGTAAAGATGAAAGCCAGCCTTTCATGCCCCAGTCTTTCAACAGTCCAGTGAGCCAGTCGTTGTTGCCTTTTGTCTGGATCTTATTGATTTGATCTGTGAGCAGCTGGCCGCTCTGGTATACTGAGTCCCTATGTGAGAAGAGGTTGACATGCGTGGCCATGGGCAAGAAATTGTGGCTTGGCTGTGGAACCACCCATGCGAAGGCATGCGGCATAGTTAGGAGCATCCAGCTTCCTGCTGCAGTGGCAAGAAAGGACAGCATCCTTTGACTTTAGCTAATTTACTAGTGGGTGGAGGCTTGGGTGGCCTGAAAGTAAAGAGATAGGGAGATTGCAATGTGAAACTTAAATTCTGGTCCCACTAAACTTTCTCTTCTGTAAGGCAAGGGTTTGAAGTCAGCTTATTAGAAGAATCAAATATCAAGGCTAGAATACAGTTTTTCCAATTGTTAAGCGGTATATCGCAGTTAGTGGTGTCTGAGCTCTCTTGGTGTTGGTCTGTGCGGTCCACACTGCTTAGGAGATCTTCTTCTGTCCTTCTTCTTCTTCTTTTCCAGGCTGCCGCTGTCTCTCTTAGGCTTTTGTTCTGTTTTTCTGAAGGTGGCCCTGGTGTTTGCCTGGCCATTGGCAGAAGAGTTTTATGTTTTTTGCTGGGATGCGTCTTGGGCCTGCTGCTGTAGAGACACAAGCATATCCTCCCTCCCAAGTAATGAATGGGAAAGGGCCCATAATTTCTTTGGATTCAGGGTCTTTGATCAAGACAGGTGGCTTTTCTTTTTATTGGGCTGCCAATTAAATATAAAATGCCTGATGACTGGGGGAGTTGTTGAAAAAGTTGAGCACATCAAGGGCCTTGGCCAGGCTCTCAATGGGAGATACTATGTGGACTCCCTGTCTCTGTTGATCAAGGATCCTTTGGATGGAAGAGTGGGCCCTCTGGACTATGGACTGTCCTGTGGCAGAGTGTGGTATGGCTGTGACATGTTTTGTAGCCCACTGGTCAGAAAACGGTTGGAATCAGTGGGAGGTATAAGCAGGACCATGATCAGTTTTAATTTCCTGTGGAACAGGGGAGGTGGAAAAGGCTAAAAAGGAACGTTTTATAGCATCTTTTGATTTTTCAGCAGCATGGGCAGGGGCAGAAACCGCAGCGTTGTCGGTGTGGATTGAGACGGGGATGTATTTTAGTCTCCCAAAAGGGGCTTGGTGTGTGATGTGAGATTGCCCGATCTGGAGAGTCTTTAGTCCTCTTGGATTGAGTGCAGCTCTGACAGAAGCAAAGGCACGTTGCTGACAATTTGGGCAGGTGGCTGCCATGAATCTTGCCTGATCTTGGGTAATTTTAAAGATGCTGAGCGGTGCAGGAATGTTTTGATGGTAGAAGTGGTGGCGGATCCTAGCCTGGTCAGAAAGATTCCGTAGGGAGGTTTGGAGAAGCATTGCTGAGGCATCTGCTCTAGCATTGCCTACTATAAATGCAGGAAGGGTGGTATGAGACCTTGTGTGCATGATATAGTGTGGGTGTTGTCTGTGGGACAGAAGAGAAATGAAAGGGGAAAGCAAATGCTCTAGTTGGGGTTAGAAATGTCTTTGAAAATGGAATTTTCGGCCCGCTGCACTAGGTCATAGACATGTGCCGAATCAGTGATCAAAGGAAGAGGTTCTTTGAAAGTGGAGAAGGTCCTAAGGACTGCAGTCAATTCAGCAATTTGGGCAGGGTGAGGATCCCCTGGCTTGGCTTTTGTCTCTTGAGCAATGCGGGCCCAGGGCAGTGCAGAGCAGGGTGGGAAGCAGAGCCCGGAGCCTTTGGAGGCTGCAAGCCTTAAACATCAGCCCCTGCAGCAGCCCAGATGCAGGTGCCACAGTTGCCAAGGCTGTCAAGGCCTTGAGAGCGGGCAGGTGGATTTTACATCCCTGTGGGCTGATGGCGGCTCTGGAGCCAGGAGTGGCTGTGGCTGCAGCAGGAAGGGTGGCTGAAAGTTTCCTGCCTTGCTTTGGTGGCATGGCTGCAGGGGCCAGTGCAGTGAGAGCCCCCTCTGTGCTGGTGAGAGCTCAGCTCTTGGGGACGCGGCTGTGCCCCAGCCCAGGAGCAGCAGCAGTGCCCAGCGGCAGCAGTGGTGTCAGTGGGACCCCCTGTGCACAGGGACCCCCAGCCGCGGGGTGGCCGTGGCAGCAGCCCCAGGGAGCTCCAGCCCCGGGATCCCGGAACAAGTGGAAATCCCAACTGTGCAAACGCTGCCTGTGCCTCTTGGGTTTTCTTTGGTTGAGGGGATTTCGAGGTACGTTAGAAGTCTCTTTTTCTCTAACTTAGCTGTCGAAGGAAGAGTTGAGAAGTATGTGCTTCACTCTCTTAAGGTTGATTTTTATATTTTGTCTAAAACATTTTTTTGCTGGCCTGCTGAGGTTTGTTCAGCAGGTCAGCTTAAGGTACTCTTTTTGCCTCTTGGGTTGGTGTTATCTTTTATATTAAAACCTGCCTATACTATGTTTACAAGAATGTTTTAATAGCTATTACTTAAGTTAGATAGTGACTTTCTACTTGAAACCAATATGTGAATGGTAATATCGTCTTTCATATGGATGCTAGCGAGAAGAAAGAGGAAGGACTGGGTACACCCAAATTTTTCTATCTATGTAGATAATACCAAACTCTTTCGTACAAGGTTCAAAACCTCTGTCTACAGTGCTCTAAATGTTTTCCGTTCACTTTGTGATTACTATTACTAGACTATCTAAATTGTTGTGACTTTTAATTCTTGACATAAAGGTGGTAACATGCTTTATGGGTTAAATTCAAAGGCCCAGGGGTCTTTGGCTACATGCCAGGGTCTCTGAACCCCCTGCCAGGGATTTAAAGCCCCCTGGCTGGGGCTGGAATCATTTAGGATGGTCAGGGGGAGGTCCGGGCTTCTGACAGTGCCCAAAGGAATGAGAAAGAGAAGTGAAGTTTTATAAAGAATCATTATTTATTTGCTGAACATCGGCAAACACGAGGATTTACAGAACACATTTCATTACAACAATCCTCATAACAACAACAACAACAATCTACTGCACATATTTCCATGGGATCCTATGGAGTAACAATCTTCAAAACATATTTACAAAGAACTACTAACCTAAGAACATATTTACAAAAATATCCTAACTTTTCAAACATATCTACACCGCCGTAATATCTACAGCCATCATCTGCATCAGTCCTGGAAGGAAGAAAGAAGCAAAGCTGGAGTCAGCTGCCAGCACTGGGCCCAGCTGGGCCCCAGGAGCTGGGACAGGGCTGGCAGGGCTGGTGTGGCCCCAGGCAAGTGCAGGGCAGGCCAGGGCTGGTGCTTGTGGCAGCACAATCCAGGCCCCCTGCGGGCAGCGTGTCCCTGAGCGGGGCCATCCAGCCCAGCCCCAGCCTGGCGCCAGGGCAGCCACTGTGTCTGTGGGCAGGGCATGGGGAGCATCTGCCTGTCTTACTTGTGGGGCTCCATCTTCATCCAAGGACCATGGGCTCCTCCTCATCCTTCTCATCCACTTCCATCGCCTCGATGTCATCCTCCTCATCAACTTCCATCTCCTCAACCTGGTCTTCCACGTCCACCTCCATCATCTCTTCCTCATTCAGCACCATGTCCACTTCCATCCCCACCACAGTGTCTCTGTTAGTCTGCAAGAGACAGCACAATCTCACAGTGGGGTTCCTGTCCCACACCATCCATTGCCACATGGCTGCAGCCTGCTCAAGCAGGCTGCCTCCTCCCTGGAATGGCACAGTACCTCCACTGGCGCAGCAGTGCTCATCCTGCTGGGGTTGGTGCTCCAGGAAAAGGCCAGGCAGCAGCAGCAACAGCTGAGTGCTGACGGGCAGAGCGCAGAGCGAGCGCCAACTGAGCGCTGGCAGCAGGCAGAGTGTCTGCTGTGGTGGTTTCCAGGTGCTGGACGTTCCACCTGGAACGCTGTGGGAGCTGTGATGTCACAGAAGTTTCAGGGCCGCTCCACACTGGGAGATGGGCATGGTGGAATGATGAAATCCTTGAATGGTTTGGCCTGGAAGGGACCCTAAGGATCATCTGGTTGCAAGCTGAGCAGCCTCCCAGCACAGCAGGTTGCTGCGGCCCCTGTCCAAGCTGGCCTTGGATGTTGGCGGGCATGGGGTATGCACAGCCTCTCTGCGCTGGTCCCTGTGTCAGGGACAAGCACCCTGACAGGAAAGAACTTCTTGCCATCATGGAATGGATTCCAGCTCTTGCAGTTTCATCCCATTCCCCCTTGTTCTGTGACTTCAGTTGCTGACAAAGAGTCCTCTCCCACTTCCCTGTGGGTCAGGCTGTTCCTGCAGTGTCACACATGTGGCTGAAGCTGCAGCCAGGAGAGAGAGAAGCCAAGCTGGCAGAGAGAGGAAATGGGGAAAGTGACATGAGAGATGAGAGGAGAAGGAAAAAGTAGAGACATGCAAGGCATTGGGTTGGGTGATTTGTGGCATTCATGCCTTTTATTAGAGGCCAGGTTCTCTGGTGCACTCAATGACTGTGTGATTGCGGCGTGTCCACAGTGAGCCCGTGTGAGCGAGCTGCACTCCCAGAGGCCGGAGCACACTTGCTTCAAGTGCTGATGAATGAGGCCAGAGATGGGTCTTTGTGTGGAACTCCAAACGCTGTGCATTGCCATGAAGAGGGTCCAGGGCCAGAGAGAAAATGAGGCTGGGGTCTGAGGGTTTCATTCGGGGGGGAGAAGGGGTGAAGCCAGGACCAGCAGGGGAGAAGAGAGAGGAGAACATTCTCTGGAGAGTAGATATAAGGAAAAAATGGCAGTTGAAGTGGGTGATAGCAACAAAACCTGCGGATTGCAAGAGGCTGCAAGTGGCCATGGGTGAGAGCCTTGCATTCAGAGGGGTTTCTCTGTTTCACCTTGGTCCCCTTTGCCCTAAGGTATTACAGTTGCAATGAGAGGCCCCTGGGCCTCCACAAGTGCCCCCTTTTTGTTTTCAAGAATGAAGGCTTCTGCCATGGACTTTTGCAAGCGTTGAGCAAAACTGGATAGAATAACCAAGACAATGAATACAAGAAACAAAGCCCACAAAACAGTCTTGACTAAATCACAGAATCACAGAATCATGAGTTTGGAAGAGACCCCTAAGATCATCAAGTCCAACCTATGCCCTAACATCTCAACTAGACTATAGCACCAAGTGGCATGTCCAATCTTTTTTTAAACACATCCAGTGATGGTGATTCCACCACCTCCCTGGGAAGACAATTCCAGTGCTTTATTATTCTTTCAGTGAAAATTTTTTTCCTAATATCTAACCTATACCTTCCCTGACGTAGCTTGAGACTGTGTCCCCTTGTTCTGTCAGTTGCTGCCCGGTGGAAGAGACCGACCCCCACCTGTCTACAACCTCCCTTCAGGAAGTTGTAGAGAGCAATAAGGTCACCTCTAAGCCTCCTCTTCTCCAGGCTAAACAACCCCAGCTCCCTCAAATGTTCCTCGTAGGGCTTGTTTTCCAAGCCCCTCACCAGCCTCGTTGCTCTCCTCTGGACACACTCAAGTATCTCAATATCCTTCCTAAATTGAGGGGCCCAGAACTGGACACAGTACTCAAGATGTGGCCTCACCAGTGCCGAGTACAGGGGGAGAATGACCTCCCTGCTCCTGCTGCTCACACAAGTCCTAATGCAGGCCAGGATGCCGTTGGCCTTCTTGGCCACCAAGGCACATTGCTGGCTCATATCCAATCGGCTGTCAACCAGCACCCCCAGGTCCCTTTCTGCCTGAACACTATCCAGCCACACCGTCCCCAGCCTGTAACGCTGTAGGGGATTTTTGTGGCCAAAATGCAGAACACGGCACTTAGACTTATTAGACTTCATATTGTTGGACGTAAAGATGAAAGCCAGCCTTTCATGCCCCAGTCTTTCAACAGTCCAGTGAGCCAGTCGTTGTTGCCTTTTGTCTGGATCTTATTGATTTGATCTGTGAGCAGCTGGCCGCTCTGGTATACTGAGTCCCTATGTGAGAAGAGGTTGACATGTGTGGCCATGGGCAAGAAATTGTGGCTTGGCTGTGGAACCACCCATGCGAAGGCATGCGGCATAGTTAGGAGCATCCAGCTTCCTGCTGCAGTGGCAAGAAAGGACAGCATCCTTTGACTTTAGCTAATTTACTAGTGGGTGGAGGCTTGGGTGGCCTGAAAGTAAAGAGATAGGGAGATTGCAATGTGAAACTTAAATTCTGGTCCCACTAAACTTTCTCTTCTGTAAGGCAAGGGTTTGAAGTCAGCTTATTAGAAGAATCAAATATCAAGGCTAGAATACAGTTTTTCCAATTGTTAAGCGGTATATCGCAGTTAGTGGTGTCTGAGCTCTCTTGGTGTTGGTCTGTGCGGTCCACACTGCTTAGGAGATCTTCTTCTGTCCTTCTTCTTCTTCTTTTCCAGGCTGCCGCTGTCTCTCTTAGGCTTTTGTTCTGT
Source organism: Passer domesticus (assembly GCF_036417665.1). Classification (NCBI taxonomy): domain Eukaryota; kingdom Metazoa; phylum Chordata; class Aves; order Passeriformes; family Passeridae; genus Passer; species Passer domesticus. The sequence goes on from NC_087484.1 coordinate 32,708,147, forward strand.
TTTTCTGAAGGTGGCCCTGGTGTTTGCCTGGCCATTGGCAGAAGAGTTTTATGTTTTTTGCTGGGATGCGTCTTGGGCCTGCTGCTGTAGAGACACAAGCATATCCTCCCTCCCAAGTAATGAATGGGAAAGGGCCCATAATTTCTTTGGATTCAGGGTCTTTGATCAAGACAGGTGGCTTTTCTTTTTATTGGGCTGCCAATTAAATATAAAATGCCTGATGACTGGGGGAGTTGTTGAAAAAGTTGAGCACATCAAGGGCCTTGGCCAGGCTCTCAATGGGAGATACTATGTGGACTCCCTGTCTCTGTTGATCAAGGATCCTTTGGATGGAAGAGTGGGCCCTCTGGACTATGGACTGTCCTGTGGCAGAGTGTGGTATGGCTGTGACATGTTTTGTAGCCCACTGGTCAGAAAACGGTTGGAATCAGTGGGAGGTATAAGCAGGACCATGATCAGTTTTAATTTCCTGTGGAACAGGGGAGGTGGAAAAGGCTAAAAAGGAACGTTTTATAGCATCTTTTGATTTTTCAGCAGCATGGGCAGGGGCAGAAACCGCAGCGTTGTCGGTGTGGATTGAGACGGGGATGTATTTTAGTCTCCCAAAAGGGGCTTGGTGTGTGATGTGAGATTGCCGGATCTGGAGAGTCTTTAGTCCTCTTGGATTGAGTGCAGCTCTGACAGAAGCAAAGGCACGTTGCTGACAATTTGGGCAGGTGGCTGCCATGAATCTTGCCTGATCTTGGGTAATTTTAAAGATGCTGAGCGGTGCAGGAATGTTTTGATGGTAGAAGTGGTGGCGGATCCTAGCCTGGTCAGAAAGATTCCGTAGGGAGGTTTGGAGAAGCATTGCTGAGGCATCTGCTCTAGCATTGCCTACTATAAATGCAGGAAGGGTGGTATGAGACCTTGTGTGCATGATATAGTGTGGGTGTTGTCTGTGGGACAGAAGAGAAATGAAAGGGGAAAGCAAATGCTCTAGTTGGGGTTAGAAATGTCTTTGAAAATGGAATTTTCGGCCCGCTGCACTAGGTCATAGACATGTGCCGAATCAGTGATCAAAGGAAGAGGTTCTTTGAAAGTGGAGAAGGTCCTAAGGACTGCAGTCAATTCAGCAATTTGGGCAGGGTGAGGATCCCCTGGCTTGGCTTTTGTCTCTTGAGCAATGCGGGCCCAGGGCAGTGCAGAGCAGGGTGGGAAGCAGAGCCCGGAGCCTTTGGAGGCTGCAAGCCTTAAACATCAGCCCCTGCAGCAGCCCAGATGCAGGTGCCACAGTTGCCAAGGCTGTCAAGGCCTTGAGAGCGGGCAGGTGGATTTTACATCCCTGTGGGCTGATGGCGGCTCTGGAGCCAGGAGTGGCTGTGGCTGCAGCAGGAAGGGTGGCTGAAAGTTTCCTGCCTTGCTTTGGTGGCATGGCTGCAGGGGCCAGTGCAGTGAGAGCCCCCTCTGTGCTGGTGAGAGCTCAGCTCTTGGGGACGCGGCTGTGCCCCAGCCCAGGAGCAGCAGCAGTGCCCAGCGGCAGCAGTGGTGTCAGTGGGACCCCCTGTGCACAGGGACCCCCAGCCGCGGGGTGGCCGTGGCAGCAGCCCCAGGGAGCTCCAGTCCCGGGATCCCGGAACAAGTGGAAATCCCAACTGTGCAAACGCTGCCTGTGCGTCTTGGGTTTTCTTTGGTTGAGGGGATTTCGAGGTACGTTAGAAGTCTCTTTTTCTCTAACTTAGCTGTCGAAGGAAGAGTTGAGAAGTATGTGCTTCACTCTCTTAAGGTTGATTTTTATATTTTGTCTAAAACATTTTTTTGCTGGCCTGCTGAGGTTTGTTCAGCAGGTCAGCTTAAGGTACTCTTTTTGCCTCTTGGGTTGGTGTTATCTTTTATATTAAAACCTGCCTATACTATGTTTACAAGAATGTTTTAATAGCTATTACTTAAGTTAGATAGTGACTTTCTACTTGAAACCAATATGTGAATGGTAATATCGTCTTTCATATGGATGCTAGCGAGAAGAAAGAGGAAGGACTGGGTACACCCAAATTTTTCTATCTATGTAGATAATACCAAACTCTTTCGTACAAGGTTCAAAACCTCTGTCTACAGTGCTCTAAATGTTTTCCGTTCACTTTGTGATTACTATTACTAGACTATCTAAATTGTTGTGACTTTTAATTCTTGACATAAAGGTGGTAACATGCTTTATGGGTTAAATTCAAAGGCCCAGGGGTCTTTGGCTACATGCCAGGGTCTCTGAACCCCCTGCCAGGGATTTAAAGCCCCCTGGCTGGGGCTGGAATCATTTAGGATGGTCAGGGGGAGGTCCGGGCTTCTGACAGTGCCCAAAGGAATGAGAAAGAGAAGTGAAGTTTTATAAAGAATCATTATTTATTTGCTGAACATCGGCAAACACGAGGATTTACAGAACACATTTCATTACAACAATCCTCATAACAACAACAACAACAATCTACTGCACATATTTCCATGGGATCCTATGGAGTAACAATCTTCAAAACATATTTACAAAGAACTACTAACCTAAGAACATATTTACAAAAATATCCTAACTTTTCAAACATATATACACCGCCGTAATATCTACAGCCATCATCTGCATCAGTCCTGGAAGGAAGAAAGAAGCAAAGCTGGAGTCAGCTGCCAGCACTGGGCCCAGCTGGGCCCCAGGAGCTGGGACAGGGCTGGCAGGGCTGGTGTGGCCCCAGGCAAGTGCAGGGCAGGCCAGGGCTGGTGCTTGTGGCAGCACAATCCAGGCCCCCTGCGGGCAGCGTGTCCCTGAGCGGGGCCATCCAGCCCAGCCCCAGCCTGGCGCCAGGGCAGCCACTGTGTCTGTGGGCAGGGCATGGGGAGCATCTGCCTGTCTTACTTGTGGGGCTCCATCTTCATCCAAGGACCATGGGCTCCTCCTCATCCTTCTCATCCACTTCCATCGCCTCGATGTCATCCTCCTCATCAACTTCCATCTCCTCAACCTGGTCTTCCACGTCCACCTCCATCATCTCTTCCTCATTCAGCACCATGTCCACTTCCATCGCCACCACAGTGTCTCTGTTAGTCTGCAAGAGACAGCACAATCTCACAGTGGGGTTCCTGTCCCACACCATCCATTGCCACATGGCTGCAGCCTGCTCAAGCAGGCTGCCTCCTCCCTGGAATGGCACTGTACCTCCACTGGCGCAGCAGTGCTCATCCTGCTGGGGTTGGTGCTCCAGAGCAGGCAGCAGGAAAAGGCCAGGCAGCAGCAGCAACAGCTGAGTGCTGACGGGCAGAGCGCAGAGCGAGCGCCAACTGAGCGCTGGCAGCAGGCAGAGTGTCTGCTGTGGTGGTTTCCAGGTGCTGGACGTTCCACCTGGAACGCTGTGGGAGCTGTGATGTCACAGAAGTTTCAGGGCCGCTCCACACTGGGAGATGGGCATGGTGGAATGATGAAATCCTTGAATGGTTTGGCCTGGAAGGGACCCTAAGGATCATCTGGTTGCAAGCTGAGCAGCCTCCCAGCACAGCAGGTTGCTGCGGCCCCTGTCCAAGCTGGCCTTGGATGTTGGTGGGCATGGGGTATGCACAGCCTCTCTGCGCTGGTCCCTGTGTCAGGGACAAGCACCCTGACAGGAAAGAACTTCTTGCCATCATGGAATGGATTCCAGCTCTTGCAGTTTCATCCCATTCCCCCTTGTTCTGTGACTTCAGTTGCTGACAAAGAGTCCTCTCCCACTTCCCTGTGGGTCAGGCTGTTCCTGCAGTGTCACACATGTGGCTGAAGCTGCAGCCAGGAGAGAGAGAAGCCAAGCTGGCAGAGAGAGGAAATGGGGAAAGTGACATGAGAGATGAGAGGAGAAGGAAAAAGTAGAGACATGCAAGGCATTGGGTTGGGTGATTTGTGGCATTCATGCCTTTTATTAGAGGCCAGGTTCTCTGGTGCACTCAATGACTGTGTGATTGCGGCGTGTCCACAGTGAGCCCGTGTGAGCGAGCTGCACTCCCAGAGGCCGGAGCACACTTGCTTCAAGTGCTGATGAATGAGGCCAGAGATGGGTCTTTGTGTGGAACTCCAAACGCTGTGCATTGCCATGAAGAGGGTCCAGGGCCAGAGAGAAAATGAGGCTGGGGTCTGAGGGTTTCATTCGGGGGGGAGAAGGGGTGAAGCCAGGACCAGCAGGGGAGAAGAGAGAGGAGAACATTCTCTGGAGAGTAGATATAAGGAAAAAATGGCAGTTGAAGTGGGTGATAGCAACAAAACCTGCGGATTGCAAGAGGCTGCAAGTGGCCATGGGTGAGAGCCTTGCATTCAGAGGGGTTTCTCTGTTTCACCTTGGTCCCCTTTGCCCTAAGGTATTACAGTTGCAATGAGAGGCCCCTGGGCCTCCACAAGTGCCCCCTTTTTGTTTTCAAGAATGAAGGCTTCTGCCATGGACTTTTGCAAGCGTTGAGCAAAACTGGATAGAATAACCAAGACAATGAATACAAGAAACAAAGCCCACAAAACAGTCTTGACTAAATCACAGAATCACAGAATCATGAGTTTGGAAGAGACCCCTAAGATCATCAAGTCCAACCTATGCCCTAACATCTCAACTAGACTATAGCACCAAGTGGCATGTCCAGTCTTTTTTTAAACACATCCAGTGATGGTGATTCCACCACCTCCCTGGGAAGACAGTTCCAGTGCTTTATTATTCTTTCAGTGAAAATTTTTTTCCTAATATCTAACCTATACCTTCCCTGACGTAGCTTGAGACTGTGTCCCCTTGTTCTGTCAGTTGCTGCCCGGTGGAAGAGACCGACCCCCACCTGTCTACAACCTCCCTTCAGGAAGTTGTAGAGAGCAATAAGGTCACCTCTAAGCCTCCTCTTCTCCAGGCTAAACAACCCCAGCTCCCTCAAATGTTCCTCGTAGGGCTTGTTTTCCAAGCCCCTCACCAGCCTCGTTGCTCTCCTCTGGACACGCTCAAGTATCTCAATATCCTTCCTAAATTGAGGGGCCCAGAACTGGACACAGTACTCAAGATGTGGCCTCACCAGTGCCGAGTACAGGGGGAGAATGACCTCCCTGCTCCTGCTGCTCACACAAGTCCTAATGCAGGCCAGGATGCCGTTGGCCTTCTTGGCCACCAAGGCACATTGCTGGCTCATATCCAATCGGCTGTCAACCAGCACCCCCAGGTCCCTTTCTGCCTGAACACTATCCAGCCACACCGTCCCCAGCCTGTAACGCTGTAGGGGATTTTTGTGGCCAAAATGCAGAACATGGCACTTAGACTTATTAGACTTCATATTGTTGGACGTAAAGATGAAAGCCAGCCTTTCATGCCCCAGTCTTTCAACAGTCCAGTGAGCCAGTCGTTGTTGCCTTTTGTCTGGATCTTATTGATTTGATCTGTGAGCAGCTGGCCGCTCTGGTATACTGAGTCCCTATGTGAGAAGAGGTTGACATGCGTGGCCATGGGCAAGAAATTGTGGCTTGGCTGTGGAACCACCCATGCGAAGGCATGCGGCATAGTTAGGAGCATCCAGCTTCCTGCTGCAGTGGCAAGAAAGGACAGCATCCTTTGACTTTAGCTAATTTACTAGTGGGTGGAGGCTTGGGTGGCCTGAAAGTAAAGAGATAGGGAGATTGCAATGTGAAACTGAAATTCTGGTCCCACTAAACTTTCTCTTCTGTAAGGCAAGGGTTTGAAGTCTTCTTATTAGAAGAATCAAATATCAAGGCTAGAATACAGTTTTTCCAATTGTTAAGCGGGATATCGCAGTTAGTGGTGTCTGAGCTCTCTTGGTGTTGGTGTGTGTGGTCCACACTGCTTAGGAGATCTTCTTCTGTCCTTCTTCTTCTTTTGCAGGCTGCTGCTGTCTCTCTTAGGCTTTTGTTCTGTTTTTCTGATGGTGGCTGTGGTGTTTGCCTGGCCATTGGCAGAAGAGTTTTATGTTTTTTGCTGGGATGCGTCTTGGGCCTGCTGCTGTAGAGACACAAGCATATCCTCCCTCCCAAGTAATGAATGGGAAAGGGCCCATAATTTGTTTGGATTCAGGGTCTTTGATCAACACAGGTGGCTTTTCTTTTTATTGGGCTGCCAATTAAATATAAAATGCCTGATGACTGGGGGAGTTGTTGAAAAAGTTGAGCACATCAAGGGCCTTGGCCAGGCTCTCAATGGGAGATACTATGTGGACTCCCTGTCTCTGTTGATCAAGGATCCTTTGGATGGAAGAGTGGGCCCTCTGGACTATGGACTGTCCTGTGGCAGAGTGTGGTATGGCTGTGACATGTTTTGTAGCCCACTGGTCAGAAAACGGTTGGAATCAGTGGGAGGTATAAGCAGGACCATGATCAGTTTTAATTTCCTGTGGAACAGGGGAGGTGGAAAAGGCTAAAAAGGAACGTTTTATAGCATCTTTTGATTTTTCAGCAGCATGGGCAGGGGCAGAAACCGCAGCGTTGTCGGTGTGGATTGAGACGGGGATGTATTTTAGTCTCCCAAAAGGGGCTTGGTGTGTGATGTGAGATTGCCCGATCTGGAGAGTCTTTAGTCCTCTTGGATTGAGTGCAGCTCTGACAGAAGCAAAGGCACGTTGCTGACAATTTGGGCAGGTGGCTGCCATGAATCTTGCCTGATCTTGGGTAATTTTAAAGATGCTGAGCGGTGCAGGAATGTTTTGATGGTAGAAGTGGTGGCGGATCCTAGCCTGGTCAGAAAGATTCCGTAGGGAGGTTTGGAGAAGCATTGCTGAGGCATCTGCTCTAGCATTGCCTACTATAAATGCAGGAAGGGTGGTATGAGACCTTGTGTGCATGATATAGTGTGGGTGTTGTCTGTGGGACAGAAGAGAAATGAAAGGGGAAAGCAAATGCTCTAGTTGGGGTTAGAAATGTCTTTGAAAATGGAATTTTCGGCCCGCTGCACTAGGTCATAGACATGTGCCGAATCAGTGATCAAAGGAAGAGGTTCTTTGAAAGTGGAGAAGGTCCTAAGGACTGCAGTCAATTCAGCAATTTGGGCAGGGTGAGGATCCCCTGGCTTGGCTTTTGTCTCTTGAGCAATGCGGGCCCAGGGCAGTGCAGAGCAGGGTGGGAAGCAGAGCCCGGAGCCTTTGGAGGCTGCAAGCCTTAAACATCAGCCCCTGCAGCAGCCCAGATGCAGGTGCCACAGTTGCCAAGGCTGTCAAGGCCTTGAGAGCGGGCAGGTGGATTTTGCATCCCTGTGGGCTGATGGCGGCTCTGGAGCCAGGAGTGGCTGTGGCTGCAGCAGGAAGGGTGGCTGAAAGTTTCCTGCCTTGCTTTGGTGGCATGGCTGCAGGGGCCAGTGCAGTGAGAGCCCCCTCTGTGCTGGTGAGAGCTCAGCTCTTGGGGACGCGGCTGTGCCCCAGCCCAGGAGCAGCAGCAGTGGCCAGCGGCAGCAGTGGTGTCAGTGGGACCCCCTGTGCACAGGGAGCCCCAGCCGCGGGGTGGCCGTGGCAGCAGCCCCAGGGAGCTCCAGCCCCGGGATCCCGGAACAAGTGGAAATCCCAACTGTGCAAACGCTGCCTGTGCCTCTTGGGTTTTCTTTGGTTGAGGGGATTTCGAGGTACGTTAGAAGTCTCTTTTTCTCTAACTTAGCTGTCGAAGGAAGAGTTGAGAAGTATGTGCTTCACTCTCTTAAGGTTGATTTTTATATTTTGTCTAAAACATTTTTTTGCTGGCCTGCTGAGGTTTGTTCAGCAGGTCAGCTTAAGGTACTCTTTTTGCCTCTTGGGTTGGTGTTATCTTTTATATTAAAACCTGACTATACTATGTTTACAAGAATGTTTTAATAGCTATTACTTAAGTTAGATAGTGACTTTCTACTTGAAACCAATATGTGAATGGTAATATCGTCTTTCATATGGATGCTAGCGAGAAGAAAGAGGAAGGACTGGGTACACCCAAATTTTTCTATCTATGTAGATAATACCAAACTCTTTCGTACAAGGTTCAAAACCTCTGTCTACAGTGCTCTAAATGTTTTCCGTTCACTTTGTGATTACTATTACTAGACTATCTAAATTGTTGTGACTTTTAATTCTTGACATAAAGGTGGTAACATGCTTTATGGGTTAAATTCAAAGGCCCAGGGGTCTTTGGCTACATGCCAGGGTCTCTGAACCCCCTGCCAGGGATTTAAAGCCCCCTGGCTGGGGCTGGAATCATTTAGGATGGTCAGGGGGAGGTCCGGGCTTCTGACAGTGCCCAAAGGAATGAGAAAGAGAAGTGAAGTTTTATAAAGAATCATTATTTATTTGCTGAACATCGGCAAACACGAGGATTTACAGAACACATTTCATTACAACAATCCTCATAACAACAACAACAACAATCTACTGCACATATTTCCATGGGATCCTATGGAGTAACAATCTTCAAAACATATTTACAAAGAACTACTAACCTAAGAACATATTTACAAAAATATCCTAACTTTTCAAACATATATACACCGCCGTAATATCTACAGCCATCATCTGCATCAGTCCTGGAAGGAAGAAAGAAGCAAAGCTGGAGTCAGCTGCCAGCACTGGGCCCAGCTGGGCCCCAAGAGCTGGGACAGGGCTGGCAGGGCTGGTGTGGCCCCAGGCAAGTGCAGGGCAGGCCAGGGCTGGTGCTTGTGGCAGCACAATCCAGGCCCCCTGCGGGCAGCGTGTCCCTGAGCGGGGCCATCCAGCCCAGCCCCAGCCTGGCGCCAGGGCAGCCACTGTGTCTGTGGGCAGGGCATGGGGAGCATCTGCCTGTCTTACTTGTGGGGCTCCATCTTCATCCAAGGACCATGGGCTCCTCCTCATCCTTCTCATCCACTTCCATCGCCTCGATGTCATCCTCCTCATCAACTTCCATCTCCTCAACCTGGTCTTCCACGTCCACCTCCATCATCTCTTCCTCATTCAGCACCATGTCCACTTCCATCCCCACCACAGTGTCTCTGTTAGTCTGCAAGAGACAGCACAATCTCACAGTGGGGTTCCTGTCCCACACCATCCATTGCCACATGGCTGCAGCCTGCTCAAGCAGGCTGCCTCCTCCCTGGAATGGCACTGTACCTCCACTGGCGCAGCAGTGCTCATCCTGCTGGGATTGGTGCTCCAGAGCAGGCAGCAGGAAAAGGCCAGGCAGCAGCAGCAACAGCTGAGTGCTGACGGGCAGAGCGCAGAGCGAGCGCCAACTGAGCGCTGGCAGCAGGCAGAGTGTCTGCTGTGGTGGTTTCCAGGTGCTGGACGTTCCACCTGGAACACTGTGGGGGCTGTGATGTCACAGAAGTTTCAGGGCCGCTCCACACTGGGAGATGGGCATGGTGGAATGATGAAATCCTTGAATGGTTTGGCCTGGAAGGGACCCTAAGGATCATCTGGTTGCAAGCTGAGCAGCCTCCCAGCACAGCAGGTTGCTGCGGCCCCTGTCCAAGCTGGCCTTGGATGTTGGTGGGCATGGGGTATGCACAGCCTCTCTGCGCTGGTCCCTGTGTCAGGGACAAGCACCCTGACAGGAAAGAACTTCTTGCCATCATGGAATGGATTCCAGCTCTTGCAGCTTCATCCCATTCCCCCTTGTTCTGTGACTTCAGTTGCTGACAAAGAGTCCTCTCCCACTTCCCTGTGGGTCAGGCTGTTCCTGCAGTGTCACACATGTGGCTGAAGCTGCAGCCAGGAGAGAGAGAAGCCAAGCTGGCAGAGAGAGGAAATGGGGAAAGTGACATGAGAGATGAGAGGAGAAGGAAAAAGTAGAGACATGCAAGGCATTGGGTTGGGTGATTTGTGGCATTCATGCCTTTTATTAGAGGCCAGGTTCTCTGGTGCACTCAATGACTGTGTGATTGCGGCGTGTCCACAGTGAGCCCGTGTGAGCGAGCTGCACTCCCAGAGGCCGGAGCACACTTGCTTCAAGTGCTGATGAATGAGGCCAGAGATGGGTCTTTGTGTGGAACTCCAAACGCTGTGCATTGCCATGAAGAGGGTCCAGGGCCAGAGAGAAAATGAGGCTGGGGTCTGAGGGTTTCATTCGGGGGGGAGAAGGGGTGAAGCCAGGACCAGCAGGGGAGAAGAGAGAGGAGAACATTCTCTGGAGAGTAGATATAAGGAAAAAATGGCAGTTGAAGTGGGTGATAGCAACAAAACCTGCGTATTGCAAGAGGCTGCAAGTGGCCATGGGTGAGAGCCTTGCATTCAGAGGGGTTTCTCTGTTTCACCTTGGTCCCCTTTGCCCTAAGGTATTACAGTTGCAATGAGAGGCCCCTGGGCCTCCACAAGTGCCCCCTTTTTGTTTTCAAGAATGAAGGCTTCTGCCATGGACTTTTGCAAGCGTTGAGCAAAACTGGATAGAATAACCAAGACAATGAATACAAGAAACAAAGCCCACAAAACAGTCTTGACTAAATCACAGAATCACAGAAACATGAGTTTGGAAGAGACCCCTAAGATCATCAAGTCCAACCTATGCCCTAACATCTCAACTAGACTATAGCACCAGGTGGCATGTCCAGTCTTTTTTTAAACACATCCAGTGATGGTGATTCCACCACCTCCCTGGGAAGACAATTCCAGTGCTTTATTATTCTTTCAGTGAAAATTTTTTTCCTAATATCTAACCTATACCTTCCCTGACGTAGCTTGAGACTGTGTCCCCTTGTTCTGTCAGTTGCTGCCCGGTGGAAGAGACCGACCCCCACCTGTCTACAACCTCCCTTCAGGAAGTTGTAGAGAGCAATAAGGTCACCTCTAAGCCTCCTCTTCTCCAGGCTAAACAACCCCAGCTCCCTCAAATGTTCCTCGTAGGGCTTGTTTTCCAAGCCCCTCACCAGCCTCGTTGCTCTCCTCTGGACACGCTCAAGTATCTCAATATCCTTCCTAAATTGAGGGGCCCAGAACTGGACACAGTACTCAAGATGTGGCCTCACCAGTGCCGAGTACAGGGGGAGAATGACCTCCCTGCTCCTGCTGCTCACACAAGTCCTAATGCAGGCCAGGATGCCGTTGGCCTTCTTGGCCACCAAGGCACATTGCTGGCTCATATCCAATCGGCTGTCAACCAGCACCCCCAGGTCCCTTTCTGCCTGAACACTATCCAGCCACACCGTCCCCAGCCTGTAACGCTGTAGGGGATTTTTGTGGCCAAAATGCAGAACATGGCACTTAGACTTATTAGACTTCATATTGTTGGACGTAAAGATGAAAGCCAGCCTTTCATGCCCCAGTCTTTCAACAGTCCAGTGAGCCAGTCGTTGTTGCCTTTTGTCTGGATCTTATTGATTTGATCTGTGAGCAGCTGGCCGCTCTGGTATACTGAGTCCCTATGTGAGAAGAGGTTGACATGTGTGGCCATGGGCAAGAAATTGTGGCTTGGCTGTGGAACCACCCATGCGAAGGCATGCGGCATAGTTAGGAGCATCCAGCTTCCTGCTGCAGTGGCAAGAAAGGACAGCATCCTTTGACTTTAGCTAATTTACTAATGGGTGGAGGCTTGGGTGGCCTGAAAGTAAAGAGATAGGGAGATTGCAATGTGAAACTGAAATTCTGGTCCCACTAAACTTTCTCTTCTGTAAGGCAAGGGTTTGAAGTCTTCTTATTAGAAGAATCAAATATCAAGGCTAGAATACAGTTTTTCCAATTGTTAAGCGGGATATCGCAGTTAGTGGTGTCTGAGCTCTCTTGGTGTTGGTGTGTGTGGTCCACACTGCTTAGGAGATCTTCTTCTGTCCTTCTTCTTCTTCTTTTCCAGGCTGCTGCTGTCTCTCTTAGGCTTTTGTTCTGTTTTTCTGATGGTGGCTGTGGTGTTTGCCTGGCCATTGGCAGAAGAGTTTTATGTTTTTTGCTGGGATGCGTCTTGGGCCTGCTGCTGTAGAGACACAAGCATATCCTCCCTCCCAAGTAATGAATGGGAAAGGGCCCATAATTTGTTTGGATTCAGGGTCTTTGATCAACACAGGTGGCTTTTCTTTTTATTGGGCTGCCAATTAAATATAAAATGCCTGATGACTGGGGGAGTTGTTCAAAAAGTTGAGCACATCAAGGGCCTTGGCCAGGCTCTCAATGGGAGATAATATGTGGACTCCCTGTCTCTGTTGATCAAGGATCCTTTGGATGGAAGAGTGGGCCCTCTGGACTATGGACTGTCCTGTGGCAGAGTGTGGTATGGCTGTGACATGTTTTGTAGCCCACTGGTCAGAAAACGGTTGGAATCAGTGGGAGGTATAAGCAGGACCATGATCAGTTTTAATTTCCTGTGGAACAGGGGAGGTGGAAAAGGCTAAAAAGGAACGTTTTATAGCATCTTTTGATTTTTCAGCAGCATGGGCAGGGGCAGAAACCGCAGCGTTGTCGGTGTGGATTGAGACGGGGATGTATTTTAGTCTCCCAAAAGGGGCTTGGTGTGTGATGTGAGATTGCCCGATCTGGAGAGTCTTTAGTCCTCTTGGATTGAGTGCAGCTCTGACAGAAGCAAAGGCACGTTGCTGACAATTTGGGCAGGTGGCTGCCATGAATCTTGCCTGATCTTGGGTAATTTTAAAGATGCTGAGCGGTGCAGGAATGTTTTGATGGTAGAAGTGGTGGCGGATCCTAGCCTGGTCAGAAAGATTCCGTAGGGAGGTTTGGAGAAGCATTGCTGAGGCATCTGCTCTAGCATTGCCTACTATAAATGCAGGAAGGGTGGTATGAGACCTTGTGTGCATGATATAGTGTGGGTGTTGTCTGTGGGACAGAAGAGAAATGAAAGGGGAAAGCAAATGCTCTAGTTGGGGTTAGAAATGTCTTTGAAAATGGAATTTTCGGCCCGCTGCACTAGGTCATAGACATGTGCCGAATCAGTGATCAAAGGAAGAGGTTCTTTGAAAGTGGAGAAGGTCCTAAGGACTGCAGTCAATTCAGCAATTTGGGCAGGGTGAGGATCCCCTGGCTTGGCTTTTGTCTCTTGAGCAATGCGGGCCCAGGGCAGTGCAGAGCAGGGTGAGAAGCAGAGCCCGGAGCCTTTGGAGGCTGCAAGCCTTAAACATCAGCCCCTGCAGCAGCCCAGATGCAGGTGCCACAGTTGCCAAGGCTGTCAAGGCCTTGAGAGCGGGCAGGTGGATTTTGCATCCCTGTGGGCTGATGGCGGCTCTGGAGCCAGGAGTGGCTGTGGCTGCAGCAGGAAGGGTGGCTGAAAGTTTCCTGCCTTGCTTTGGTGGCATGGCTGCAGGGGCCAGTGCAGTGAGAGCCCCCTCTGTGCTGGTTAGAGCTCAGCTCTTGGGGACGCGGCTGTGCCCCAGCCCAGGAGCAGCAGCAGTGGCCAGCGGCAGCAGTGGTGTCAGTGGGACCCCCTGTGCACAGGGAGCCCCAGCCGCGGGGTGGCCGTGGCAGCAGCCCCAGGGAGCTCCAGCCCCGGGATCCCGGAACAAGTGGAAATCCCAACTGTGCAAACGCTGCCTGTGCCTCTTGGGTTTTCTTTGGTTGAGGGGATTTCGAGGTACGTTAGAAGTCTCTTTTTCTCTAACTTAGCTGTCGAAGGAAGAGTTGAGAAGTATGTGCTTCACTCTCTTAAGGTTGATTTTTATATTTTGTCTAAAACATTTTTTTGCTGGCCTGCTGAGGTTTGTTCAGCAGGTCAGCTTAAGGTACTCTTTTTGCCTCTTGGGTTGGTGTTATCTTTTATATTAAAACCTGACTATACTATGTTTACAAGAATGTTTTAATAGCTATTACTTAAGTTAGATAGTGACTTTCTACTTGAAACCAATATGTGAATGGTAATATCGTCTTTCATATGGATGCTAGCGAGAAGAAAGAGGAAGGACTGGGTACACCCAAATTTTTCTATCTATGTAGATAATACCAAACTCTTTCGTACAAGGTTCAAAACCTCTGTCTACAGTGCTCTAAATGTTTTCCGTTCACTTTGTGATTACTATTACTAGACTATCTAAATTGTTGTGACTTTTAATTCTTGACATAAAGGTGGTAACATGCTTTATGGGTTAAATTCAAAGGCCCAGGGGTCTTTGGCTACATGCCAGGGTCTCTGAACCCCCTGCCAGGGATTTAAAGCCCCCTGGCTGGGGCTGGAATCATTTAGGATGGTCAGGGGGAGGTCCGGGCTTCTGACAGTGCCCAAAGGAATGAGAAAGAGAAGTGAAGTTTTATAAAGAATCATTATTTATTTGCTGAACATCGGCAAACACGAGGATTTACAGAACACATTTCATTACAACAATCCTCATAACAACAACAACAACAATCTACTGCACATATTTCCATGGGATCCTATGGAGTAACAATCTTCAAAACATATTTACAAAGAACTACTAACCTAAGAACATATTTACAAAAATATCCTAACTTTTCAAACATATATACACCGCCGTAATATCTACAGCCATCATCTGCATCAGTCCTGGAAGGAAGAAAGAAGCAAAGCTGGAGTCAGCTGCCAGCACTGGGCCCAGCTGGGCCCCAAGAGCTGGGACAGGGCTGGCAGGGCTGGTGTGGCCCCAGGCAAGTGCAGGGCAGGCCAGGGCTGGTGCTTGTGGCAGCACAATCCAGGCCCCCTGCGGGCAGCGTGTCCCTGAGCGGGGCCATCCAGCCCAGCCCCAGCCTGGCGCCAGGGCAGCCACTGTGTCTGTGGGCAGGGCATGGGGAGCATCTGCCTGTCTTACTTGTGGGGCTCCATCTTCATCCAAGGACCATGGGCTCCTCCTCATCCTTCTCATCCACTTCCATCGCCTCGATGTCATCCTCCTCATCAACTTCCATCTCCTCAACCTGGTCTTCCACGTCCACCTCCATCATCTCTTCCTCATTCAGCACCATGTCCACTTCCATCCCCACCACAGTGTCTCTGTTAGTCTGCAAGAGACAGCACAATCTCACAGTGGGGTTCCTGTCCCACACCATCCATTCCCACATGGCTGCAGCCTGCTCAAGCAGGCTGCCTCCTCCCTGGAATGGCACTGTACCTCCACTGGCGCAGCAGTGCTCATCCTGCTGGGGTTGGTGCTCCAGAGCAGGCAGCAGGAAAAGGCCAGGCAGCAGCAGCAACAGCTGAGTGCTGACGGGCAGAGCGCAGAGCGAGCGCCAACTGAGCGCTGGCAGCAGGCAGAGTGTCTGCTGTGGTGGTTTCCAGGTGCTGGACGTTCCACCTGGAACGCTGTGGGAGCTGTGATGTCACAGAAGTTTCAGGGCCGCTCCACACTGGGAGATGGGCATGGTGGAATGATGAAATCCTTGAATGGTTTGGCCTGGAAGGGACCCTAAGGATCATCTGGTTCCAAGCTGAGCAGCCTCCCAGCACAGCAGGTTGCTGCGGCCCCTGTCCAAGCTGGCCTTGGATGTTGGCGGGCATGGGGTATGCACAGCCTCTCTGCGCTGGTCCCTGTGTCAGGGACAAGCACCCTGACAGGAAAGAACTTCTTGCCATCATGGAATGGATTCCAGCTCTTGCAGTTTCATCCCATTCCCCCTTGTTCTGTGACTTCAGTTGCTGACAAAGAGTCCTCTCCCACTTCCCTGTGGGTCAGGCTGTTCCTGCAGTGTCACACATGTGGCTGAAGCTGCAGCCAGGAGAGAGAGAAGCCAAGCTGGCAGAGAGAGGAAATGGGGAAAGTGACATGAGAGATGAGAGGAGAAGGAAAAAGTAGAGACATGCAAGGCATTGGGTTGGGTGATTTGTGGCATTCATGCCTTTTATTAGAGGCCAGGTTCTCTGGTGCACTCAATGACTGTGTGATTGCGGCGTGTCCACAGTGAGCCCGTGTGAGCGAGCTGCACTCCCAGAGGCCGGAGCACACTTGCTTCAAGTGCTGATGAATGAGGCCAGAGATGGGTCTTTGTGTGGAACTCCAAACGCTGTGCATTGCCATGAAGAGGGTCCAGGGCCAGAGAGAAAATGAGGCTGGGGTCTGAGGGTTTCATTCGGGGGGGAGAAGGGGTGAAGCCAGGACCAGCAGGGGAGAAGAGAGAGGAGAACATTCTCTGGAGAGTAGATATAAGGAAAAAATGGCAGTTGAAGTGGGTGATAGCAACAAAACCTGCGGATTGCAAGAGGCTGCAAGTGGCCATGGGTGAGAGCCTTGCATTCAGAGGGGTTTCTCTGTTTCACCTTGGTCCCCTTTGCCCTAAGGTATTACAGTTGCAATGAGAGGCCCCTGGGCCTCCACAAGTGCCCCCTTTTTGTTTTCAAGAATGAAGGCTTCTGCCATGGACTTTTGCAAGCGTTGAGCAAAACTGGATAGAATAACCAAGACAATGAATACAAGAAACAAAGCCCACAAAACAGTCTTGACTAAATCACAGAATCACAGAATCATGAGTTTGGAAGAGACCCCTAAGATCATCAAGTCCAACCTATGCCCTAACATCTCAACTAGACTATAGCACCAAGTGGCATGTCCAGTCTTTTTTTAAACACATCCAGTGATGGTGATTCCACCACCTCCCTGGGAAGACAGTTCCAGTGCTTTATTATTCTTTCAGTGAAAATTTTTTTCCTAATATCTAACCTATACCTTCCCTGACGTAGCTTGAGACTGTGTCCCCTTGTTCTGTCAGTTGCTGCCCGGTGGAAGAGACCGACCCCCACCTGTCTACAACCTCCCTTCAGGAAGTTGTAGAGAGCAATAAGGTCACCTCTAAGCCTCCTCTTCTCCAGGCTAAACAACCCCAGCTCCCTCAAATGTTCCTCGTAGGGCTTGTTTTCCAAGCCCCTCACCAGCCTCGTTGCTCTCCTCTGGACACGCTCAAGTATCTCAATATCCTTCCTAAATTGAGGGGCCCAGAACTGGACACAGTACTCAAGATGTGGCCTCACCAGTGCCGAGTACAGGGGGAGAATGACCTCCCTGCTCCTGCTGCTCACACAAGTCCTAATGCAGGCCAGGATGCCGTTGGCCTTCTTGGCCACCAAGGCACATTGCTGGCTCATATCCAATCGG